>NC_061508.1:312662947-312745156 GCF_022539505.1 Lolium rigidum | reverse complement strand
TCATGCCGGCTTCTTGGCGATGAAATCAAACCGGTACTCAATCCTGGTGAGTTCGTGGTTTTTCTCGCTCACTTTGAGCGCGGCTTCGGCCTTCCGGCCTCCGACTTCTTTCGCCAGTTCTTAAATTTCTATCAGCTTCAGCCTCACCATCTTCCCGGCAATGCCGTTTTCTATCTTTCTTGCTATGTTTCCTTTATGGAGGCATACATCGGCATCCGCCCCACCCGCGAGACTTTCGCTCGCTTTTTCTCTCTTCGGATCAATTCGGTCCTGGGCAAGGAAATTCCTAAGCCCAAACCCCCCGTTCAATGCGGGTCTTGCATTATCGGCTCCCGCCAAGGGAGCCCCTTTTTTAAGTTCTCCGGCCTTGAATCTTGCCGGTTGTGGCAATCAACGTTCTTTTACGTGAAGAACGACGGCGCCGCGGATCTCATCAACCTGCCGGCCTTTAACCCGGCGCCGCCCACCAAGGTCAACTGGGGCTACTACCCTGGGTCGAATCACACCGAGACGAACCGGGTGGTACGCTTCATGGAGAAGATAATGAAGGAGACCAACAATTGTTCTGACGACATCATCCGCGCTTTCATCTCCCGCCGGGTGCTTCCCCTTAAGCGGCGGGTTCACAAGATGAGCGAGATGTATGGTCCCGGCGATCCCACCAAGATCACCGGCCTCCCTCTGAGTAAAGCAGATGTTGTTCTCAAGGCTAAGCAAATGCGCCAAGCGGACATGCCTGGGATGACTAGGAGTGGGGCTTCTTGCCTCTTAGCTCCACCAACCCCCAACTCAGAGAGTAAGAAACCGTGCAACCCGGGCTGACATACCGTGCTAGTTGCGTTGTGGCTAACCATTTCCTTTTTTGTTGTCAGGCCAAGGACTGCTTCCCTCGCATTGAATCGGATAAGCGAGGTCCCGTCCGGAAGCGCCCCCTGGACAAGGTTGACCCAGATCTTTACGTCCATTGGAAGGACCTCAAGATGGGCAACGCCTCGCGCCTTGGTAACGCTCCGCCTGAGGCTTCCGATTCCGCTGATGATCTCATTATGCTTGAGGTAGTTTTCCCTTCCGGCCTCTTTATGCTTTTACTCGTTATTTTCCTGCTGTAGATACTTCCTCGGCTGGCCCCCAATCACGGGTCCATGAGCATGCAACTCCTTTGCTGGGCGAGGTTGGCCAGGAGTTCTGGACAAGCTCGCCCGCCGGGAGCAAGAAGAACAAGGCCCGGCGACGGATGCGGCTCCAGCCGGGCGCCCTCCTGCCAAACGTTCCCGGATGGAAGTCCTCGGGGGGAAACAAGTAGGCACGAGGCGCTACAAGGGGAAGACCATGCCGGTTTCTTCCGGGTAAGTTTTTGTTTCTCTGTTCGCTTGGTTTTACAGATTTTTCCTTCCGGTTGCTTTTCCTTATCTTTTCTCTTTTTGTTTTCCTCGAGCCCTGCGCTTCGCTCTCCAAGGGCTCTGCGGTGAGCTCCGAAGGAACCGGCCGGGACCTCGCCTCCTCCTCGCTCAAGCCCGGTACCTTCCGGTACCGAGCAACCCTCTCCGCCTCCCGTTCGGGAGGCGCACGTGCGCGGGCGCGGCGGCCCCTACAACTTCGATCACCGCGCGGAGGATGACTTTGTCTCCTCCCGACATGGAAGATACCGGCGCCGACAACATCGGCGCCGATCCTCGGCGCATGGCGGGCGGGCGGAACCTCAAGTTCCTCCCGCCCGGAAAGAAAAGAAGAAGAAGAAGAAGAAGAAGAAGAAGAAGAAGGTTCCCGCTCTTCTCCCTCCAGAGCCGCGCGGGAACTTCCGTGCCGGCAAAGCTCTACGCCACCACCGAAGCTCCCATTCCCGAGGTCCATAGGGCTACGAGCGATGCCACCGCCGAAGCTCGTTCACGAGGCAGCCGGGGCGACGCCAACACCGCCGCCGGCCTCAAGGACCTCCCGCGGCCAAGCCGGCGCCGCCGCCGGCAGGCGCCAAGCTCCGCGTGGCCGAACCCCTTCCGTGGAAAGGCGACGGCTTCCGGCCCGCAGCCGGCTGGTTCTGCACGCCGGCCGCGCCGCTGTTGTGGCCGGAGAGGAGGCCGCCGGCACGCTTGGCCAGATCACGGAGCTCAAGCGCGAGGGCCGCGAGCTGGGACACTTCCTTGGTTACGCCGAGAAGTGGAACCAGGCGGATATCTCCACGCTACGCGCGGCGTGGGGAAAGACCGGCTTCCAATCGTCGACCCGGCCGGCCCCAAGAGCACTGAAGAGCACTTCATGTGGCTCAAACGAGCGGTGAGGGAGTTTGACAATGCTTGGCACGACGCCACCAGCAACGTGGTGGTAAGTTTCACCAATCTCTTTGCAATTTTCCTGTTGAAGCCGGTTTTATTCTTTCCGGATTCATATATGTATCCTCCCAGTCCCCGAGTTTTGGGTTGAGAGTGCAGCTCTTAGCGCAAAACTTTCTTAAAGATCACCGCAACTCCCAGATCCCCGAGTTTTGGGTTGAGAGCACAGCTTTTAGCGCAAAACTTTCTTAAAGATACCGCAAACTCCCAGATTCCCCGAAGTTTTGGGTTGAGAGCGCAGCTTTTAGCGCAAAACTTTCTTAAAGATACCAGCAAACTCCCGAGCCCCGAGTTTTGGGTTGAGAGCGCAGCTTTTAGCGCAAAACTTTCTTAAAGATACCAAAACCGGCATCTTCACACTTGACTTTTTATTTAAACAGAAGCACGGCGGATGCCCGGAAAACAGCTCTTCGAGGAGCTTCTCTGGGAGCACGGGATCGGCGAGGCCCACTGCCACTCGCCAAGGTGAGTCTTTTTGCCTCCCGTGCATCTTTCTACCGGCATCTTTTCTTCTTTCTTTGTTATTTACAAGTTCTTCGCATAACAGCTATCCCGGAAGCCTCCATTGAGGCCCCCAAGGTCCGAGTTGCCGCACTCCAAGGTATCCTTTCTCTTTTTTGGCTGACTTGTTTCTTTGTGTTCCATTTGCTACGTTTTCGCTAACATCTTCTTTTCCGGCCTCTAGGCTGACAAGGAGCAGCTCATCCTGGAAGCACCAGGAGGCCTTGGACGTCCGTAAGGACATTTCTCGGGAGCTTAAGGACCAGGCTATCCAGTGCCGGAATCCGGCATGGCCTAGGAGCTGAGTGACGCCAAGGCGGCAGCCGAGGCCCGGGCCGCGGAGGTCGTGGATGATTCCGCGAACTCCACTGCGGTGCTGAGGGCAGAGCTTGAGGAGGAGAGGAAGGCGCGGAAAACGGCAGAGCGGGAGCTGGAGGAGGAGAAGAAGGCGCGGAAAGCAGCGGAGCACCAGATTGAGCTTAATTATGACCGCTGATCATAAGGAATATGATCGGCTGGTCATGCGGATCGACGCGCTGGCTCTCAGTAAGCTTCTGCCTCTTCTTTTGCTTATAAGCTTTTGTCTTTTTGGAAGCATATCTGTGTCCTTTTTCCTTCCGTAGATTCTTCTCCGTGTCTTATCCTTATATTTTTCCTTTCGCCTTTAGAGCACTTCCCGACTCCCGACGCACGCCGTCGAAAAGGTGACGGAGGATAGGGTGAGACGACAACTGCCCAACTTGGACGCGCCCTGGGACGGGTATGACTATCTGGTCTCCCTTTCCGCCCGAGTCCAGCACATGCGCTCAGTGGACCGGCATCTTGCCGATCTGCCGGACGTCGCCATCCTTCTATTCAAGGTGTTGTGGCCTGAGGAAGCAATGCCAGCCAACGTCACGCTCACCGCCGACCGGCTGAAGGAGGCAGGGCGCCGCATTCACGAGTGGCAGTGCTCCGCGGCTCGTGCCGGAGCCGATACCTGCGCCGCGCGTCGCGTGCTCCTCGGTACCCGGACTTGGATCCGGATGCTCTTCAAGGTGTGCGTGGAAACGCTCCCACCGATACGGATCCGATTCTCACCGCGAAGCGGCAGGATCGTGCCTATCGGCTTGCTAAGTACGCGCCGGTTCGCACCTTCATCTCCCCTCCCGAAGGCGTCAATGACTACCTCAGCGATGAGGAAGAAGAGGAGGAAGATGAAGATGAAGGTGCCGGTGACGGTGACGCTCGCTCCGAAGGTCCGGAGGCCGGTGACGCTCCTCCGGAAGCCCCCGTCGTTTAAACATTTAGCGTGACATGCTTATCTGCCTTTCTGTACTCGAGCTTCAAAAAACAATGTTTGTTAAATTCTACCCCGGTATGCCGGGGTTTATGATGAAAGATAAAACTTATCGTTTTGGTTGTGGTACAACTTTATGCTGGTATCTTGCATACAGGTACTTATTAAGTCATGTTGGTTGGTTAACTTAGCATGTTGCCTTTGTCATTTGCTTTTATCTTGCACTGTGAAGATTTCGGAATCGTTTCCGCATCCAATTTGATGCACACTTGGTTCTTTCCCCTTGCCTCTGCCTACCTCTTTTGGGTGTTTTGGCATATGAGACAAGGTTCTTTTGCCAAGCAAACACTTCCTTGAACTTAGGAAAAATTCGAAATTTTTCACAAAAAACCGGTAAAACCGGGGTTAGTTAAGCTTTTCCGGATTACTTGTTCCCACTTCCTCTTTTTGCAGTTCACGTGCTTAATTCCTACCGGTTTATCTTGCTTGCCATGAAGCCGGTTTGCGGACAGCAGCAGAGTCGAAGACTCCGGTAGGTTTAGCACGTTACTAAACCAGAAAGAAGAGATGTTCAAGAAGCAACCGGCAAACATCAAAAAATAAACAGATTTCATGCAAGTTTGATAGAGGCAGTCCTCGAGAAACATTCGAGGTGCCGGAGTCTTTTATTCATAGCATAAGGTACAAAAAGAAACTTCTTACAGTACAACTTCATGAGTAGAAAGGGCGCAACAATGCTATGTTCCATGGACGCTTGGTCTCATCTCCGGATTTGTTCGCCTTTCCTTCTTTCCATTCCTGTGCATCAATTAGGTAGTAGGCATCATTGTGCAGTGCTTTGCTTACAATGAACGGCCCTTCCCAAGGAGGTGAAAGTTTATGCCGGCCTTCAGTGCGTTGCACTAGGCGTAGCACCAAATCTCCTTCTCGGAAAACTCTCGGGTTAACCTTCCGGCTGTGATAGCGTTTGAGGTTTTGCTGGTAAATGGTTGTTCTTGCCAGTGCCAGTTCTCTTGCTTCTTCTAGCAAGTCCACATCGTTTTCTCGGGCCTCTTTTGCCTCTTGTTCGGTATAGAGTTGCACCCTTGGTGAGTCATGGAGAATGTCGGTTGGTATTACCGTTCCGCTCCGTAAACCATGAAGAATGGAGTGTATCCCGGTAGACCGGTTTGGAGTTGTTCTTATGCTCCACAGCGATCGCCGGCAGCCTCATCGAGCCAACAGCCCGGTGTCTTTTGGAGTGGTTCAATGAGTCTTGGTTTTATACCGGAAAGCACTAGCGCATTGATTCTTTCGACTTGGCCATTGACTTGTGGGTGCGCCACTGAGCACAAATCCAGCCGGATGTTTTTGTCTTCACGTAATCGCTTGAATTCTCCTTGGGCAAAGTTTGAGCCGTTGTCGGCTATGATACTGTGTAGGTATCCATACCGCGAGGATTACATCTTTTAGGAACTTCACTGCCGTGTGGCCATCACACTTTGCGATAGGCTTCACTTCCGACCACTTGGTGAATTTATCCACCATTACCAAGATGTGGGTCATGTTTCCCCTTGCGGTTTTGAACGGTCCAACCATGTCCAGGCACCAAACAGCAAATGGCCATGTTAACGGTATGGTTTTCAGGCCGGAAGCTGGGGTATGATTCTGCTTGGCGTACCTCTGGCAACCATTGCATTTTATTACTAGATCCTCAGCATTGTCCAAAGTCGTGGGCCAATAGAACCCATGCCGGAATACTTTTGCTACCAGCGCCCTTGATGAAGCGTGGTGCCCACATTCTCCTTGGTGGATCTCCTTGAGCATCTCTTTTCCCTCTTCCGGTTCCACACATCTTTGAAGGACACCGGTAACACTTCTCTTGTATACCTCGCCA
The DNA here is from genome assembly GCF_022539505.1 of Lolium rigidum. Classification (NCBI taxonomy): domain Eukaryota; kingdom Viridiplantae; phylum Streptophyta; class Magnoliopsida; order Poales; family Poaceae; genus Lolium; species Lolium rigidum. Next base: position 312,739,173 of record NC_061508.1, on the reverse strand, counting down.
TTGATGAAGGTGTAGGCCTTGGCTCTCCGCTGGATTCTTCTTGATTCAGTTTCATCAACCGGCAAGGTGTCGTTCATCAGGAATTCCTTAATAGGTTTAACCCAAGATGGTGCTTCTCTAACCACAAACACCGGCACATCTATATCCATGCTGTCCACAAGCATTGCTTCTTCCGGTATGGGCGTTGTAGTCCCCGAGCTTACCGGTGGAGTCCCCGGGTTCGCTGGAACAGTCCCCGAGTGTGCCGGAACAATCCCCGGGTTTCCTTCGTCGATGTCCATTGGCACCACATGTGACTCCGGTAAGAAAATTGATTCCGACTCCGGGCTTGGCTTGATTGATGGAACTCTTAAGTGTGCCAAGGCTATTCCGGGAGGAATTTCTTGCCTGGACGAACCTAGCTTGGACAAAGCATCCGCGGCATCGTTTTCAGCCCGCGGCACATGGTGAAACTCACATCCTTCGAAGAAACCGGCAATCTTTTGCACATGAAACCGATATGAGGCCATGTTGGCATCTTTTGCATCCCAATCTCCGGAACACTGCTGCACCACAAGATCTGAATCGCCGTAGCAAATGATCCGGTGCGCACCGATTTCTTTTGCGACCTTAAGCCCATGTATCAGAGCCTCATACTCAGCGACATTGTTTGATGCCCTAAAGTGCACTTGCAAAACATACCGGAGATGATCTCCCTTTGGTGAGGTGAGTACCACACCGGCACCTAGACCCTCTTTGAGCTTGGATCCGTCAAAGTGCATCTTCCAGTACTCCACTTTGTGTTTTGGTGGCTTGTACTGCATTTCCGCCCAATCAACTAGGAATTCAGCTAAAGCTTGTGATTTTATGGCATTTCTTCTTTCGTATACCGGCACGTACGGTGACAACTGAATTGCCCATTTTGCAATCCTGCCGCTGGCATCCTTGTTGCCCATTATATCTGAGATAGGTGCCTCGATCACCACTTTCATGGGGTGTTCTTCAAAGTAGTGCTTGAGCTTTGTGGCGGCCATAAACACGCCATAAGTCATCTTTTGGAAGTGCGGGTAGTTTTGCTTTGAGGAGGAGAGCACTTCGCTCAGGTAGTATACCGGCCTCTGCACGGTTTTCCCTTCCTCTTCTCGTTCTACCACAACCACAACACTAACCACCCGGTTCGTTGCCGCTATATAAAGCAACATGGGTTCCCTTTCCAAAGGTGAGGCCAAGATTGGGGCTGTTGCGAGCATGGTTTTCAGCTCTTTGAACGCTGCGTCTGCTTGTGTGGTCCAGACAAAAGTATCCGATTTTTTCATTAAGGCATAGAGCGGCAAAGCCTTTTCTCCTAGCCTGCTTATGAACCGGCTTAGCGATGCCAAGCTTCCGGTAAACTTTTGCACATCTTTTAGTTCTCGCGGGACAGTCATTCTTTCTATTGCCCGGATTTTTACCGGATTGACTTCAATGCCCCGGCTCGACACAAGAAAACCAAGCAGCTTACCGGCAGGGACACCAAAGGTGCACTTTGCCGGATTAAGTTTTATCCGGAACCGTCTTAGGTTGTCAAATGTTTGCCGGATGTCATCGATTAAGGTGTCTTTTACCTTAGTTTTTATCACAATGTCGTCTACATAGACTTGCACATTCTTTCCGATTTGATCAAACAAGCATTTTTGCATACAGCGCTGGTACGTTGCACCAGCGTTGCGCAAACCAAAAGGCATAGTAACATAGCAATAAGCCCCGTGCGGGGTAATGAACGCAATTTTTATTTGATCTTCTTTTTTCAGGGGGATTTGGTGGAAACCAGAATACGCTTCCAGAAAAGACAGCAACTCACACCCAGCAGTAGAATCAATCACCTGATCGATCCGGGGTAAAGGGAAAGGATCTCTTGGGCAAGCTTTGTTGAGGTTGGTGTAGTCGATGCACATGCGCCACACCTTTGGAGCTTTTGCCTCCAGGTTCTCTTCTTTTTTCTTTTCAACCATTACCGGATTGGCCAGCCACTCAATATGTGTGACTTCCACGATGAAACCGGCAACAAGCAGCTTGGTAACTTCTTCTCCAATGATTTTCCTCCCGTCCTCAGCGAACCGGCGTAAAGGTTGACGCACCGGCTTAGCATCCTTCCGGACGTTTAGAGAGTGCTCAGCCGAGCTCCCTCGGAACACCTACCAAGTCATCGGTGAGACCAGGCAAAGATATTCCGATTCTCACGGAGGAAGCTGACGAGCGCGCTTTCCTATGCTTGACTCAGGCCGGCACCGATACGGACGGTGCGCTCTGGGTAAGCCGGATCCAGCACAATGTCCTTTGTTTCATTCGTCGGCTTGAATGCCGGTGAGCCCAAGTTTCCACTCATTGCCGCTAAGCTCAATTTTGAGGACTGAGCCAGCGCAACTGCGGTTTGCATCCTCCTTTTCTCCTCCGCGATCACCAGTGATTCCGCTAGGTTTGATCCGGCAGATGCTATTTCCAGTGAGACTTTGTAGTTTCCTGATGACCCACAAGTATAGGGGATCGCAACAGTCTTCGAGGGAAGTATTACCCAATTTATTGATTTGACACAAGGGGAGACAAAGAATACTTGTAAGCCTTAACAGCGGAGTTGTCAATTCAGCTGCACCTGGAAACAGACTTGCTCGCAAGAGTTTATCAAGTAGTAACAGTTTTATAGCAGTAGGAATAGTGAAATAACAAGCAGCGGTGAAATAAAGACAGCAAGTAGTGATTATAGTAAACAAGCAGGATTAAAATATCGTAGGCACAGGGACGGATTTAACGGGCGTTGCATGGATGAGAGAAACTCATGTAACAATCAAAGCAGGGGCATTTGCAGTATAATAATAAAACGGTATCCAAGTACTAATCAATCAATAGGCATGTGTTCCATATTTAGTCGTACGTGCTCGCAATGAGAAACTTGCACAACATCTTTTGTCCTACCAGCCGGTGGCAGCCGGGCCTCTAGGGAAACTATCGGATATTAAGGTACTCCTTTTAATAGAGTACCGGAGCAAAGCATTAACACTCCGTGAACACATGTGATCCTCACATCACTACCATCCCCTCCGGTTGTCCCGATTTCTGTCACTTCGGGGCCATTGGTTCCGGACAGCGACATGTGTATACAACTTGCAGTTAAGATCATAAACAACGAATATCTTCATGAATCAATAACATGTTCAGATCTGAGATCATGGCACTCGGGCCCTAGTGACAAGCATTAAGCATAACAAGTTGCAACAATATCATAAAAGTGACATCTACTGGATACTAGGCACTATGCCCTAACAATCTTATGACTATTACATGACCAATCTCATCCAATCCCTACCATCCCCTTCAGCCTACAGACGGGGGAATTACTCACACATGGATGGGGGAAACATGGCTGGTCGATGGAGAGGCGTTGGCGGTGATGGCGGTGAAGATCTCCTCCAATTCCCCGTCCCGGCGGAGTGCCGTAACGGAGACTTCTGGCTCCCGCGACGGAGTTTCGCGATGTGGCGGCTCTCTGGAGGGTTTCTGGCGACTTCGACTTCTCTCCGTGCGTTTTTAGGTCGAACCCGATAAGTAGTCCGAAGGGGGGCGTCGGAGGCCGGCCGAGGGGGCCACACCATAGGGCCGCGCGGGCCCCCCTAGGCCGCGCCGCCTTATGGTGTGGGGCCCTCGGGCCTCCACCTCACTTGTCCTTCTGGCTCCGTCAGTATTCTGGGAAAATAGGGCCTTCTGCATAAATTCCGAGGATTTTCCCGAAAGTTGGATTTCTGCACAAAAACGAGACACCAGAGCAATTCTACTGAAAACAGCGTTAGTCCGTGTTAGTTGTATCCAAAATACACAAATTAGAGGCAAAACAATAGCAAAAGTGTTCGGGAAAGTAGATACGTTTTGGACGTATCAACTCCCCCAAGCTTAGCTTATTGCTTGTCCTCAAGCAATTCAGTTAACAACTGAGCGATAAAAGAACTTTCACGAACACATTTGCTCATATGATGTATATATTCTCATGCTATGGCTAATACTTAAGCAGTTCATAATGAGATACATGCAAATAAGATCATCCAACAGCTATGTCAATCATGGAGAGGTACCAACAATTAATAATAAGCATCATGAATCATGTATATAAGCAGGATTGCAATGTTCATAAGAGAATATGATAAAGTGGTATCTTACTTGCCCGTATTTGATCGGCAAAACATAAATGCCGAGGCACCTCTGGAGTTCATAGAAAGACTAGAAGTAGTGATTGTCAAAGATAAAAGCATCAAAGTTATACCACAATCAATCATATTTTGAGACAAGCATATTATACTAAGAATGACAGCTTGTGCTCTCAAGATAGTGCTCGAAGAAAGAATGGAGACACAACATAAAAGTAAAAGATTGACCCTTCGCAGAGGGAAGCAGGGATTAACATGCGCTAGAGCTTTTCATTTGTAAAGCAGGAGTAAAATTATTTTGAGAGGTGTTTGTTGTTGTCAACGAATGGTAATGGGTATACTAACTACCTCATCAACCGGACTCCTAAGAGCGGCTCCCATGAATTATTTGCATGTTTATGTGGCACTCCTTCCAACCTTTCTTACACAAACCATGGCTAACCGAATCCTCGGGTGCCTGCCAACAATCACATACCATGAAGGAGTGCCTTTTTATTTAAGTTTTATTATGATGATGACACTCCCCCAACCTTTGCTTACACAAGCCATGGCTAACCGAATCCTTCGGGTGCCGTCCAACAATCACAAACCATGGAGGAGTGTCTATTTAAGTTAATTAATTTGGGACTCGGGAATCCCATTGCCGACTCTTTTTGCAAAATTATTGGATAAGCGGATGTGCCACTAGTCCATATGAGAGTCCGTCAAAAGTAAATGACAAGGTTGAAAGATAAACACCACATACTTCCTCATGAGCTATGAAACATTAACACAAATTGAGAAGCATTTTGAAGGTTTTAAAGGTAGCGCATGAGAATTTACTTGGAATGGTTTGAAATGCCATGCATAGGTATTTTATGGTGGACACTTTGGAACAACTTGGTTTTCAGGTGTTTGGAAGCACGAGCGGCGTTCCCGCTCAGTACAAGTGAAGGCTAGCAAAAGACTAGGGAGCGACAAATCAAGAGAGCAGTAACTATCATAATCATGCTTGCGGCAAAATAATTAAGTTAACGGAGGCATAAAAGTGATACAAGAACTCTGAAGCAATATAAATCATCAAGGCTTAATTGACTTTCTGTTCAGTCATATGCATGCGTGAGCATGTGCCAAGTCGATATAAATGAATTATTCAGAGGAGGATACCACAATGCCATACTTACTTATGAATAAAACAATGCAAGCGAACATCCATGACATGCTACTCATATTAATAAATTGGAGCTAAACATGAGAGATCATGAACTACTACTTTCTCAAATAACATATACCTCACATGAACCAACTAAGCATGCTCACATGGATGAGTATATGTACAAAAATGAAAACAAATAGAGTTCATACCAGCCTCTCACCACAATCAGATTGTCGTAGATCGTCATTATTGCCTTTTCACTTGTGTAGCTTGGATAATATGAAATGAAAACCACGCTCCAGCCACCGAAGACCATTGAACTCATGATGAACTTTACAAACCAAAGAAGAACAGCAAATATTTTTGGTGTTTTCGAATTGGAAACAAGAACGAAAGAAAACAAGCAAACAAAGCAAAATCTTTTTGGGTTTTCTCATAGCAAACCAACGATAGCAAACGAAGTAAAATAAGAGCAAAGAACCAAATAAACAAATGGTGAAGAGAAACAACAGAAATATTTTTGGTCTTTTTGTGTTTTAGGAAAGAAACAAAGCGAAAACAAAAGAATGCAAACTAACAGAAACACATAAAAGCAGGATGACAGAAATCTGCCAAATCCTGACAGCAGTACAAAAATCGAAATTAACAAAAATCTTCCATTGCTCAGACCAAAAAGTGTTCAACTAATGAAAGTTAGATAACAAGCTGGGGAACATGCTCAAAAATTGGCAGCTCAAAATAACGTTCTGGCTGTGCGTACGAATTTTTTTGGTAACAGCCCAGAATCTGTTTTTGGACAACACTTCCCCAAATATCATCTCCCTCTCATTAGAAAACCACTCTAAGAGACTAAACAAGTATGTACAAGTGTCCAGCAACCATAATATGCAAAGAATGAGTGATGCCGGTATACCTCCCCCCAAGCTTAGGCTTTTGGCCCAAGTGGAGTTCATTCCCAACGAGGGTCGGAGTTCCACGCCTGTGGGTCATACATGGAGTGATAATAAGGCCCCTGCGCAGAAGAATATCGTGGAGGCTCCACATGACCATGATGTTGATATGAGGAGCTCGCTGCATCGGATGAAGAGTCGGGGTGCTCCTCGGCCTCCTCCTCACCTTCCCTTGCACGACGGCTTTCCCTTTCTATGTATGCGTTTAGCTCATTTTCTGTGATCGACCACCCTTTCCTGGCATCAAGGTTAAACAGAGCAGGTGCAGGCAATCGTACTAGTTTTTCAATTTTCTTAGTTATGCTCCAATTTTTCTTATACAAAGTTATCCTATAATGCAGGTTATTCAAATTAGATGCATCTGAAATAAATTCATGTTTAATCATGGAAACAACGTCAAGCTTCTCTATAGAAAGCGGAATATCTAAATGGTGAGGTCCTACACCATGCATAGCTAATAAGCGAGAGGCGATAAGACCTCCACAAATTCCTCCTTTCTCACGGTTAGTAGCAAGTCTACAAGCTATTAAAGCACCCAAATTATAAGTCCTATCCTGTTGCAAAGCAGCAGCTAAGAAAGCCAAATCTTGGACAGATAATTTACCTCCAGTCTTTCTCGCAAGAACGCACTTTGTAACGAAATAAGCAAAGTAGCGGATAGCTGGCTGTTGAATGCTACTAATCTTACCACCATCATTGGAGAAGCTCCTCCCATTACAAATCATTGTATAAAGATTTGAGAGCTCACGCGGCGTTCCCCTGATCTTCTCGCAGGATCCCCACCGCTGCACTCTAATTGCTGTACAAAAATCACTGAAAGGCAAGTTGATAGTTTTGTTATAAATCTTGTACCGGACCATGGGGTTAGTTTGAGACCGATGAAATTCGAAATCCTGCACAACCGACACCGTTAGTTTAGCATATTGGTGAGGTTCACCAACAGTAAAACCTTCCAACCCTCGCATTGGAAATCGTTGTTTGAACATCTTGCAGGATTCCCGCATTCCGCATAAAATCCGTGCATGGGTAATAAGAGGGGTATACTCCCTCTTCACGATGAACTCTCATGACTTGCTGTACCTCCAACTCTTGTTGGTTAAGTTGGTGCATACTCCCCTCCATTTTCTGAAATTTTCAACAACCATTATAAAATTTGATTTCAAGGTATATAATTGAAGGGAACTACTATAGAAACTTGCTAGAGTACTAAACATGCATCAAAACTAGTTTCTTCCTCTTAGAACAAGCATGCAAGCTCACTAAACATGTTATCTACAGCAGCAAAATATTCAAGATATACTCAACCAAACAAAATTCTAATTGGACAATCAAAGGAGTCACATACCAAGGAGTAAATGTGCCAAATTTCGGACGTAAATCTGGGCTGAGCAAGGAGATCGAAAAATCGCGAGTTCTTGAGCGGAAACACGAGTGAGAGGAACTTGGTGCGAGCTTTTTCGGGAGAGAGAAGATGCCGGGAGGAAGAGATGAAGTAGTGGCGCAAGGAGGGGCCCACACCACGGGTGGCGCGCCCACCTCCTTGGCCGCGCCGGCCTGTGGTGTGGCACCCTCTGGTGCCCCACAGGTCATCCTCTGGTACTCCCAGGTGCCTCGTCGAAAAATAGGACCAACGGTGTAATTTTTGTAATTTTTAGAGAACTTCGAAAAATGCACATTTCTGGGTGTTAAGTTAATTATTACTGCGCAGGAAAATGATTTCCAAAATCTTAAACGACTAAAGCATATTGCAAAACTGTTGGCGTCAGAAACCCACCGGCGGGCAGTGACTGGCCAACACGGTAGAGCCGGGAATGACTAGGGCTGCGGCTGGCCCCAGTCCCTCAGAGCGACGGCCCGCAAAGCCTCCTCGGTCGCGCGCCGATGCTGGGTCGCAAGGGCGTGCCACCCGACCTATACCTGGTCGTGAAGGTGTGGATGATGCCTCGCTTAGTTTCCTGCAGGGCACACACGTACACGTTAAATACGAGCCTCGATCGGCTCTCGAGTTGTCTCGTGAATCGGCTCAAAGAGCCGATCCACCCACGGTTCGTCCAAGGTGGCCGAATATGTGGTGGTCCCGCTTGATCATGGTAAAGCTAATGAGATCCACGACGATGTGGGGTTTTCACCGCATAATCGGATCATCCTACTCTAGGTTGGGCCTCGCGCTCACGCACGGTGATCGTAAGCTTGCCCTAGATGAGGCCTAAAAACCAACACAAGGTTGATCCTCGGAACATCCCGTCTAGGGCTCGCAAACGACACCCTGCGTGCCGCTGGATCCTCCACCCCTTTGTAAGGCCTAACTATTGCAGATATTAAACTAATCCTTGTAGAACAAGGAGCAATCGTAACGGATCAGATCTACTAAACTATGATCAAGCGGGGTGCCGCCCCTGCACCCATGATGAGGCACAAGGACGGCTAGATGCGCAAGGGTTGCACTACGAAAGCATGCAGCATGAAAAACAATGCTAACCCTAACACATCTATGATAACTACGTTGCTCGCCATCAAAAGCGCTTCAGTACGAGCAACGCATGAACAACGTAGGCAGGCTTGTGCTGCCTAGATCGCAAGATGCGATCTAGGCAGCATGACGCTTACCGGTAGAAACCCTCGAGACGAAGGAGTTGGCGATGCGCCGAGATTTGTTTGTGGTTGAACGTTGGTTGTTGTTTATTCCATAAACCCTAGGTACATATTTATAGTCCAGGGGACTTTCTAATGTGGGCGTGCACTAAACCGTGCACGAGACAAACTCTAATTTCTAAACTAAGATACACGGGCCAGCTAGCCCAAACTCGGTAAATAAGGCCGATTCACATTGTGTCTCTACGCACATGTCTTCCAGTCTATCTTGATCGCGGCCCACCTCTGACTTGGTCAAATTCTGGTGATAACACATGCCCCCTCGGTTTTGGAAATGACATTTCCAAAATCATTATGCTTTTCTCTCGTCGGGTCACGTCGTGGCAGAGCAGAACCGTCGCAGAGTTCTTCATCATGATAACATGCCTTCTCAACTTCTCTGTGCGATTAAACAGTTCTGGCACCACCTCCTCGGGAACTGCTGTGGCATTGAATTTTTACCATATCCCCTTAATATAACCGCAGTAAACAGTTCTTCTCTTCGTCCCCTTCCGCACTGGCATCCAAAAAACCCTTCTGAGCCACCATGCCTGTTCCTTCCTCCGACTCATCGGTTTTCTCCGTCGAGTCCTCCTCCTCCCGCGAGTCGACGCCGGAGTGGAACCCAGCGAAGGTCCACGAGGCCAACACTCGCCGCGCCATCGAGGCCGGGGACGAGCCCAGCCACGATTTCTCCATTTGGTCAGAGGATGACAGGTCCCTGACCGACGGAGAGAGCGATCTCCGCTTCCTCGTCAAAAGGGAAGCGGTGGAGGAAAGCGAAGACGACTGCTTTCCCTGGGATGGGGTCACTTCCTCAGAGGAGGTGGCGGAGGAAGAGGAAGAGGAGGACGACAGTCCTTCCGACGAGCCGCCGGCTAAACGGCACTGCCTTTGGCCTGGGAACTTCAGCGACGTCGACAGCGACGATGGCGATGCTGATGATGAAGATGAGGACAACGAGGGTCCAGTTGGCGGTCGCTGGAGCAGCGACGATGAGCAGGCCGGGAGCAGCGCTGACAGCAGCGACGACGGCGACGACGAGGGCAGTGATGGCCCGTAGATAGGACCTCTAGAATAGGGCCAGTAGTGGTAGATGGGGCAATGTATCCCCCGGTATTTCCTTTTGCAAGCAATTAGCTCCTCATGTAAGAAATTTCGCTCATTAATGAAGAACTTTTCCCCATTTTGATTGTGCCCGATTTCTCCTGAGTTCAATTGAGCCGATTCCCTTTTCTACCGTCCTTGCCGATTCGCCCCCTTCGCCAATGCGTAACGAGCCGATAGCACCGCATCGGTCCTTCGAAATTTGCTCTTTCCTTCTTCAACTGATGATTTTCTAAATCTGGCAGAAAAATGTAGGATCTTCAGGAAACTTTTGAACTTTCCCAACTACACCCAATAATCCTTTCCAGCACTCATCATCTCTGACGAAGGTTTGCAATGAAGGATCAGCCGATGATCACTCAATCGGCTCGTAAAAAACGGAGCAAGGCAGAACATCCACCAGGCCTGCTGCCCCCCGAGTCTTGGCCAAGGCAAAAACTTAACCGAATTAGCCTGGGCTTGATCATGCAGAGTCAGCCGATTTGCACGTAAATCGGTTTGCAGAGAACCTTCAAGGTGGGCTGCCCCCCGAGTTTCCTCAGTGCACCTCTTCGCCCTTGCAAGTCAGATCGGCTCCCTTCCTTTGGTGGATCTGACGCGACCCACCTTTAACCTGATCTGGACGCCCAAGCTGCCCTTAGCACTGTTCTTGAAGAGAAGATCTGAGCTGTTAAACCTCTCTCTTGAGGAGTTCTTCCATTGTGGCTTCTCTTCATAATTTACTAGGGCTGACCTTCTGGTTGACAATTGTATTTCTTGAGTCGATGGCCATGCATCGGCTGCTTCTCAATTCTGAAGTCGATGCCTTTGCATCGGCTGTAAAAAATTTAAAAATTTCAGGCCGATTTGTGTATCGGCCTCCATACTTATTGTTTTATCCATCTAGGTGCCCCCCGAGCCGATTCTGTCAAGAGAATTGATGGTATCGGCTCTTAGGTAGTCCCTATTGGGTCAAACGTTGATCCCAGGCAGAGCAGATGGTGAGGACAATTTTGGCCGATTGCTCGAATCGGCCTCCACGTTACTTGCTCGGTGAAGGTCTTGTAATATCCCTTCATCAGTTTCGGAGGGCCGATTGTAAGGATCGGCCTCGCCATGCTGCTTATCGACGTAGTCTTGCTACTCGTCCACGTCGGCGGATAAAACCAGCCCAATCTCTGACTTTAGCATGTTGGTGTGCTTGTCTGTTATCCATGTCGGGTGCACTCGTGTAATCGTGGAGCACTACACCCCGCCGGACGAATGAACACCATGTTTGTGCCAGCCGATGTGTCATCATCGGCTCTCTTTGCTTGGGGCGCCACTCTTTTCTTTGCGGTAGCCCCTCCTCATCCAGGGTCCTCTGGACTTTCGCAGCCAGATCAGGCCGCGCCTTCCTCAGCGTATGCAAGTACATCCTTTCGGCTTCCTCCGGACCGCGCAATCGCCGAACCCCGCGTTTTTGTGTATGGCTGAGACCGTCAGTGGCACCACCTTGGACGGTGGCACCTGTCTTCTTCGTATTCCCCTTCGTCTTCCGAATCATCGAGATCTTCCAACGGAGGGGTCTCAGCCCGTCTCGTTTTGCGGTGGGAGAGGCCCTAAGCGCTCGAACACAGATACGTTGGCTGTCTCCTTCTTCTTCCGGTTGCATTCTGGGCAATTGCCGATTGTTGGTAATCGGCTCATTCCTGAATCCCAGCAGTGTCTGAAGAAGGGGCAGTGCCAATGCCTGTCCGTATCGTCCTGCTCCCTGCCATGGCGCTCCTGTCGCCCCTCATCATGATTATGCCGGCGATGCCTTTCGTCGTTTCTAGTCAGACGACCTCTTTCATCATTGTTGTCGTATCGCCGGCATTGGTCATATCGACTAACATACTTGTTGAGGAGGTGATCAGAGAGGGGTCGTTGGTATCTTATGTTCTTCACTTCCCCTCTCGTGACGTAGCGCTTGCCATCTTGACGGAGCCGATCGCATGGAGCGGCCCCCTCGGTGTCCTTGCTCGAGAGCAGCTCGTCCTCATCCCCGTCCTTCTCGCAGCGGTGTCCAAGCTCTACCATACCGATATTGGCTGAGAAATCAGGTCGGCACCCTCCAAGGTGGGTAAACTCCACCATGTTGACGGGGAAGGGGTGTGTGTCGACTTTCATGGCGTATTGGTTAAAAATTAATCGCCCATTTTCTATCGCCGCTTGGATCTGCTGACGCCACACCCTGCAGTCGTTGGTGGTGTGGGTGAACGTGTTATGCCACTTGCAGTATGGCTTTCCGTTCAGCTCTTGCACCGTAGGAAACTTGTGGCCTTCGGGTACCTTTATGTGCTTCTCCGCGAGTAAGAGGTCGAAAATCTGCTCGGCTTTCGTCACGTCGAAGTCGAACCCTCTTGGAGGCCCCGGTGGCTTTACCCATTTGCAGGTTATCGGGCCTGCAGCTCGAGTCCACTCAGCTCATCGCGACCTCTCGCTCTCCCGTAAGACCTTCATCTTCGCCTGCGTCAACCATGGTAACCACGCGCTTGAATTTATCTTGGTAGATATCCGGGTGGCGTTGCTCATATGCTGACAACTTCTGCACCATGTGTGCTAATGAAGGATAGTCCGCCTGGGTGGCCACTTCCTTGATCGATGATGATAGACCCACCACCGCCAACTCGACTGCTTCCTTTTCGCTTACATGAACCGAATAGCATCGGTTCCTAACGGTCCTGAAGCGCTGAATGTATTCGGACACCGTTTCTCCGCGCTTCTGTCGTACTTGGGCTAGATCGGCAATGCCAGCCTCGGAAGCCTCTGAGTGATATTGCTCGTGGAACCGTTCTTCCAGCTGCTTCCAGGTCTGGATTGAGTTCGGCGGCAGCGACGTGTACCATCCGAAAGCCGATCCTGTGAGGGACTGCGAGAAGTACTCACGCGCAGCTCATCCGACGCTGAGATCATGCCCGGCTAGTGCCGAATATCGGCTCACATGCTCGATGGAGCTGGAGCCATCTCGATCCGCTGAACTTTGTGAAGTCCGGGAGCCGATATTTGGGTGGTAGCGGGATCAATTCGTACTCATTGGGGTACGGCTTGGTATAGCCGATCGCCTTTCTCTTCGGCATCATGCCGAACCGATCTTTCGAGGATCGTACAAATTTGATCCGCGGTGATGGCTGCATGTGCCGAACCCCGAAGGTTCGTCGGAGTGGCGTACTTAACCAGCCACGCCTGTTTCTCCGGTTCCGAGCCAACCGCAGGAGCTGGGCTCGGGAGCTTTGTCGGGGTGGCGTATTTAGCTAGCCACGTTTGCTTCTCGTGGTCCGACTCCGACGCTCCTCCCGTTGCCCCGTAGTCCTCGCTATGGCAACCTGGTTCGAGGGTGCCCGAGTGCTGCGATGCCGGGCACGTATGCACATGCGTATCCGTGCGGGATCTCCTTGGGCGCGTCCTGTAGGAACTGGTAGTCACTGGGGTCACCACCAATCTTGTAGACGACGAAAGCCGATGAGTTCGGCGCCTCGGGCGCTGCCAACGCGAATGGCAGCGGGGAACGGGAATGGAGCAGCGCTTCCCCTTGGTGAGTCCCTAGGGCTGGTCCTGACGGAGAGTACCGATGGCTCATGATCTCCTGGATCACGCGCAGCGCGACGCGCTCCAACGTATTCACCAGGCTCTCAGAATGGCGGTGCAGCGAATGAGCCACCATGAAGTTGATCTCCGACGCAGCGACCTGGTGCGTTCTTCGGACGGGGTGGATAGGTCCACTCCATCAAGCGCGCTTCAGGTGTGAACCCCTTCCATCCGATGCCATGGGAGCGGGTCTCGTGGAAAGAGCCGATTAGGTCGGCTTCGAGGGCGGACTTGATCTCGTCGTACTTCTTCTTGAGCTCGCCATTGAGATCCCCGTACGTGACCGGAGTTTCTTCTGCCACTTCTGATGAAGACGGTACGGTGTCTTTCGCCATCTCTGATGTGGATAGCGAGATGGTTGTCGTTGAAGATTTGTCGTTGAAGATGGTCCCACCGGGCGTGCCAGAATGTGTTGGCGTCAGAAACCCACCGGCGGGCAGTGACTGGCCAACACGGTAGAGCCGGGAATGACTAGGGCTGCGGCTGGCCCCAGTCCCTCGCAGCGACGGCCCGCAAAGCCTCCTGGTCGCGCGCCGATGCTGGGTCGCAAGGGCGTGCCACCCGACCTATACCCGGTCGGGAAGGTGTGGATGATGCCTCGCTTAGTTTCCCCGCAGGCACACACGTACACGTTAAATACGAGCCTCGATCGGCTCTCGAGGTTGTCCCGTGAATCGGCTCAAAGAGCCGATCCACCCACGGTTCGTCCAAGGTGGCCGAATATGTGGTGGTCCTGCTTGATCATGGTAAAGCTAATGAGATCCACGACGATGTGGGGTTTTCACCGCATAATCGGATCATCCTACTCTAGGTTGGGCCTCGCGCTCACGCACGGTGATCGTAAGCTTGCCCTAGATGAGGCCTAAAAACCAACACAAGGTTGATCCTCGGAACATCCCGTCTAGGGCTCGCAAACGACACCCTGCGTGCCGCTGGATCCTCCACCCCTTTGTAAGGCCTAACTATTGCAGATATTAAACTAATCCTTGTAGAACAAGGAGCAATCGTAACGGATCAGATCTACTAAACTATGATCAAGCGGGGTGCCGCCCTGCACCCATGATGAGGCACAAGGACGGCTAGATGCGCAAGGGTTGCACTACGAAAGCATGCAGCATGAAGAACAATGCTAACCCTAACACATCTATGATAACTACGTTGCTCGCCATCAAAAGCGCTTCAGTACGAGCAACGCATGAACAACGTAGGCAGGCTTAGTGCTGCCTAGATCGCAAGATGCGATCTAGGCAGCATGACGCTTACCGGTAGAAACCCTCGAGACGAAGGAGTTGGCGATGCGCCGAGATTTGTTTGTGGTTGAACGTTGGTTGTTGTTTATTCCATAAACCCTAGGTACATATTTATAGTCCAGGGACTTTCTAATGTGGGCGTGCACCAAACCGTGCACGAGACAAACTCTAATTTCTAAACTAAGATACACGGGCCAGCTAGCCCAAACTCGGTAAATAAGGCCGATTCACATTGTGTCTCTACGCACATGTCTTCCAGTCTATCTTGATCGCGGCCCACCTCTGACTTGGTCAATTTCTGGTGATAACAAAAACAAAAGTTGCTACAGCAAGTAAAATAAGTGGAGGGAGAAAGAAAGAAAGAAATGTTGTTTAGCTCTCTTATGCATTAAAATATACTTGTTAACAAGGTTGATCAAGTCTTGCTACCAAATAAATTTTATATGACATAAGAAGAAATAAACCTCAAATCAATCATGTTACCTTATATTGAATTGATATGGATCCAATCACAAGAGTTTGATATTCTTCTTTAGGCTCATATATAGGACAATCAATGGATCCCACTTTGATAGTTTTCACATTAAAAATTGTATTGACTCCACATACTTTATCAATCCTCTTGGGAAAATAGACAAGTGTGTTCCTTATCATCAACATTGAAAGTAACCATGCCTTTATTGCAATCAATAACAACCCCCGCAAAGTATTAAGAAAGGGTCTTCCAAGAATAATGGACATATTATCATCTTCGAGCATTTCCAACACAACAAAATCGCTTAATATCAAGCAATGCCGAGTAACTTGAACAGAACATTTTCACATAAACCAACAGGAATAGCAAGAGATTTATCAGCCATTTGCAAAGATATATCAGTTGGTATCAATTTATCTAAATCAAGTCTCTTATAAAGAGAAAAAGGCATCACACTCACGCCTGCTCCCAAATCACATAGAGCAGTTCTAACATAATTATTCTTGATGGAACAAGGAATAGTTGGTATACCTGGGTCTCCAAGCTTCTTTGGAATCTTACCATTGAAGGAGTAATTAGCGAGCATAGTGGAAATTTCCTCATTGGGGATTTTCCTTTTGTTAGTAACAATATCTTTCATATACTTTGAATAAGGAGGCAATTTAATAGCATCACCAACGGGATTTGCAAAAATAAAGGTTTCATCCAATCACAAAATTTATTATAATGTTCCTCCTCCTTTGATTTTAGTTTCTTAGCAGGAAAAGGCATTTGCTTTTGAACCCAAGGTTCTCTTTCATTACCATGTTTCTCAAGAATAAAATCTTCTTTAGTGTACTTTTTATTTTTAGCAGTGCTTTTCAGGTTCTTTTTCAATTTCTTCTTTATCAGGAGTATCATTCTTATCATTATCTTCCTCATGTTCATTACCACTTTCGCTCAAGCATCGAAATAGAAATACTATTAGGATCATTAACGTGTTCAGAGGATTCTACAACATTCTTATGTTTCTTATTCTTTTTCTTAGATGGAGCACTAGTTTTAGTTAGTTGAGAATCTTGTTCAACTCTTTTGGGATGCCCTTCAGATATAGAGGATCCCGGGTAGAAACACCACCTCTAGTTGTTACTTCATAAGCATGTTTTTCTTTAGAATTATTTCCCAACAAGTCATTTTGCACTTTAGTAAGTTGATCAATTTGAGTTTGAACCATTTGAAAATGTTTAACAAGTATCTTAACATCATTGGAGGTTCTCTCCACAATACCATGCAATTCACTAATAGCTCGAGAATTTTCCATTAAATGATTCTCTACTCTCATATTAAAGTTTTCTTGCTTAACAATATAATTATCAAACTCATCTAAGCATTGAGCAGGAGGTTTTGAATACGGAATATCTTCCCTAGTAAAGCGTTGAAGAGAGTGTACCTCAATCATGGATGAAGGGGGAGTTATCTCACATACATCTTCTATTGGAGGTAAATTCTTCACATCTTCAGGTTTAATACCCTTCTTTTTAAGAGACTTCTTGGCTTCCCTCATATCTTCATCATTTAATTTAATCATACCCCTCTTCTTCAATATCGGTGTCTGGGTTGGTTCAGGTGTAGACAAATCATGATTCCGGCCTATTCTAGCCAATAATTCTTCAGCATCATCTGGAGTTCTTTTCCTGAAAACACAACCAGCACAACTATCCAGGTATGCCCTAGACTCAATAGTTAGTCCACTATAAAATATATCAAGTAAATCATGATTTTCCAAATCATGGTCAGTCGAGCTCTAATAAGAGAGCAAAATCTCGCCCAAGCCTCAGTGCAATTTCTCTCCATCTTCCCGGTCAAAATTATAAATTCTCTCGCAAAGCAGCATGTTGAGCACTAGCAGGAAAGTATTTCCGAAGAAAACATCAAGCAATTCTTTTGGACTTTTAATAGAACCAGGAGGCAAATTATGATACCAAGTTTTAGCATCATCCTTTAATGAGAAAGGAAAAATTTTAGCGACAAAATAAGTACGCATCTTAATATCATCGTAAAACAAGCCACTAAGAGTAGATAACTCAGCCATGTGTTCAACAAAGACTTTCTTTTCAAGCACCACAAAAGGGTGTTTTCTCAACAATAGCTATATGAGATAAATCAAGAGAAAAATCATAATCTTTATCCCTAATGTTTATAGGAGATGTGGCAAATTTAGGATCAGGAGATAGTTTATATCTAATGAAGATGTTCTCGCAAGCAACTTTTTATTTTTTCTTGCATCAGTAGTAGCATTGCATTTTTCAATAAAATCATCATCAAGCTCTACATAATCTTCATCAAGATCATCACTAGAATATTCAACGTGACTCGTGTGAATTAACAGTGTAGCAGCATTTTCATTAGGAGTTTCAGCATTTTCAATTTGTCTAGACTTAGCAATTGTAGCATCTAGAAAAGATCCTAACGATCCATCATTATCAAGCACAGCGTAAGCATCATCACAATTATGAGAGGAATTTTCGGATTCAGCAGAAGTACCAAGCATTTGAAGCTTGTGGTGGTGAAACAAGTTTACTTATCACAGTATGGTGAATCAAGAGCAGCAGAGGTACTAAGAGTTGTACCTTTTCTTGTAGTGGATGGTAATATAGCGATCTTAGTATCGCGAGGTTTACCCATGATGGAGAATTTGCAGCGAACAATATCAATCCAAGTGAACTTCCAAATAAAGCTATGCTCCCCGGCAACGGCGCCGTAAAATAGTCTTGATGACCCACAAGTATAGGGGATCGCAACGGTCTTCGAGGGAAGTATTACCCAATTTATTGATTCGACACAAGGGGAGACAAAGAATACTTGTAAGCCTTAACAACGGAGTTGTCAATTCAGCTGCACTGGAAACAGACTTGCTCGCAAGAGTTTATCAGTAGTAACAGCTTTATAGCAGTAGGGAATAGTAAAATAACAGCAGCAGGTGAAATAAAGACAAGCAGTAGTGATTATAGTAAACAGCAGGATTAAAATACTGTAGGCACAGGGACGGATTTAACGGGCGTTGCATGGATGAGAGAAACTCATGTAACAATCAAAGCAGGGGCATTTGCAGATAATAATAAAACGGTATCCA
The DNA here is from genome assembly GCF_022539505.1 of Lolium rigidum. Classification (NCBI taxonomy): domain Eukaryota; kingdom Viridiplantae; phylum Streptophyta; class Magnoliopsida; order Poales; family Poaceae; genus Lolium; species Lolium rigidum. The sequence goes on along the minus strand of NC_061508.1, from coordinate 312,720,774 downwards.
AGTACTAATCAATCAATAGGCATGTGTTCCATATTTAGTCGTACGTGCTCGCAATGAGAAACTTGCACAACATCTTTTGTCCTACCAGCCGGTGGCAGCCGGGCCTCTAGGGAAACTATCGGATATTAAGGTACTCCTTTTAATAGAGTACCGGAGCAAAGCATTAACACTCCGTGAACACATGTGATCCTCACATCACTACCATTCCCTCCGGTTGTCCCGATTTCTGTCACTTCGGGGCCATTGGTTCCGGACAGCGGCATGTGTATACAACTTGCAGGTAAGATCATAAACAACGAATATCTTCATGAATCAATAACATGTTCAGATCTGAGATCATGGCACTCGGGCCCTAGTGACAAGCATTAAGCATAACAAGTTGCAACAATATCATAAAAGTGACATCTACTGGATACTAGGCACTATGCCCTAACAATCTTATGACTATTACATGACCAATCTCATCCAATCCCTACCATCCCCTTCAGCCTACAGCGGGGGAATTACTCACACATGGATGGGGGAAACATGGCTGGTCGATGGAGAGGCGTTGGCGGTGATGGCGGTGAAGATCTCCTCCACTCCCGTCCCGGCGGAGTGCCAGAACGGAGACTTCTGGCTCCCGCGACGGAGTTTCGCAATGTGGCGGCTCTCTGGAGGGTTTCTGGCGATTTCGACTTCTCTCCGTGCGTTTTTAGGTCGAACCCGATAAGTAGTCCGAAGGGGGGCGTCGGAGGCCGGCCGAGGGGGCCACACCATAGGGCCGCGCGGGCCCCCCTAGGCCGCGCCGCCTTATGGTGTGGGGCCCTCGGGCCTCCACCTCACTTGTCCTTCTGGCTCCGTCAGTATTCTGGGAAAATAGGGCCTTCTGCATAAATTCCGAGGATTTTCCTGAAAGTTGGATTTCTGCACAAAAACGAGACACCGTAGCAATTCTGCTGAAAACAGCGTTAGTCCGTGTTAGTTGTATCCAAAATACACAAATTAGAGGCAAAACAATAGCAAAAGTGTTCGGGAAAGTAGATACGTTTTGGACGTATCATTTCCCACCACAGTTAAGGGTCCACGAGGTGCCGACATCTTCATCTTGAGGTAAGCCGTATGAGTTGTGGCCATAAAGGCTGCCAGTGCCGGTCTCCCAAGCAGTGGATGGTAGGGATTGTCCAGGTCCACCACCTCAAACAGAATGTTTTCCACCCGGCAATTGTCACGTCCTCCGAAAGACACATCCACCCGGACTTTTCCTACCGGTGCGCAGGACAGGCCCGGAACGATTCCATGGAATGTTGTGTGGGTTGGCTGCAGCATGTTTTCAGTTATGCCCAGTGTACGCATTGTATGCTTGTACATGATGTTTATGCTGCTTCCATTGTCTATCAGCACTTTGCTGAACTTGACTCGAGTTTCTGGCCCTCGCATGATTGGGTCCACGACAATAGCGTAACCACCCGGATTCGGCATGATTTTGGGGTGATCCTTGAACGACCAGGTGATTTCCGATCCGACCACGAGCATGTATTTGGGTACCGCCGGCATCACTGCGTTTACTTCCATGGAACGGCGATGCACGCTTTGCCTGTCGGTTGGTTCAGTGACAAAGACAACCATGCACAAATGTGGGTCCTCGTAAACATTCCTGCCCAAAGGTGCCGGTGGAGGTGGTTGATCACGATTCTCCTCCACCCGGTTAACTTGCTGGTGTTGTTGTACCGGTATGGTGTTGGCTCCGGTAAGTGGTGGTGGTGGTAATGGGTGTTGATGCAACATATCATGCGAGGGTGGCAGTATAGTGGAACAACCTTGTGTTTGCGCATCTTTCGCTGCACCCCTCAACATCAAGTGCTTGATCCATGAGCAATCTTTTGTCAAATGGTTTGCCGGCTTCGACGGATGTGGAGTATGAAGCTTGCACGGCTGGTCCATTGCCGCTTCCAAGGTGTACCTCATATGTTCTTGCCAATCTTTCTTCTATCCCCACTTTTCCTTTTCAACCCACTTCTTTTTAGGACCTGCCCACGGCTGCGATCCGGTTTTTCGCCTTTGGCTTCCGGCGGGCTGGAATTTTCCTGCACTGCGGCTACTTGCTGCGGACCATATCTTCGATCCGGAAAATCTTCCCTTCTCTTGTTATGCCGGTTATCCCGGTGATGATCTTGCCGGGGTTGTCCTGATTGTGCCGGCTCGGCCTGTACTGCCGGTTGTAGCGGATCTCCCAACGCATAGTTTTCCGCCACTCGCATCATTTCAGCCAATGTGCTTGGCATATTCCTCTGCAGCCTTCTCCACAGTGGTGATCCTCTCCGGCATCCTTGACTGAACCAAGCAATCGCTTGTGCTTCAATCACTCCTTCACATGTGTTTCTCATTGAGTTCCACCAGGTGAGATAATCCCGGTTTGTTTCACCTGCACGCTGCTGGCACAAAGCGAGCTGTTGGGGCCGGTTTGGCCTCTTGTAAGTGCTACTGAAGTTGCTCACAAAGGCTTCCTCAAAGTCCAACCATCCATTTATGCTTCCTGCCGGCAAGTTGTTAAGCCAGATACGGGCAGGTCCCACCAGGTAGGATGGTATAATTCTTACGGCCCAACGCCGGTTTACTCCGCCGCCTGCGACATAAACAGCTGTGACATAGTCCGCCAGCCAATCTTCCGGCTTGGTCGTGCCATCATATGTCTTTGTATCCCGGGGCAACTGGAAGTTGCGCACCGGTGGCTCTTCTCTCATAATTCGTGGGCCAAAACACTTAGGGTCAGGAGGACCTTCAGATTCAATCATTTCGGAAAGATACACTCTATCCAGCCTGTGCCTCGCATCTTGGCCTGGTAGGCATCTTTCCCCCAGTCGTTCCCCCAAAGGGTTCCGGCGGGCTTTAGTTCGTTCCACCTCGGAATCTGCCTCATCATACCTTTCTGGTTCCGCGGCTCTTGCCTGCCGGTACCTTGGTGGTGGCATTTCTTCTTCAACATACGCTGCCCTTGCAGCTCGATAATTTTTCCCGGTCTCATGTCTACCGGCATGATTGTTTCCGGCATAACCATTTCCGGCATGATCATCTCCGGCGTAGCCATTTCTGGCATAACCGCGACCTGCTCCATAGCTTTTTCTTCCGGCATCATGTGGCCCGGCTTTTTGTTTTCCGGCAAGGACCGGATCGTACACGGTCATCTGCCGCACATTCACTTCTTTTTCTCTTCTTTTATCCGGATGGGGGGACGACGCCTGCCATGGGATTAGCTTCCGGCAACTTTCGTCGACCGGGCTGATTTTGCCTCGAGCGCTGCTTTGTTCATTCTAGCAAGCTGATCATTTTGCGCTTGTATCACATCGAGTAACTCTCTAACTCTATCCTGCTGTTTTGCTAATTCATCTCCAGATAACGATTCACACATTTCCATTGCGGCCTTAGCAGCTTTTATAGTTTTATCCGGGCTACTGTACTTAGGCTTCTCTACAATGCTCACAGATATAGAGGTACTCTTGCCGGCAAGAACTTCCTTACGCAGATCATGATCTAGATTGCGAGCCTTAAGCCGGTTTTCCGGCATCCTAGCAGCATGAGCGCTAACTGAAGCAAAGCCATGGGCAGCATTATACTCACGTAGGGTTAGGTTCAGCTCGCGCTGAGCCCGGATGATGTCTGCGCCACCGGTAAGCAGTGCCTTGCGCGTGGCCTCCAGCTCCTCCTGAGCCTTTGCCGGGTCGATGTTCTGCGCGATGGGCGTTGCCAGCGTGTGCATCGCCGCTTGGAGAGGGGTTTCCGGTGGCGCTGAAGATGCTCCCGTGGCGCCTGCGTCACGCTCCAGCGGTGGCTTTGCCGGACGAGTCGATGCCGCACGCTCAGCTCCTTCTTCTACAGCTCCTTTGCCGGTGTTGACCGCGCCAGCCATCATGACCTCCACGCTGCCGGCGGCACGGCCAGCACACAGCCATCTTGGCGGATCCGGCGCCACCAGCACCGGCGAGAGGTACTGGCGCACAGGGACGGTGCCGAAGTAGACGCGGTGGCTGCCGAACTCGATGGTGCGGCCGTTCTGCGGGAACTTGCCGCCGTTGGCGAAGCAGCCTGCGTTATCGTTGATGAAGTCCATGTTGTAGATGCGTTGCACGAGCGCGGACACCGTGCGCTCGCCGTTGACGTCGAGGATGCCCGCCCGAATATGAACTCCAGCAAGCGCCAATTCTAGCCCCATGGTGGGCGCCAACTGTCGTCGTGGTGAACAGACAGATGCCATAGGATGGCTTAAGTTGGGGCCGAGTTGGACGCTAGAGGATTCGGGGGAGGGTTTTGGATCAAGTAGGATGAACTTCCGGGTGCTTTCCTCAAGAACTTGGCCAAGGCCAGAGGTAGAAGAAGAGAGACACAAGGATGAACTCCGTTCTAGATCTTCTCTATTCCATGAACAAGGTTACAGGAGGTTTTCTCTCATACAAGCTAGTGCTATCTCATCGTCTATCTTTCGCGCCCGTGGAGGCTGCCCCCTCTCCTTATATAGGGGAAGAGGGTGGCTTACAGGGGAAGAAACCCTAATGGCATCTTTGAACAGACAAACTACTTTACAAAGCTACTTTATAAAGCTACTTTAATCATAGATGACGCCGGTATCTTCTTTAATCAGGGAGGCTGATGTCCTCCGGCTGCTTTGGGCGTCATCCTTGCCTTTTACGTCACGGCTTCGTTTAAAGCCACTTTGCTTAGCTCATCTTTGTCTTCTAGCTCCTGAAGGAATCTTTGACCAGCTTGCTCATACCGGTAGTCCGGTATCTTGTTAGCTCATTCCGGCATGTCCTTCTTTGGGCATACCGGTATAGGCTTCCTTAGCCAAAAGCCTAAACTGACAGTCCGGAATGAAGATCAAACCGGTATCTTGATGGCTCAAACCATCCGGTTTGGCATGCCTTTGGCATACCGGGGGTCATCCCCCCAACATTAGTCCCCGAAGCTGGTATAGTCCGGTGGATTTTATCCGACGGTCCATGCCAGGTTCTTTTCGCACAAGGTACCAGTTTGATCCTTCCGGTACCCTGTTCAGAGATGCCGGCTTCTTTGCCTTAGCCTTTTTCCATTATCTTCCGGATCTCTCCGGTATCTCACGTTATACTCATACCCTTTTTTCTTTGCAAAGTGTTTCTGGTATCTTTTCCTCCGGTATCCTTGACATTTACTCCTTCCTCGGCGAAGTCGAGAACTTCTTCTTGGGTGCAGTGCCTGTCAGAGACATGCGCACTGTTTCTGCCGTGTCAGTGTCAGTGGTCACTTCGGTTCGGCTTCTGCGCCAGCATTTAATGTGGCACACCGGATCCTTTTGGCCATTCTGGATCCGTGCGGCGACCCTGTGGCCTCTTAATTTCGTGCGTGTATCTTCGCGCCACGTGGCGGCCCACGAGGCGAACCGCCGCGGCCCGACGGTTTCCGGCCCACTTCCTCTTCTCTCTTTATAAGGGCAGAGCAGTTCATCTTCATCCCCTTCTTCGCATTCGCCCCCATTCCAGAGCACTTCGAGCCCTTCGCCCCTTGTTTTTTCGTCGCCGCCGGTCGCCGCCAGAGCCTCGCTCCCGACGAACCTGCGCCGTTCTCCTTGCCGTGGTGAAGCTTTCCACCGCGCCAAGTTCCTGCGGTGCTTCTTCTCCGCCGCTGCTTCAAGCTTTCTCCGGCGGACTTCGCTGCTCTCCGTCGCCGGCCCTCGTCGACGGTCAGGCCTTCGCCATTTCTCTAGCGAACCTTTCCTTTGCGTCCCCCGCAGCCTCAGGTGAGCCCCTTTGCTTATTTGCTTTCTTTGTCTTGCTTTCCAGATCTTGGGTTGGTGGGATATTTACTTCCTCTTTTCTTTCGCTTTTCTTCTTACTCGTAGATCTTCGCGCGAGGGTAGTTCTTGGGAAACTTGTTTTTCGAGTAGATACAGGGGCTTCTCAGATCTGCATGTCCACAGAGGAGTATCTTTCCTCTTCATCCTCCGGTAATCAGGAAAATAGTGCTTCCGACGGGCTAAGCGCAAATCTAGCCCGGATGGAAATTGACGCCGGCCAAGACCAAGAGGTCGGTAGCTCTAGCCACAGCTCCGGGATAGATCTATCCAAGAAAACACGCGGGGCTTGGAGGGGTTCCGATGTTACTCAACATGAGATCGACTGGCTCCGCCGGTCTAGGAGGATACCGGAGGGAGTATCCTGCCGGCTTCCTGGCGATGAAATCGAACCGGTACTTAATCCTGGTGAGTTCGTGGTTTTTCTCGCTCACTTTGAGCATGGCTTCGGCCTTCCGGCCTCCGACTTCTTTCGCCAGTTCTTAAATTTCTATCAGCTTCAGCCTCACCATCTTCCCGGCACTGCCGTTTTCTATCTTTCTTGCTATGTTTCCTTTATGGAGGCATACATCGTCATCCGCCCCACCCGCGAGACTTTCGCTCGCTTTTTCTCTCTTCGAATCAATTCGGTCCAGGGCAAGGAAATTCCTAAGCCCAAACCCCCCGTTCAATGTGGGTCTTGCATTATCGGCTCCCGCCAAGGGAGCCCCTTTTTTAAGTTCTCCGGCCTTGAATCTTGCTGGTTGTGGCAATCAACGTTCTTTTATGTGAAGAACGACGGCGCCGCGGATCTCATCAACCTGTCGGCCTTTAACCCGACGCCGCCCACCAAGGTCAACTGGGGCTACTACCCTGGGTCGAATCACACCGAGACGAACCGGGTGGTACGCTTCATGGAGAAGCTAATGAAGGAGACCAACATTTGTTCTGACGACATCATCTGCGCTTTCATCTCCTGCCGGGTGCTTCCCCTTAAGCGGCGGGTTCACAAGATGAGCGAGATGTATGGTCCCGGCGATCCCACCAAGATCACCGGCCTCCCTCTGAGTAAAGCAGATGTTGTTCTCAAGGCTAAGAAAATCTGCCAAACGGACATTCCAGATGACTGGGAGTGGGGCTTCTTTCCTCTTAGCTCCACCAACCCCCCAACTCAGGAAGTAAGAAATTGTGCAACCCGGGCTGACATACCGGTAACTGTTGCGTTGTGGCTAACCATTTCCTTTTTTGTTGTCAGGCCAAGGACCGCTTCCCTCGCATCGAATCGGATAAGCGAGGTCCCGTCCGGAAGCGCCCCCTGGACAAGGTTGACCCAGATCCTTACGTCCATTGGCAGGACCTCAAGATGGGCAACGCCTCGCGCCTTGGTAACGCTCCGCCTGAGGCTTCCGATTCCGCTGATGATCTCATTATGCTTGAGGTAGTTTTCCCTTCCGGCTTCTTATGCTTTTACTCGTTATTTTCCTGCTGTAGATACTTCCTCAGCTGGCCCCCAATCACAGGTCCATGAGCATGCGACTCCTCTGCAGGCTGAGGTTGGCCAGGAGTTCCTGGACAAGCTCGCCGCTGGGAGCAAGAAGAACAAGGCCCCGGCGACAGATGCCGGTTCAAGCCAGGCCCCTCCTGCCAAACGTTCCCGGACGGAAGTCCTCGGGGGGAAACAAGTAGGCACGAGGCGCTACAAGGGGAAGACCATGCCGGTTTCTTCCGGGTAAGTTTTTGTTTCTCTGTTCGCTTGGTTTTACAGATTTTTCCTTCCGGTTGCTTTTCCTTATCTTTTCTCTTTTTTGTTTTCCTCAGTCCTGCGCTTTCGCTCTCCAAGGGCTCTGCCGGTTCGAAGCCGGTGAGCTCCGAAGGAACGGCCAGGACCTCGCCTCCTCCTCGTTCAAGCCCGGTACCTTCTGGTACCGGCAACCCTTCTGCCTCCCCTCTGGGAGGCGCACCAAGTGCGGGGAGTGCGGCCCCTACAACTTCTGATCACCGCGCGGAGGATGACTTTGTCTCCCCTCCTGACATGGAAGATACCGGCGCCAGCAACATCGGCGCCGATCCTGAAGCTTCCGGGCGGGCGGAACCTCAAGTTCCTCCCGTCCAGAAAGAAAAGAAGAAGATGATGATGAAGAAGAAGAAGAGTTCCCGCTCTTCTCCCTCCAAGGCCGCGCCGGAAACTTCCGTGCCGGCAAGCTCTACGCCACCACCAGAAGCTCCCATTCCTGAGTCCACTGGGGCTACACCGACGCCACCGCCAGAAGCTCCTGTTCCTGAGGCAACTGGGGCGATGCCAACACCGCCGCCAGCTCAAGGACCTCCCGCGGCCAAGCCAGCGCCGCCGCCAGCAGGCGCCAAGCTCCGCGTGGCTGAACCCTTCCAGGGAAAGGCGACGGCTTCTGGCCCGCAGCCGCTGGTTCTGCACACTGGCCACGCCGCTGTTGTGGCCGGAGAGAAGGCTACCGGCCTTCTTGGCCGGATCACGGAGCTCAAGCGCGAGGGCCGCGAGCTGGGACACTTCCTTGGTGGTAAGTTTCACCAATCTCTTTGCAATTTTCCTGTTGAAGCCGGTTTTATTCTTTTCGGATTCATATATGTATCCTCCCAGTCCCCGAGTTTTGGGTTGAGAGTGCAGCTCTTAGCGCAAAACTTTCTTAAAGATACCGCAACTCCCAGTCCCCGAGTTTTGGGTTGAGAGCACAGCTTTTAGCGCAAAACTTTCTTAAAGATACCGCAAACTCCCAGTCCCCGAGTTTTGGGTTGAGAGCGCAGCTTTTAGCGCAAAACTTTCTTAAAAATACCGCAAACTCCCAGTCCCCGAGTTTTGGGTTGAGAGTGCAGCTTTTAGCGCAAAACTTTCTTAAAGATACCGCAAACTTCCAGTCCCCGAGTTTTGGGTTGAGAGCGCAGCTTTTAGCGCAAAACTTTCTTAAAGATACCAAAAACCGGCATCTTCACACTTGACTTTTTATTTAAACAGAGCACGCCGGATGCCCGGAAACAGCTCTTCGAGGAGCTTCTCTGGGAGCACCGGGATCTGGCAGAGGCCCACAGCCACTGCCAAGGTGAGTCTTTTTTGCCTCCGGCATCTTTTCTTCTTTCTTTGTTATTTACAAGTTCTTCGCATAACAGCTATCCCGGAAGCCTCCATTGAGGCCCTCAAGGTCCAGGTTGCCGCACTCCAAGGTATCCTTTCTCTTTTTTGGTTGACTTGTTTCTTTGTGTTCCATTTGCTACGTTTTCGTTAACATCTTCTTTTCCGGCCTCTAGCTGACAAGGAGCAGCTCATCCGGAAGCACCAGGAGGCCTTGGACGCCCAGAAGGACATTTCTCGGGAGCTTAAGGACCATGCTATCCAGGCCGGAATCCGGCATGGCCAGGAGCTGAGTGACGCCAAGGCCGCAGCCGAGGCCTGGCTGGCGGAGGTCGTGGATGATTCCGCGAACTCCACTGCGGTGCTGAGGGCAGAGCTTGAGGAGGAGAGGAAGGCGCGGAAAACGTCAGAGCGGGAGCTGGAGGAGGAGAAGAAGGCGCGGAAAGCAGCGGAGCACCAGATTGAGATTATGACCGCTGATCATAAGGAATATGATCGGCTGGTCATGCGGATCGACGCGCTGGCTCTCAGTAAGCTTCTGCCTCTTCTTTTGCTTATAAGCTTTTGTCTTTTTGGAAGCATATCTGTGTCCTTTTTCCTTCCGGTAGATTCTTCTCCGGTGTCTTATCCTTATATTTTTCCTTTCGCCTTCAGAGCACTTCCCGGACTCCCAGACGCACGCCGTGAAAAAGGTGACGGAGGATAGGGTGAGACGACAACTGCCCAACTTGGACGCGCCCTGGGACGGGTATGACTATCTGGTCTCCCTTTCCGCCCGAGTCCAGCACATGCGCTCAGTGGACCGGCATCTTGCCGATCTGCCGGACGTCGCCATCCTTCTATTCAAGGTGCTGTGGCCTGAGGAAGCAATGCCAGCCAACGTCACGCTCACCGCCGACCGGATGAAGGAGGCAGGGCGCCGCATTCACGAGTGGCAGTGCTCCGCGGCTCGTGCCGGAGCCGATACCGCGTTGCGCGTCGCGTGCTCCTGGTACCCGGAATTGGATCTGGATGCTCTTCAAGGTGTGCGTGAAAACGCTCCCACCGATACGGATCCGATTCTCACTGCGAAGCGGCAGGATCGTGCCTATCGGCTTGCTGAGTACGCGCCGGTTCGCACCTTCACCCCCCTCCCGAAGGCGTCAAGGACTACCTCAGCGATGAGGAAGAAGAGGAGGAAGATGAAGATGAAGGTGCCGGTGACGGTGACGCCGCTCCGGAAGGTCCAGACGCCGGTGACGCTCCTCCGGAAGCCCCTGTTGTTTAAACATTTAGCGTGACATGCTTATCTGCCTTTGCTGTACCTGAGCTTCAAAAAACAATGTTTGTTAAATTCTACCCCGGTATGCCGGGGTTTATGATGTAAGATAAAACTTATCGTTTTGGTTGTGGTACAACTTTATGCCGGTATCTTGCATACCGGTACTTATTAAGTCATGTTGGTTGGTTAACTTAGCATGTTGCCTTTGTCATTTGCTTTTATCTTGCACTGTGAAGATTTCGGAATCGTTTCCGCATCCAATTTGATGCACACTTGGTTCTTTCCCCTTGCCTCTGCCTACCTCTTTTGGGTGTTTTGGCATATGAGTTACAAGGTTCTTTGCCTATTCGACGGTACCTCGAAGGAGGGATCCTCACGAGGGGGAGAAGAAGTAGGGGCCATCGAGCGGAGAGTCCTCGGGACGGTGGTACACGATTTACCCAGCTTCAGAACACCTACACGATGACAGGCCTACTGCTGCTTGTCTGGAATTATCTGGGCGCTTGCGCGTTATTACAATGAGTTGTGGTTGTGTCTCTAGGTCTCCTGGGATCCGGCTTATAAAGGCGCCAGGATCTAGGGTTTACACGGAGAGTCCTAGCCGGAATACAAGATGCCTAACTACGGAATATTACATTGCCGTGCACGTCAAGGATACACCTTTCCTTATACGCCGTACTGGATCCGGATACTTAATGGGCCTCCAAGGATCTGACTACTTGCATAGGTTGGCTGAGATCCGGATCCTGTTCCTGGGCTGGACTTCATCCATCTTCTATCAATAGCAACTAGGCCGCCCGATGGGCCATATGCCACCATCACCATTTGTGGGTCACCCGGGCTTGCCAGATCTAGACCACGTCGTTGATATACCCATAAAGTATACCCTCAACGGTAGCCCCCAAAGTTCTTCAAGATTCGTCATTCCTCCGCCTATCTCTGTCCGGATCCGAAGAGAATCTCGAGGAACTTTAAAAATTTCATCGTTTCCGACTTCATTCAACTGGAAATCATTCTTTTTTTGGTAACGGTAACTTAGCAGATTTCTCTCCCACGTCGCACATAACTTCCCCTTTTCCTACGCTAAATTTTTGGATATGCGAATCTTAGCCGGAAATTTCGGAGACGTGCAGTTAGGTCACCACTGCGTCAGTTTCACCGCATTTGACCTAGGACACGTGGCGGTCATCCAACGGCGCGACCATTCCGCTCCCACCGCAGGATCCGACACATGCATCTCCACGCAGGGCCTATAAATACCTCGACCGCACGGCCACTTTCATTCTTTCACCTCATCTCACAACTTCGTCTTCAACCTCGCGCCAACGTCGCCCGACATATCTCACGCCGGCGAGCACCTCCCCGGAAACCTTCCAGCGCCGCCTTTCCAAGGTCCTCCTCAACCTGAGTTGCACGCGTTTGATCGGGAAATCCGCTCCGTCACCGATTCGTGGTCTCGCCGGAGGCCAACGCGTCAAGTCCACGTCCTCTTCCTTCGCCGGCACCACGGGGAACCGCCACGCCATTGCCGGTAAGTCCACCCGACTTGTAGAAGATAGACTTCAGTAGGATCCGGCTTCTTAAGCTTTTACCATCATGCATGCAGTCGAAAACATGTCCAATAACTCGCCTAGGTTCGCCGATAGTTCTCCGAATAGCCCACCACCAAACTCTACGGAACCGACCTTCGTCGAACCCTTAGCATTCCTTCCGCCAAACATTTCCGACACCAAGCTAGTTCAACCTTACTCCGCCTCTTCCAGCAATCTCCTCGGACGCATCCCAACTCTAGAGGAAATCCAAGCGGAGCTAGAAGGGCAAGCTCAAATGGCAGCCAAGGTACAAGAGGCGGAACAGAAGAAAGGTTCCAAGGCCCGGAACCGAGAAGGGGAGAAAGGCCAATGGTGGCCCAGCGAAATCACCGGATTCCTGGAGTTTCAATAAAGACTCCAGCACTCCGACCCCGGAACCCGATGAGCAGGTCTTCACTAAAGCATGGGTGGAGCGAGGCCTCTCGCTTCCGCCTTCGGAATTCTTCTTATCGGTGCTCAGCACTATGGACTCCAACCACGTAACATCTGGCCCAATTCTTTCCTCCTCCTTTCCAACTTCGCTACACTCTACAAAGGTTACCTTGGAGTCCGCTCGGACATCCGTCTCTGGCAATTCTTCTGCAGAGTGAAGAAGGAGACAAAGGACAAAGTAATGGTGAACTGCGGCAGCATGACCTTCGTGCTCCGCACCAAAAGGATATTTCCGATTCTCGCCTCACATTGTCGTCGTGGTGAACAGACAGATGCCATGGGATGGCTTAAGTTGGGGCCGAGTTGGACGCTAGAAGATTCGGGGGAGGGTTTTGGATCAACTAGGATGAACTTCCGGGTGCTTTCCTCAAGAACTTGGCCAAGGCCAGAGGTAGAAGAAGAGAGACACAAGGATGAACTCCGTTCTAGATCTTCTCTATTCCATGAACAAGGTTACAGGAGGTTTTCTCTCATACAAGCTAGTGCTATCTCATCGTCTATCTTCCGCGCCCGTGAAGGAGGCTGCCCCCTCTCCTTATATAGGGGAAGAGGGTGGCTTACAGGGGAAGAAACCCTAATGGCATCTTTGAACAGACAAACTACTTTACAAAGCTACTTTATAAAGCTACTTTAATCATAGATGACGCCGGTATCTTCTTTAATCAGGGAGGCTGATGTCCTCCGGCTGCTTTGGGCGTCATCCTTGCCTTTTACGTCACGGCTTCGTTTAAAGCCACTTTGCTTAGCTCATCTTTGTCTTCTAGCTCCTGAAGGAATCTTTGACCAGCTTGCTCATACCGGTAGTCCGGTATCTTGTTAGCTCATTCCGGCATGTCCTTCTTTGGGCATACCAGTATAGGCTTCCTTAGCCAAAAGCCTAAACTGACCGTCCGGAATGAAGATCAAACCGGTATCTTGATGGCTCAAACCATCCGGTTTGGCATGCCTTTGGCATACCGGGGGTCATCCCCCCAACACACATGAATCCGTCCGGTATTGGAACATCGGATGGTTCTACCTGAATAACATCTCCGTTCCGGGCTGCCACGACGGCCTCCCCGCTTTTATCAAAAACCCTCCGGAGGAGCTCGCCAGCTGGAGCTTCATCCCAAACCTCGCTCATCATCCGGAGCTTGATAGGATGGGTCGGAGAATTTCCTGGCTGGTCCATGATGGTTTAACCGAAATGGACCTAACCTTGAGCTGGTTTAGCTGCCGAATTCAGCTACTGAAGTATAACAAGCAGATGATCTGCGAGTACACCAGGGTCGACGACTAGCTGCGGGCGACCAAGGACAACTTGTCGGCGGATTCTCTGAACAAGAGGATTCGAACACTTTTGAAGCTCACCCGGGCCAGGTGGTTCCGGAGATCAACAAAGACATCTACATCAACAGCAAATGCCCTCCGGTATGTTTTCTCACTTAGTAATTTTACTTCTCATTTTTGAATTTCTCTAACTTCTTCAACGCTTCCTCTTTCAGCTCAACACCTTGGCATAGGAAAACTTGAGAGACATTTTCCGTATACCTACAGACGCTGGAAAGGTGGAGGAGGATCCGGAGGACGAAGATGAGGGGGAGGAACAGGCTCCCAAGAAGAAAACCGCCCCTCGCGCTACCAAACGTCCCCGCGCCAAGGTCTCCGGTACTGATGCCGGAGACAGCGGCGAGGCCTCCGCCAAGAAGGCGAAAACCAGTTCCGCCAAGTACTTCAAACACTGCTCCTCAACCTACTTCGCCTGAGGCTCAACCCACTCCTGATCCCGCCGCCGAAACTCAAGTGGAAGTAATTCCAGTGAGCAGCAGGAGAAAGGACGGAAGCTGCTCCACCACAAAGCGTGTTTCCCCAGAGGAAGCCCAAGACTGGGGTCAAGAGGAGGCGGAAGTCAATTATGCAGACAAGGTTGAAGTTATGGCTCATGATGCCATCGTATTTCCGGCCAAATTTGGCGACCCTTCCGATCTCTACGCATGGGGTAAGGCCGATGCTAAATGTTCCGACATTCAGAATCACAAAAGGGAAACATGTGAGTTTTTCGACCAACTTCTCTGCAAGCGCAAGGTAAACCAATCTTCCCAGTAGCTCCCAAGTATCTAGACAAAAACCAAGCGTAGTTTGCACCTTGATACTTTGAGTAAACTATCATGAGAATATTCAAAGTGTCAAAGTAGCCCCCAAGCGTCATGTCAGAAATTTTCCGGCAATGATACTTCGAAAGGATCTACACTTAGTTATATGCAATCAGAACTTATCCTTCTTTCTCACTGTTGTAGGAACAACAAGGGCTGCACTATGAGCTCCATAAGAACATCTCTCTACAGCGCCGCGTTACCCTCGGCCAGGCGGATCAAATTCACGATGCTAAGGAGAGGATTGCGGAGCTGGAGAAAATGCTGGCGGAAGCCCAAGGTATATCTCCGACCACTCCATCATTATGTCGATCTTCCGACTTTAATTTTGCTGATAATTTTTTTTATTTGCACATGTGCATCTACCTCTCTAGCCACTGCTTCATCAGAACTTGAGAACCTGCGCTCCGACCACAAGGAACTAGACTCAAAACTGAAGGTGGTGGAGGAAAAGCGGGAACTTGTTGAGAATCAGCTGGCTAAGAAAATTCCGAGTTCATCAGAGAGAAAGCTGATCTGGTGGAGAAGCGAAGGAAAGAAAGCACTATGCTCAAGAAACTCCAAGCTGACGTCCAAACACTCCGAACTTACATGACGCAAGCAGAACAAGGCTGGGACCTTCTGAACTCCGACGTCATGGGTAAGTTTCCGGAGCCCAAAAATAAAAGCAATTCTCCGTAACTCTAAGTGACGCTTAACTCTGATCAATTTGTGATTATAGAGCCACTTGGATAGGATGAGGCCCCGTGCAAAATGTTTCCACGTGACGACTTGATACGGCTGGGCGGAGACGATTGCAAAGACCTAATCTCAGCATGTCGTAAGATCTACCACAACTTGGCGATCAAGGACAGCCGAACCTGCGACGTCCGCGAGCTTATCCAGAAAATGGATGTCCTGCCGGAGCTTGTCGTCGATCTCCAAGCTTCTTCAGCCCGAGGCGCTGCTCAGATGTCCTTGGTGATGTGCCTGGCTCGTGCTCCGACTCTTGATATTGACGTGACCACTACTGGCATTCCTCCGAATGTGGATGCATATGCGCTTTTGGATGCTTGCAGTGGTTAGGACACCAGGATCGCACGGCGCATTCTCCACAGCGAATTTTACGATAAAGTGGTGCTTCCCGCTGACGAACCTCTCGAAGCAGAGCTTGAGAAGGAGCGTGAAGCGGAGGCAAGACCAGCCGGATCCGGAGACGGGAGTCGATATACGTGGACCAGCTCCAAGGAAGCCGAGAGGAACAAGACAAAAGAGCGACAATGAAGACGCTTCTTTTCCGGATAAGGAAGCGGAAAAGAGCGAGGCCCAAGCTGATGATGAAGATCCTTCTTCTCCGGTCAAGGAGAAGTAAAATACTTGTTCCTGCGGGAAAATTATGAACACTGCATCATTTTGGCCCCTTCGAGGGTTTGTAATATAACTTAAATATTTGAAGTAGCTAGAACGAAACGAGTGCATGGGCGGTAAAAAACTTATCCTGCTATCTGTTTGATTATATATGCATGTTTCGTTATTTGAAAGCAAGTGCTAGTTTCTAAGTTTTCCGGCTTGCTTATTTGACCTTCCACGAGCCGGAGGACCTTTAGCCGGAAATGCTTGCCGATGGCGACAAAGCCCAATGGCGATCCGTCAATAACCGCGGAAACAAGCCCCCAGCCGAGGTGCCGGAAGTCGCTACCAGGAATCCACAAGTTCGCAACGAAAAACTCATCCACTAGAAAACTTAAGCTCACATCCTAAAGGACGATTTTGAAAATCACAACTTTCATACACGCCTAGGCAGAAATATCCAGCTCTGCGGTTTTAGTTGGAAAACATACTTGATCCAAAAATGAACAAGTAAAGGAGGTAAAAGACTCAAAGAGTGAACCATATGCTTTATTTCATCGATCATGTATCAAAACTATTACAATGTATGTAATGCGAAATTTGCTAAGTGTGGAAAGGATGTAGCTGTGCTATATTCTAGGGACGGTTTGTTTCATCATATCCGTCGCCCAGATCCTCCCTCTTGCGTTTCTAATGCCAATTGGCTGGTCTATCTTTTAACTCGCGGATATCAATGAGGTAGTAAGATCCGTTGTGCAGCACTTTGCTGACGACGAAAGGTCCTTCCCATGGAGATTGCAACGTATGCTCTTTCACTTGTCGAAGGTGGAGGACCAAGTCACCTTCCTTAAATGAGAGGTTCCGAACTCGACGGCTATGATAGCGTCGGAGTTTCTGCTGGTAGATGGTGGAACGTTGGTCAGCTAGGTTCCGAGCTTCTTAGAGCAGGTCCACAGATAGCTGTCGAGCCTCATCAGCAGTTTCTTCGTTGTAGGCAGAAACTCGCAGGGAATCATGGATGATGTCGGAGGGGAGCACAGCTTCAGATCCATAAACTAGGAAGAAAGGCATGAATCAAGTTGACCTGTTAGGGGTGGTTCGTAAACTCCACAGAACAGAATCTGACTCCTCGGCCCAAGCTCCGGCTGCTCGCTGTAGCGGTTCTTCAAGGCGAGGTTTGACTCCGGCTAGTATGAGGCCATTGGCTTGCTCGACCCGCCCATTGGATTGTGGGTGAGCCGTAGAGGAAAGGTCAAGTCGGATCCCTACGTCATTGCAATAATTATTTAGTTCTCCTTGTGCGAAGTTCGTCCCATAGTCTGTGATAATGTTGTGTGTGATGCCGTATCTCACTACGAGGCTGCAAACAAATTTTAGTGCCGTAGCACCGTTGGCTTTTCTCATTGGCTTAGCCTCGATCCACTTACTGAACTTGTCAATAGCGACCAAGAGGTACTCAAAACCGTCAGGAGATGATTTCTTCAATTTTCTAACCATGTCAAGCCCCTAGACCGCAAACGGCCAAGTGATAGGGATGGTCTTCAGCTCCTGAGCCGGAGCGTTTGGCTGACTAGCGTAGTACTGGCAACCTCGACAAGTTTTGACTATCTTTTCAGCATTTTCTTTAGCTTTTAGCCAGTAAAAACCTTGCCGGAAAGCTTTTGCAACGAGGGACCTGGGAGCGGCGTGATGCCCACAATCACCTTGGTGGATCTCTCTGAGGATTTCGATGCCATCTTGATTTGAGACACATTTAAGAAATACCCCGTTTGCACTTTTTTTATACAGTTGTCCATCGACTATTGTGTAGGACCTTGCTCGTCTGACGACCTGTCGTGCGAGGACTTCACCCTCCTGCAGCTTCTGGTCGATAAGGTAATCCAGAAAAGGCTGAGTCCAAGCCGGAGTGATAACCATCACCTCCTTAGCCAGAGACACTGCCACATCTGGGTTTTCCGGGTTAGCTCCCTTTACTGAGGGTGTCCGTAGGTGCTCAAGGAGAATTCCGGGAGGAATGGGTTTCCTGCAAGATCCGAGTTTGGACAGCATATCTGCCGCTGTGTTGTCATCTCTCCTGACGTGCTTGACTTCGTATCCGAGGAAGCACTTAGCGATCTCGTCAACTTCATCTCCGTAAGCCGCCATGACGGAGTTTCTAGCGTTCCAAGTTCCGGCTACTTGTTGTGCCACCAGGTTGGAATCTCCGTAGCGGATGATGTGCAGATCCCAATTTCCTTAGCGATGCGCATGCCGTGTAGTAGAGCCTCATATTCCGCCATGTTATTTGTGGCTTCGAAGTAAATCTGCAGAACGTACTGCAGTTCTTCTCCAGTAGGTGACTTCAGGGTAACTCCAGCCCCCGAGCCTTGATTCTGCTTGGATCCGTCAAACTGCATGACCCAAGATTCAGGTTCTGGCGCAGGTGTGACCTCTGGCACTTCAGTCCAATCGACAAAAAAATCCGCCAAAATTTGAGACTTGATCGAGGATCTGGCTTTGTAGTTGATGTCGAAGGCGGAAAGTTCTATTCCCCACTTCGTTACGCGCCCTGTTGCGTCGGAGTTGTTGATGATGGTTGACAATGGAGCCTTGCTCACAACTGTCATGGGATGCTCCTCGAAGTAATGTCTCAGCTTCTGGCTACCTAGGAATACTCCGTAGGCTAGCTTCTGAAAGTAAGGGTATATCTGCTTGGATTCCGTCAGTACCTTGCTAATGTAATAGACTGGTCTTTGGACTCCGTACTCATGACCTTCTTCCTTTCACTCCACCACGATAACGAGAGTGATGACCTTGTTGGAAGCTGCCAGGTAGAGGAGCATAGGCTCTGACTCATCCGAAGCTGCCAAGATCGGCAGGGAGGAGAGTATGTCCTTCAACCCCTGAAGTGTTGCATCTGCTGCTTCGTCCCAGAAAAATTGTCTATTTTATTCAGCAGTTTGTACAAAGGAAGTGCCTTCTCACTAAGACGGCTAACAAATCTACTGATTGCAGCAACACAACTAGTTAATCGTTGCAGATCTTTGAGACAAGTTGGCCTCTTGATGTTCAGGATAGCCTTGATTTTTTCCGGGTTTACCTCAATGCCTCTGTGAGATACAATGAAGCCAAAGAGTTTTCCGGCTGGCACGCCAAAGATGCACTTCAGCGGATTCAACATCATCTTGTACCGTCGAAGATTTTCAAAGGTTTCCGTGAGATCGCAGATCAAGTCGGATCCTTTCCGGGTCATGAACGCAATATCGTCGACTTATGCGTGCATGTTCCAGCAAATTTGGTCCTTGAAGCACCGCTGCATCGTACACTGGTAAGTGGCACCTGCATTTTTCAAACCAAAAGACATGGTGACATAGCAGTAAGTGCCGAAGGGTGTGATGAAGGAGGTCGCCTTTTGGTCGGACTTCTTCATCCTGACCTGGTGATACCCGGAATATGTGTCAAGAAAACACAGAAGTTCCGCCCCTGCCATCGAATCAATGACTTGGTCAATGTGCAGCAAGGGGAACGGATCGTTCGGACAATGCTTATTCAAGCCGGAGTAATCGATGCACATTCTTAGTATTTCAGAATTCTTTTTGGGTACAAGGACGGAGTTTGTGACCCAATCAGTATGGATAACTTCTACTACAAATCCCGCCTCTAGTAACTTTGCTAATTTCATCCCTATGGCGTGGCGCTTCTTGTCTCCAAAGCGACGCATAGCTTGCTTCACCGGTTTTGCACCCGGATTTATGTTGAGGTAGTTCTCGGCGAGTTCCCTTGGTACTCCGTACATGTCAGAAGGTTGCCATGCAAAGATATCCATGTTAGCTCTAAGGAACTCGACGAGCGTGCCTTCCTATTTGGGGTCCAGGCCAGCTCCGACAGATACTTGCTTGGTTTTGTGGCCTTCCTTGAGGTCAACCTTCTTGGTGTATATCGCGGCCTTGAACGAGGTCTTCTGGTCGGAGATCTGCCTCTTGGTGGTATGCATCTCATTCGGATCCACCGTGGCCTTGTAGCCTTGTAGGCCCTCTCCAGATAGTACGGATTCTGCAAAGGCGGCTTCGCCCTCCTCGCAGTCTCGAGCTTTCTTGTAGTCTCCGGATACGGTAATATGTCGTTATGACACGAAATCTTGAGCTTGTTGTAGATGTAACACGCCCTTGCGTGAAACTTGTGGTAGGTGGGCCTGCTGAAGATGACGTAGTAGGAGCTCTTGAAGGGCACAACCTTAAACGTGATCATCTCTTCGCGGAAATTGTTAACATCGCCGAAGGCAACGGGAAGTTTGATGCTGCCAGAGAGTTTGCCTTTTTACCCGGAACCACACCATGGAACTCCGTGGTGTTGTGCTTGAGCTGCTCCTTGGTAAGGTTTATCTTCTCCAGAGTCTCCAGGTATATGATGTTCAGGCTGGCTCCGCCGTCCATGAGGCACTTGGAGAAGTCATACCCGTCGATGAAGGGACTTATGCTCTTTCACCCGCCGAAGGCGAAGGACCAAGTCACCTTCCTTAAACGAGCGGTTCCGAACTCGACGGCTATGAAAGCGTCAGAGTTTCTGCTGGTAGATGGTGGAGCGTTGGTCATCTAGGTTCCGAGCTTCTTCGAGCAGGTCCACAGATAGCTGTCAAGCCTCGTCAGTGATTTCTTCATTGTAGGTGGAAACCCGCGGGGAATCATGGATGATGTCGGAGGGGAGCACAGCTTCAGATCCGTATACTAGGAAGAAGGTTGTGAATCCAGTCGATCTGTTAGGGGTAGTTCTTAAACTCCACAGAATAGAATCTAACTCCTCAGCCCAAGCTCCAGCTGCTCGCTGTAGCGGTTCTTCAAGGCGAGGTTTGACTCCGGCTAGTATGAGGCTGTTGGCTCGCTCGACCTGCCCGTTGGATTGTGGATGAGCCACAGAGGCAAGATCAAGCCGGATCCCTGCGTCATTGCAATAGTCCTTTAATTCTCCCTATGCGAAGTTTGTGCCATTATCTGTGATAATGTTGTGTGGGATGTCGTATCTCACTACGAGGCTGCAAACAAATTTTAGTGCCGTAGAACCATCGGCTTTTCTCACTGGCTTTGCCTCGATCCACTTACTAAACTTATCAATAGCGACCAAGAGGTACTCAAAAGCGCCAGGACATGATTTATTCAATTTTCCGACCATGTCAAGCCCCCAGACCGCAAACGGCCAAGTGATAGGGATGGTCTTCAGTTCGTGAGCCGGAGCGTTTGGTTGAGTAGCATAGTACTGACAACCACGACAAGTTTTAACTATCTTTTCAACATCTTCTTTAGCTGTTAGCCAGTAAAAACCTTGTCGGAAAGCTTTTGCAACGAGTGACCTAGGAGCGGCATGATGCTCGTAATCGCCAAGGTGGATCTCTCTGAGAATTTTGATGACATCTTGATTTGAGGCGCATTTCAGAAAAATCCTGTTTGCACTTCTTGTGTAGAGTTGTCCATCAACTATTGTGTAGGATCTTGCTCGTCTGACGACCTGTCGAGGACTTCGTCCTCCAGCAACTTCTGGTCGATGAGGTAATCCATGAAAGGCTGAGTCCAGGCCGGCGTTATAACCATCACCTCCTTAGCCGGAGACGCCGCCACATCTAAGTTTTCCGGGTTAGCGCCCTTTACAGAGGGTGTCCGTAGGTGCTCAAGGAAAATTCCGGGACGAATGGGTTTCCTGCCAAATCTGAGTTTGGACAGCATATCTGCCGCTGTGTTGTTATCTCTCCTGACGTACTTGACTTCGTATCTGAGGAAGCACTTGGCGATCTTGTCAACTTCGTCTCTATAAGCTGCCATAACGGAGTTTCTGGCGTTCCAGGTTCCGGTTGTTGTGCCACCAGGTCGGAATCTCCGTAGCATATGATGTGCTTGATCCCAATATCCTTAGCGATGCGCATACCGTGTAGTAGAGCCTCGTATTCCGCCATATTGTTTATAGCTTCGAAGTGAATCTGCATAAACTGCAGTTCTTCTCTAGTGGGTGACTGGAGGGTAACTCCAGCCCCCGAGCCTTGATGCTGCTTGGATCCGTCAAAGTGCATGAACCAAGCTTCAGGATCCGGCACAGGTGTGACCTCCGGTGCCTCGGTCCAATCGACAAAAAATCCGGGTTGGACACACATAGATTCAGGTTGGATTCCAACCTGCGCGAAGTCTCCGCCTTGCTCTGTTGCTTCATTGCTGAAGCGACGAGTGTACGGAGGTGGTTGATGTCGATCTCCTCATCGTTCTTGGCCAAAAGTTCTGCAACCTTTTTCATGTTATCCTTTGGAGTTGGGAGCGGCTGATGATTGGTGGGACTATCAAAGTTGATCTTGTGGGGGCGAATGGCTTCCTGGCAGATTTTTTCTTCTTCCCTGCTGCCAACTCCTCCGCATCTTGCCTTTCCCCCAGCATTACTACTGCAGTGTTGGCAAACTTTTCGGCGGTAGCCAGTAGTTCCTTCCGTTTGGTTTCTAGAGCTTCCGGGTCTGCGGCTTCTCCCAGAGTTATTGGCTTGGTTAAGATTTCCGAGTTTGCAATGGCTCCCTAGCCTGCTGCCCTAGCGAGATCTTCTATGGACATGTCTTCCCCGTGTTCGAGGACACGTCCTTCTCCAGGATCCGGCACAATGCGGTAGCGCATTCAAGGTGGGGTATCCGGATTGGATGGTCCAGGAATTCCGGCTTTAGGCGGAGTTGTTTCTAGGTCAGCATCTTAATCCAGTCCAGTTACAGTCGCGAGGACCTGTTTTGGCGGAGCAAATTCTGCCTCAGTTTTCTCCTCATCCTCCAACTCCTTCATAGCACGGTTGTACTCATCTGTGTCCATGGAAGATGCATCTTCAGATAATGGGCTCAGATTCTCGAGTATCGAATCTTCTTTGTTTCCGGCATCCTCTTGCTGGTCGGGAACATTGTTGTCTCCGGCAGCTTCTTGCTGATCCGGGACGTTGTTGTCCCCGGCGGCCTCAACCTGCATGGGTCCAGCTCCATCCAGAGGAGGGGCGGTTCCTGTGGTATGTGCGAGGAAGTGCACGAAGTGACACCTTTGCTTCTCTAACACCTGGGAGACCCAGGCAGATCTACATTGGTCTTCCACCGTTATTTCCTTCTCAGGGCGGATTGGGTGGGGTTTGAAATTTTCAGATCTAAGGCGGAATCTTCCTTAGGAAGTTCCTGCGACTCAGATCGGATCTTTCCGACTACGTCCTGCTCAACGGCGGTCGCGTCAGCGTTACTTACCAGGGCGTTTCCGTCGGAATCGACGGTCTTGCTGATGAAGATGTGAATGCCGCCGATTGGGACGATGGAGAGCTTGACGGGGTCGGTCTTAGCCGGAATTCAGCACTCGTCCTGAGGGACAATCAGAAAGTTACCGGTGTAAAGGACGCGCCCCACAACGATGGAGTCGTTGAAGCTTCCCATGGCGGAACCCTCCCGGTTCCGGCCTCCAGACACCGCTGGCCCCACGGTGGGCGCCAACTGTCGTTGCCTATTCGACGGTACCTCGGAGGAGGGATCCTCACGAGGGGGAGAAGAAGTAGAGGCCATCGGGCGGAGAGTCCACGGGACGGTGGTACGCGATTTACCCAGCATCGGAACACCTGCACGATGACAGGGCCTACTGCTGCTCTGGAATTATCTGGGCGCTTTCGCGTCGTTACAATGAGTTGTAGTTGTGCCTCTAGGGCTCCCAGGATCCGGCTTATAAAGGCGCCAGGATTTAGGGTTTACACGGAGAGTCTTAGCCGGAATACAAGTTGCCTAACTACGGAATATTACATTGCCGTGCACGTCAAGGATCCGCCTTTTCTTATACGCCGTATTGGATCCAGCTACCCCTGATGGGCTAGGCCGGATCCGACTTCCAGGGTTGTTCGGTGGATCCGGCTCCTCGTTCCTGGGCTGGACTTCATCCATCTTGATCTACAACAACTGGGCCGCCCGATGGGCCATACGCCACCATCACCATCTATGGGCCATTCGGGCTTGCCGGATCCAGCCACCGTCGATGATACACCCGTGAAGTATACGCACAACAGTGCGTGCCTAGTCATAGTGGGGAGTAACATAGAGTAGTGTCATGCATATGACACTAGTCTATGTTACTATCTTCATAGTGCATAATAACTTAGATGTAGTATCATGCATCTCGGTGATCAGGTGGCACGTGTCTAACTCCATTCAACAAAACGTTAAGCCGGTGAGACGTGCATATTTGTTTCTACCTGTACTTTATTTGCCCTCCACAACACATCTGTGTGACCAGCCCCCACCCTCCGACTCATCGCCTCATCTGCTCCATTCCTCCCCAATCCGATTGACCGTCGCGCCCCCAAATCCACCCAGCAAGCTCCAACCAACCGTGGAGGGCACCATGGCCTTCTCGATTGGATCTCTAGCTAAAGTGAGCGGAACTTCACATCCCACGCACGAGTGAGTTGTTGGAGGAGGTAGAGGCTGAGGTGGATAGGGGCAAGGGCGTGACCGCACATGCGTAGGAGGCGGCATGGGGAGCGGCAATATCAGCGGAGGGGGACACCACTAGCATGCATTGGAAAGGGGGGGTGTGGGTCGCCGCGATCTACTGCCGGCGAGCGGCTAGACATGAGAGGAAAGTTTGGCCGCTCCGAGCGGTTGAGGAGGGCCCCGAGCTCAGACCCCGCTCCGAGCGAAGACGAACCAGGGTCAGGAACTCCCTCGAGCTTGAACCCCAGTTGAGAGGAAAACTCTAGCGCCATCTAATCATCCTGCTCAAGCTGGTTGAGGAGATGATTCAAGCTACACCCACATACGCAACAGATCCGGCCTCAACTCTTTTGATTTTTTTTTTTTATTTTCCAGATGCAGTTTTTTTCATTGTTTCATGGTCTGAAACTGCTCTATTCCTGAAGCTGAGTTCTCATTCATCTATTTGTTCTAGATCTCGTTCATTTGTTTGTTGTATTAAACATGTCATTTCTCTTTGGTTTTCAATCGGAAATTGTAAGATATTAAATTTTGGATAAAATCTTGTATCAGATCGTCAAACCCCCGAACAAAAATGTGACAGGAGAAACAAAATTAGAGGCGAAGCGACTGAGTCCACGATTGGATAGAAAAGTAGACCCCAGCCAGAAAAGTTGATTACACGGCGTGTGGACACCGTAAGCATCTCTGCCATTTGCCCACATTTAAAAGCAAATCGGACAATGAAGAGTGCACACGTACCTATACACCTGATCGCTAAATCCACTCTTCATGCATTAGTGTATTAACTAGCTTGTAGATACATTGTACATTGAAAAAAATTAGGATCTCGTTGGGGGGTGGGGGAGAGACGTGACTGAAGATGCTCTAAGCACGTAGATGTCACACTTAATTAGCGATGAGACAAACTTAATAAAAATCAAGCGCCCTTATTTCCAGCAAATCCCCAACTATAAATGGAACGCGACTGGAGATGCTCTAAGCACGTAGAGGTCACACTTAATTAGCGATGGGACAAACTTAATAAAAATCAAGCGCCCTTATTTCCAGCAAATCGCCAACTATAAATGGAATCATCACGCTGACTGTGATCAGTATTCTCTCAAACATACCAGTACATACTCCAGATATTAGAGGGACAATCATGGTATCAGCCTTAACTATTCTCCATATATACGACTTTATGTCTGGCAGGGAACCAGCCTTAGTTATTGGAGATTTTTTTACGATTCCAAAAAGTTAAGCTGCAATAAAAAAACGAGATACAGAAGCACCAATGCCTGCCGCAGGCAAAGGTAATACTGTAGGTATCAATATTTAGACAAAAAAAGAAACAAAGAAATTTCACGAAATGACTTTCCAAAAAGAACAAGCTAGGCCGTCTATATAAGCTCTAGCGTGTGGGGCGTCAACATTCCCCATCGACTACGTCCGACATTCTCCTCTAGTCCTCTGTCTCAAGATTCAATCTGACCGAGGCGATTCGATGGGCAAGTTTCTTCTTCTCGCCGCGTGGATGGTGCTTTTAGCCAGCGGCTATGGAGCTAACGCTGCCCGGCTCCACACAACAAATCAACAGGTACTATATATTTTGCTGTACCCATCAATTATCGATCTTGCAAACTGGATTTCTTACAACGCTTCAGCACACTTGATGATCCATCTGTCAGTCTCTGTCTGGCCAAGTTAAACTTTGAAAATAGTTTGCTAATTTGCACGTCCATTGATCAGGTGAAAGCCCAAGAGTCCAGCAACTTACCGAGCTTCTTGTTGTCTAAGAAATTGCTCGGTCACTTTTCACCGCTTGATGCTGATGAATCTGGCTCCGCCAAAGACTACGTACGTATACCCTAATGCGTTGTACGCCTTGGTTGTACGAATAATATTCAAAGAACCATCACTAATTTTGATTGATGGGCTACTAGCATGCATGTCATTATAATATATACAATTATGTGCTCTGCCGTCGCATATATAGGTTGCGGAACACTACTGGACGCCACCAGGAGCATCGGATCAGGGTTACTATGGGTTCATCGCCACGATGGACGTGTACGGCTTCAACCTAAGCTCTGAGCAGTACACCGTGGGCGTGGTTACCCTCTCGGACCAACCAGGAGCCGGCAAGGGTACGAACCGCAACTTTGTCCAGATCGGCTGGGAGGTGAGTTTCATATTAACATGCATGTCAGCGTCACATGCATATTCGATACGATGTAAGGCTCATGTTTGCTTCCTACATTGTGCCAGGTTTCGCCAAAGACGTACGGCGATTCACACACCCATTTAGGTGGTCTGTGGACGGTGAGTAATCAAGCCATGAAACACTAACTTGTTCTCTAGCTATGTCTATATAGTCTTGTTGATGAGTTTTTTTTTCGAAACACGGCGAAAGATTTGCCATTTTCATTGATTAAGAAGAAGTTTGTAGAAGTTTTACAAGTCTTTTTTGATTTTAAGCCAATACCAAATACTACAAAACTACTCTTGCGATATTATATTACTTAAAGCCTACGCGCCGGCGAGGTAACACATTCCCGCCTCTTTGATTTTCATCACAAGCATAGCAATGGCTGGTGGATTTTTGATTGGCTAGACGACTTGAATTTCAAGTTATATATGTTGCTAATAACTTGTTACATCTTTTTGTGTGTATTATTTTTTCCTAGACTGATGGATACCAAAAAACTGGCTGCCCCAATGCCGGCTGTGGTTTCCAGCCAGAAAATGGTGCTCCCATAGCTCTTGGAGGTGTAATTGGGACGTTTTCCCAGCTCAATGGACTCAAACAGACCATCACGATTAAAATTATTAAGGTACACCTATGTTCCATATTGTTTTCTGGTTTTCAGCATTATTAATAAAAGTATTTTTATTAAATAAGACAAACACGCCCGTGAGAAGGTGTTTGCTCCACTACAAATCCCTTCCTCTAAACTCAGATAAACTTAAACATAAAGACCGCTAAGATCGCACTCGTGATTGTACTGGAGCGAGCCTCTTGTGAGAATATTAATTTGGCATTGCAATGATATATCATGTGTTTACCTCATCAATAACGCTTTGTTAGATATATTTTCGATCTGTTCTGGCTGAATCTATAATCTAAAAGAACAAATATTTGATGTTGTGCTTATACTTATTGACTCTTAATTAACTTTTTTATTTGTTTCTAATTGATTACCCACTAATTTGGGCTTACATAACTTCCCACGTGGTATCTCTTTACTAAAAGACCATTTCTCTGCTCTCAACTATGCTTCATTTCAAAAAAAAAAACTATGCTTCATGTTACCGGAACTTTTTGAACAAAATTTTCTTGTGCTTGTGGTTCGTTTGATCTGACATACATGTGACTCAGTGAATTGTAAGAAAGTGTTTTATTTAAATTCTATTTTTAACATGTAAATTGTGCTAATTTAATGTGTTCTGCAACATGCATTACTTTGTTTGGTAAAAAATTAATACATATTTGATACTAATTTTTTCCTAATTTATAGGACGGCATAATGGGAGACTGGCTGGTATATTATGGGCTCAACCAGAACGATCCTGCATTGATTGGACGCTACCCCAGAGCATTATTCACGGGAGGGATGGCAGATCGAGCATCAACTATCCAGCTTGGTGGCTACGTGCAGACTCACACAACGAACCTTGCTCCGATGGGCAGTGGCTACCTTCCCACGGGTGATGCAATGGCGTCTGCCTCTATTAGTAATATCCAGTTTATCGATCATAATGGGCGCGCCTCGCTGGTGACGCAAGACTCACCCACAGACATTAGTGACTCGAGTATCTACCGAGTTACTCCCATTTCCAATGGGCGATTCTTTTTTGGGGGGCCTTTTGTGCCATCCGCATGACGAGATGAAATAATTTTCATGTAAAAACAGATTGAATAATCTTGGCTTTATGTGTGCGTTATTTATGAACTATCAGCTCGATCAATATTAGTTCATGGTAGAATAAGTATTTGTCATTACGTTAGTTCTGTTTCAGCATGCACGAAACTGGAGTGTTGGTGCTACAACTTCAGTGGTTGTTAAATCTTTATGCATCTGTAGTGTTGGTGCATGCACGTCCAGCACACGGCAGGGTGAATGCAGAATACAGTAAATATATTGCACTATAATTTGTATAATTACATCTCCACAAGATGCACACTAAGAGTAATTCCAACAGAGCATGAGCTAAAATTACTGCAATATGCATCGTGCGTGGTGGTTTGTGCCCACCAGCTGTCCAGCAGACACGCTAAAATTGTATGCGCATGCCATTTTGCTCCCTCTGACGTTCCAAAATTGACGCCTCCAATCGAGCGTCCGCTATCACCGTGGCTCGTGCACGAACACCTAACCGCCGCCCGAAACTTCCCCCGTGCTTGCGCCCTCGATTCCCCTTCGCATTCGCGCGGTCGCCGGCGACATTCCGGCAATGGATGAGTCATCGGCCACTCCGCTGACCACTCCCTACTTGGTCCCCGCCACAGCTTGCGTCGGCGCGGCAGTTCCGCCGCCACCTCCGTCTGCGTCCTATTCGTGCCACCATGGCCGAATTCACAGCCCGGCGCCACGCCTCCTATGTCGTCGCTCGTGTCGAAAGCAAGGGCTGAAGCTTTAAAGCTCCCGGCCGCGGCCGTCGCCGCCCAAATGCCGGTCAAGAAGGCCCCCAAGAAAGTCGTAGCTCGTCGCCCCGCTTGACCTCCTGCATCGAGCGCTCCACAACAGCCACCGCCGGCTCCATCGACCGGAGCGGCTTTCAGCGCGCGCAACCTGCTCGACCAAGTGATAACAAGGTAAAAAAATGCCTCCTCTTGTTGTTGTATTTAAGATAGATGAATGTAGACAATATTTGTTCATTCAATTGCAATGTAGTGTTGACGATGAGACATTCATGGCACATTAATGTTGCCTCTTCTTTCTCACACTCTCATTTCGATGAAGAAATTGGGGAAGAAGAAGAGCAGTTTGTAGTGGATGAGCATGATGAGGGGATGATTGAACCATCGAGAGGTAGGACGGCCAACTACACTATGAAGGAGGATAGGTTGTTTTGCCAAACATAGTTTCAAATTAGTATGGACCCGGTGGTTGGCATAGACCAATCTTGTTGATCATTGTTGGTTGTGTGAAACCTGTTTACGCCGGTCCGACGTGCTGCATTTTAGCGCCTTCGGTGGGGGAGAGTTTTTTGCTCATTACCGTGCGCTACGTTTTAGCGTCTCCGGTGGAGGACAAGTGGTCGCCGTGCACTAAAAAAAAGGATACAACGCGCTGCAAAGCCATTTTACCGTGCCGCGATATAGTGTCTCTGTTGGAGTTGCTCTAAAATAAAAGTTTCGTACACATTCGGACAATATTCGATTCTGAAACACTATTCGATTCTGAAACAGTTCAAGGCAGTCACAAATCAAACCATATTATGTGTGAGGCGGTTCCTCCAGGGAAAAAGGAAAAAGAACCGCTCCAGGGAAAAGCGATCTGGGCGGCGCTTATCTGCTCCCGACCGGCCAAGTCACCGGTCCCTGCCTCCTCCGTCGGCCGCTCCGGCGACGGGAGGGGGTTGGGACCCCGGAGTGACTGCTCTGGCCTCTAGCCCGGATTGCCTAGTGTTAGCTTGAGGTGCTGCTTCTATGGAGGAGACCGCGCCGCGTCGAAATAATTTGCCTCTGCTTTTGCTCCATCTCGACGTCGCTCCAACCAGTGGAGTCAGGGGGCAGATGGCCTGGTCGTCTCGCCGGTCTCAGGATCCGGTGAGATTTTTTGTCGGTGGTCGGTGTTCGATACTTTCGCGGGTGGCAGTCGCATCGACTACTGCAGTTGTGTGCGGTGTCTTGCACTTGTGCACGTGGATGACGGCATGCGGCGGCGTTTCTCTTCTTCGACTATGTCAAGTGAAGATGACGTCATTGGGATTTTGTGACCACGGGGAAGATCCCCGACCGACATGTCACAAAGTCTCGGGTTTGGCTTGCGATAGCCCGGTTCATCGGCTCGAAACCATCTGTGAATGTGATGGTGCTCTCCCAGATCTAGGTGTGGCGGTTATTCGCCTCTTTTTTCGGCCCTACCATAGTGGCAGTGGAGAAAGATTGACCATGTTTCGGCGAGGCACAGGTTTCTCCAAGGGTGAACTTGTAGTTTCACTTCTCGTGGATTTCCTTGTGCAAAGTTGCTTAACACAAATGTTTGTCTTGTGTGGTGACCATATGTGTAATCTATTATCTAATGAAATATATGGTTACATCAAAAAAAATCAAACCATATTATACTACAACGTGCACAACTACGGATGTCTTAATTTCTGATAAGATTTCAAGTGACTTCAACTCTTCTTTTCATGAATTGCCGTTCCTGAATCTAACTTCCTTGGATCTTGAATGATTGAAATTATGATTCTGTTCTAGCCTTTGTTTTTGTAAATTTATAATAACGATTTCCCTCGGCTGGAATTCTTTTAAGCGATGCAAAATAAGAAATTAATTTTTCATTACTTATTATCACTCTTTCCCATGTGCATACTTAGTACTCCTAGTGTAGATCATAATGCAATTTCACCACCTTTATATCCATATCGCGTTTCAGACTTTCAGTAAGAATGGTTTCCAAATTCACATGTCTCTCAAAAATATATAGGAAATATTATTGAAAATGACATCGTAGTAGTATTAAAAAAAATATTAGTAGTTCAACACATGGACATATTTCTTTGAGATATACTTCCTATGCTTTCATGCAAGAGAGATTGGCATTGCCCATTGTTGTCTTATGGCATTTTAGGCCCTAGGTCGAACATGGAAAGTTTTTTTCCCTATGTTGTGCGGACGCATAGGCCCTAAAAGTATGGCTGTCGGCCCATGGTAGTCAGGTTTCCTTGCATCGCACACGGAAAGCCTTAAAAGTCTGTAACTAAAAGTTGGCGCACGGCTAGGGATGGCACCCGCAGGGTATGGGTACGGGTAGAGCCATCCCATACCCGTACCCATCGCGTTAAATCATACCCGTCACCCGTACCCATACCCGTCAATGGGTACAAGTTTTTCCCATACCCGTCACCCGATAGGGTAAATGGGTACCCGCGGGTAAAAAATACCCATGCTTACTACACATCATATTGATCAAAAAAATATGATAGAATGTCAACCTATCCTAAATAGGGGTCTAATCCTCACTAACCTACTAGAGAATGTGAGACCGGAAAGCGTGAGGTTCAGCCTAGCAACATGAAGGCGGGATTAGGGGAAATTAAGTAGTTTAGAATATCACAATGACCCACTAGTTAAGTTTAGATGGGTAAATGGGTATGTGGGTATGGGTTCTACCATCCCATACCCGTACCCGCTCTATCCGATGGGTATGATATTTTCCCATTTACAAACCCATGGGTAATATTTTATCCCATACCCGTATTCTTATTGGGTTTTTACCCGGCGGGTACGCGGGTCATGGGTACCCATTGCCATTCCTACGCACGGCTTCTGATAAAATAATGGTTAGGGCATATGTGTGTAAACCATGTGCGATGAGGCCTGTTAAGGAGAGATAAAACGCTCAGAAAAAGGTCAAAACCTACTGATCGATGCAGTGTGGGAGCGAATCAGTGGCGGACGCAGGAAAGAATTTGAGGGGGGGCACACCTCTAAAAAAAAAGTTTTTGAGCTCCCCAAAATGTGAAAAAACTTTACCTAATAAAGTAATGAATAATATATAAGACAAATTTATTGTCAACATTGAAGTTTAATACATATATCAAATATGCACGATCACAATACAAATAATTTAAAACATGAAAAGAGTCTAACATGATAGAATATAGCATAAATAGAAAATTACATCAATACTTCAATACTTCAATACTTCCGAGCATCCCAGGAAACCCTCTTGCCGCATTCTTCTGCAGGATCCGAGCTGTATCATCTGCTCTTGGTGCTCTCAAATAGTCTTTGGCAAACACCGCTATGACGGCTCGGCAGAATATGTAGAGACTCTCTGTACATGTCGACTCAGCCATCCGTAGATAGTCATTGGCTGTGTCTGGAGGAGCTCCGTATGCAAGACAGCGCATTGCAGCAGTGCACTTCTGAATTGAGGTGAAGCCCCACAAACCTGTGCAATCTTTCTTGGCCATGAAGTACGTGTCGTACTCCCTGGCGCCGTGGACAATCTTCAAGAACAGGTCCTTGTTCATCCTAAACCGGCGCCGAAATTCCTTCGACAAATGAGTTGCATCGTCGTTGAAGTAGTCGGTGTCAAGCAGCATTGCGCCGGCTTCACGATGCCGGTTGATGTTCCTCCTCTTGCCTGGCTTTGAGCCACCGCGCCGAGGCACGACGAAGAAAGGCTGGCGAACGCGCGGCGATGTTCGTCGGAATGAGCCGCCGTTGTTGCCGCCGAGCGCTCGAGCGTTCCGCTCCTCCGTGAACAGCTGCACCATCATCTCGTCGTCGCTGTCCATCGCGGCAATCAGACGAACACCTTGCGGGCGGGGCGATACTATCGCGGTGGCGGCGAGCTCTGTTCCGGGCGAAACAGCGGCCACCGATCGAGGGGGTGACGGATGTGTCGATGGACGGCGGTTCCTAGACAGTCAGCAGTGTCTATTGCAAGCAGGGTGGGCGCGGCGGCGACGGCGACGGTGGCAATCTAGAGGGGTGGGAGTCGGCTCGGGCGTGTGTAGGAGGTGGGAAAACGGTGTGTCTGGCTGCCAGGCGGAGCCCACACTCGTTCTCAGACGTGCCGCGAGGTGCCGACGCGCCCGATTCGTGCCCTTGGCGAAGGGGCCGGCACGGGGTTGCCAACGATTGTATTGGGCTCCAAAATTGGCCGACGCCGTTTGGGGCGCGCCGGTGCGAGCCTATTTTCGTTGCCGGCCCCCAAAATGCTATCGGACCGCTATCGGGGACGCCAGTGGAGATGCTCTTAGTACAGTAAATAAAATTTCGCAGCACCCAGAGGGAGTGTGGCAAATCATAAACTATTTCGCAATTTCCATATAGACAAAAAAAAGAAAGGAAGGAGAGAGCGGTTTTTAGCGCAGGTGCGCAAGGCGCACGCGTATCTACACCGTACATCCTGGCGTGTGAACAGCGGCACTGGCGCACGTGAACAAGCTAGCACCTTGATTCAGAGTCGCTAATGAGTAGAGAACGAGCTGATAGCTCGTTGGCTAGTGGTAGCAGTGGCTACCCAGCCCGCCCGGGATCGATCCCCACTGGGGACGATTTTCGCGGGTGTCTTACAGGGGCGTTGATCCCTTTTAATAATCCTCTCACACGCATGTACACCGCAATTACTAGCTCCTTTGGGACACTGGGTACCCTTGCGTGCTGTGCGTATAGCTTACGAGCTCTAACTTGTGCACTAGGGGTGTGCGTGAGTGTGGTGTGAGTGTGGTGTCGAGTTAGTGCATAAGTTCAGATACTACAACTGTAACACAGATCGAGAGGTCTCAAAAAAAAAAAAAAAGTCGCTAATGAGTAATGATGGCCGGGTTGTGGTCTAGGTTTCAATTCACATGGGCCTCGTAGGACACTGTTCTCTGCATATCCTATGGCTCTGACTTTTGTCCTCTGTGTCCATGTTCAACCCGTGACGTGTTGGGACTAGCCTCCCAACCCCCAACCCTAGCCGCCACACCCAGCCTCCCAATCCTCCTGCCGCCGCTGCCGGCGGGGGCAAAGATCTTGGGGCGTGGCGGCGGCGGGGGCCTTCCCTCGTGACGTGTTGGGAACGGCGGCCATGGAGTCTCACGCGCGGCGGCGGCCCTTCCGCCTCCCGGGGCGGCGGCGATCGGACGAGGATGGAGGGGCGCCGGCGGCCCCCCCGGGGACCTGCTACGGGCTGCGGCCTCCCCGCCTCCCATCGGCGGCATGCCGGCGGTGGTTGCTGGTGGTGGCGGTCTGCGCCTTTCCCTCCGCCTCTCGCCGGTGAGGGGCGATGATCTTGGGCTTCTCCCGCGGTACGAGGACGTCCGAGGCAGCAGCCTTGGGTTCGACGGTGGAGGTGACCCTCTTCTTCGCCGGAGAGGATCGGCCTGCGGTTGGTGGTGGTGGATCTATTGATCTATCACCGCCTTCCGGCGGAGAGATGGAGGAGCTTGGAAGCCGGCGAGGGTGTCGCCGGTGGAGGGTTGGAGTGGCCAGCCCAGGGTGGTCGCCGACGAGGGGGTCCGACTTGAATAAAGGCGGCGGTCCTAGGGCCTCTCTTGCGTGAAGAGGAGGACCTACCGAGGCCTGGACTCGTGATCTGGCCGGAGTGTTGAGTTCCGGAAGGCTCCGCCGGCGAATGTAACAGTGCTTTTGCCTGGAGTTTGCTCGGATCGGTGGTATTCTGGTCGTGCGCACCCATGCTTTTATTCCGACCGATTGGTTCTGGAGGGAGCAGCGCGAAGCTCTTTTTCTGTGTTGACATCAAGTGACTATGGATCCATGATGAAAGTCGGTAGAAGAGAATTTCATGAAGGCCAGAGGGGAGGACTAGCTAAGGGTGGTTCAAGTCTCCGCGCTGTTGAGGGACTTGCTTGGTGTTCCGGGCTTCACAGCAGCGGTATGAAAGTGGGGGCAACAACACAGGTGAAGTTCAGAGTCCTACCTTTCAGGGTGAAAACCCAAGGTCCGGCCTTAATCGGTTGTGCTCGGCAATGACCTTGTTAGAGGCATTGTTTTGAGAGCGGAGACTATCTTCGTGGTGAAAACCTAAGATCTTTGATCGAGCGACGACGATGTTAGAGCACCTGTTCCCTTCTTGGAGGCGTCGTTTTTGGAGAGTCTCGTATTTCGGGTGTTGTCTTGGCGGTGGATGTATTGCTGTTGTTAGGCCCGAGATGCTGTAGCGGGATTTTTGTTTCTTAGTTTTCTTTTCCTCTTTTTGGCTGTGTGCATCCGTAGTGCCATTAGGGTGGTGCGTTGTTGCAGAGGCTGGGTGTAATTAATATCTTTTGATATTAATATATTCCCTTTATCGAAAAATGTTCAACCCGTGACTAGCTGAAAAAATCTCTGCATATGAAGTGAGCACGGTGACCCATCACAGCTACGTTCGCCACTGACTGGGCTGCTGAATCTCAAATACATGCCTGCAATTACTCGAACAGGTTGGACGCATACCTCCATCACCCAAGCTCAGGTGCTGTACGGGCCGCTGAGATGCTCTTGGCTTGTTGGTGCTATCCCGGCGGTGGCACGGAGAGATTTTGGCGCGTTGCTGCTCCCCCGACGGTGTCACGGCGAGCTGACTGCCTGCTTGTATCCTCTCGGGTCGACTCGGCGGCAGAGCGCGGTAACCCGGCGACGGTAGGTAAGAGCATCTCCAGTCACGTCTCCCAAATCAGTCACGTCCCCCAAACGACTACGTCCGAACAAAATTTTCGTTTGGAGAAGGTTCTTTTTCTAGCCACGTTCCCCAAACGCGACCTCCAAACAAAAAGTAAGTGTAAAAGTCGTGTCCGGTGTCCCCGGTAGATACTCTATACACAGGGGATGGGCTAGGGACGCCGGACAACATTTAGAGCACGTCCGGACCGAAGCGGCCCTTGGGGCACGCGACTGGGACGTTTTTTTGGCCGACGTCCCCCAAATCCCTTTGGGGGACACGCTTTGGATGACGCGACTGGAGATGCTCTAAGCAGCGACCTCCTGAAGCCCAGCACCTCCATGGC
Organism: Lolium rigidum; assembly: GCF_022539505.1. Lineage (NCBI taxonomy): Eukaryota > Viridiplantae > Streptophyta > Magnoliopsida > Poales > Poaceae > Lolium > Lolium rigidum. Next base: position 312,685,048 of record NC_061508.1, on the reverse strand, counting down.
TCCATCTGCTGCTCGTCGCCTCTGCTGCTAAGCCAGTGAAACTGCTCAATGGAGGAGCTCAGATTGATGAAATGGGGTGGGCTGATATGGCCGGGAGCGGCGTCTGTTCGAGGAACAGTGCAGAATGCGTCTCAAGAAGAAGACAAATGCAGTGATAAGTCAACCCCTACACTACAGCAGCCTATGGCTCCTAGATGATTAGCGCGGAAGGGCAGGGAGGCTGGTAATCACTTACCAGTGCCGCACAGAGACACCGAATCTCCAGCTACCATCGACGACGGAGATACGGGTGCGCTCCGCGCACGTGCTTCGTTGCAGTTTTCCGAAGGAAATAAGGAAAACGCTTTCGTTCGGTCGACCGAACGGAGCCAGAAGATCGGTCGCTCGCTCCCGCACGCGGCACCTGCTTCGCTCGCCCAGAAATCATCTGGCCCATTAGCTAGCGTTGCATGATGGCCCATTAGTCCGCTCCCCAGCCCGTAACTTGATCCAAGACTATTTTGCTAAAAGAAAGAAGCTAGGTAGAGGCCTGCAGCGCTGCTGCTTATTTCTTCGTAGCTTCTTTATTTTTATTTTTTTGCTGAAAACACATGATTTTATTGTGTTAATCGTTTATTATTTGTTAAAATAGATTTTTTTTTGTAAATGAATCTGGAGCAAAAAATCATGTGCTGTAAATAGCTAATTTTTTTGTTGTTTTTTATTATTGACTATTGTTGTAAACAACCAACATTTTTATTGGAATTCTTTTGTAGATTTTATTGTCGCCAATAATCAAGTGATTTTTTTGTTGTAATCGTTTGTGATTTTTGTATAAATAGATATCAATTTTTATTGTAATTCAATATGTAGAAAGTTAATTGTTGCTTGACCAATTTTCACTGATGATGGATTTTTGTTGTAATCGCTTGAGTTTTTTGTTAATATTGATAGTTGTTTTTTGTTGTAAATCAATCTACAGCAAAAATTGTTGTTTTAACCACTTTATTGTAGTATTCCTTTTTTCGATATTTTTGTTGTAATAGTAATTTTTTATTGTATGCGGGATGATTTCTTTTTGTTGTCATACCCTGTAGCCTAGGGGTAAATCAGCACGGTGGTATATTTGTTGTAATTATTAGAAAGTTACGGGCCATATAGATATATGTGTTAGTTTTACTGGAAAAATCAGGACCGCGGGTTAATTTATAAAAAACCGAGGGGCCCAAACACAAAACTGCGTCGCGGCTTGCTGCGATCGTCGGATCGCGATCCTACGGCGCGGACTGCAACCGATTTTGGGCAAAATATCAGCCCACCGACGGTCAGCGCTTCCCAGGAAATAACCGGGACGAGAGGAACTTGAACATCACAATGGCGGAATATATATCATCATATAGTATATATATTAGACGAGCGGAGTACAAACCATATATTAGTACTCAGTGATTTTGTTAGGGGAATCCACATAGCAGTAGTTCACTAGTTCTAAACAAATCGCTAGCCTAGCAGTCCGGCAGTCCCCAAATTCACACACGAGTAGTATTACTGTAGCTCTAAACAACCAAATCGCTAAGCAGCCAGAGTCAGGCAGCCCCCAAATCCACATACGAGTAGTATTACTGTAGTTCTGTAAACACGACAGGTCCCCATTGTTGAAAGATCGTCGAGCAGCAGCTTCATGTCCAACTTCTGAATCTGACTGAAATGAATCAAGAGAAGAAAAAAGAATCGTACAGATGAAGAAGAAAGCATGGTGAGCGAAACAAAACAAAACAAAAAAGAGAAGAAAAAAGAATCGTACAGATGAAGAAGAAAGCATGGTGAGCGAAACAAAGCAAAACAGAGAAGAGAAGGAAAAAAGAATCGTACATGGCTCACATGATGCTGCAACCGCCGGCGGCATTGGCGACGTTGGCGACGGCGATGGCTTCGGCGGCGTCTCCGGAGTAGCCGCTGCAGGGGGCAGGGGAAGGAGGGAGGCGGGTAAGCAGGGACGAAGACAAGGGGGACGGGGAGGGGGGGGGGGGGGCTGCGCCCCCTCATGCTCATGATTTTCCTTTGAACACAAGCCATGACAGCTCCTTATTTCTGTGATTTTAGCAGGTTCTGCCCCCCTCATACTACCCTTATACTTCATTCATGGCTCCGTCCCTGCGGGTAAGGATGCGGCGGGTAGAAGTAGGTGGCGGGCGGTGGCGCGGCGTGCTCCGCCGGAACGATGTGCGAGGAGGAGGCCGTGGAGGTCGTAGGCAGAACGGGGCGACGGCGGCGGCGCGCGCACATGTAGGAGATGATCCAGGCGACGGCGATGACGACCGCCACCCCTCCCCCTACGGAGCAACCCGCCACGTGCCAGGCGGCGTTGGCGCCACCGCCAGTGGTGCACATCTGCGTGATGTTGACCCCGCCATCGAGCGTACTGTTCGTCGACATCGTGGAGTCGGGAGGGGTTTTAGGTTGGCCGGAGGAGGAAGAAGGGCCTCGGTTTTATAGCGTCCCGAGCAGGAAGAAGGGGACGGCGGGGCTTGCTCCCTCCTAAGGATGGCAATTTTACCCACGGGTACGGCTACCCGCGGGTACCGTACCCGCATGGGCAGGGTATGGGTACACTTTTATGTCCATGGGTAGTACCCATACCCTACACGTTAAGTCATGGGTAGGGCACGGGTATAGCTTTGTACCCGCGGGTATACCCATACCCTGCCCGTTTATTCTCAGTTTCTTATGTACACGCCTACTTTTATTACTTATGAGTAATTGGATTTTTATATTTTTTAATTGTTATGTACTCAACTACATGTTATCGAGTTGAGATAATTCATTTTTTAATCGAATTTATTATCGATAAATGTAAAATTATGATAAATTTGTGTACAATTTAACCTACCCACCGGGTATCCAATGGGTATGTGTACCCGCCGGGTATAGGTATGGATAAAGTTTTATATCCATGGACACAGGTATAGGTAGAAGTTGTACCCATCAACTATACGGGTATGGGTATGGTATTGCTCTATCCTGCCCATACCCTGTCCATTGCCATCCTTACTCCCTCCGTCACGATTTGTTTTGCAAAAACACCCCTGACACTTCTCCGACCAAGCTAGAGGTCCCACGAGACATTATCCTCTTCCCCGCTCACTTCGTCCTAGCTCCGTCGCGACGCTGACTGCCACCGGCCGCCTTCGACCCCCTCCCGATCCACGCCGCCGAGCCATGCCGCATCCCTCTTCCTCTCGCCGCCGGCGTGCCGCGCCGCGTCGCATCCTTCTTCTCCCGCGCCGCACTGCCGCATCCCTCTCGTGCATCCTCGCCTCCTCCTCCTCCTCTTCCTCCCGCGTGTATTCCTCTTCATCCACAAGTTCAAGATGTGATTTTCTCCACCTCCGACAGCCGGATTCGCAGCGCCGCCGCTTGATTTGCAGTGCTTGTGGCTGGGGTTGATCCCCATCGGCGAGTCAGATGCTGTGGCCGGATTCGCAGCGCCGCCGCTAGATTTGCATTGCTTGTGCGCACCGGCGCCGTCGACGACGGGGAGCTGCTGTTGCCGGAGCAAAAATCGCGTCTTCCCCGAGTTGAAGCCGCCAGCCACCGCTCCGGCTTGCTGCTGTTGCTGCCGAGCAAAATCGCAGAGGCTGGACGCGGACAAGAGGGAGGGGATCTACGTGGTGGGCGGGGAAGGCAACCTGGATGGCCTCATCACGCTCGGGCACATCATCGCCAAGCTCGTCTACGAGCCGCCGGAGTACTTCGGGGACTTCTTCAACGGCGTCATCCCCAAGCCGCAGAACAGCAGGTTCTGTAGTCTGACATGCTCCGTAGGTAAGAGACGGATTTCTCTCGCTTTTTTTTTGTCCTTGGAAATTCTCCTTAATTTGAGCACACCAAAGCTTCAATTGAAGTTTGTTTCATTTTGACATAAGAGAAGCAGTGAGGAGTATTTGGTGTTGTTATTCTTCATTCACATAAACATGAGGAGTACTGCATTACAATGAGGAGTAAGAGAAGCAGTGAGGAGTACTTGGTAATGTCATTCTCCATTATGCAGCTAGTTATACTGTACTTGTCCATCAGGCTAGAATAAGCAGCACAAAGATAAGAGAAGCAGTAAAGTAGAACCACCTCTTGTCCACCAGGCTAGAATAAGCAGCACAAAGATAAGAGAAGCAGTGAGGAGTGGAAGTAGAACCGATTCGTTACCATCAGGCTAGAACCAATTCTTGTCCATCAGGCTAGAATAAGCTGTGTTGCTTACAAGCTCTGCCCACAACCCACCAGGAAAAAGAAGTCTGGTCTGAAGAAGATAACAGGCTTCCAGGTACTCCTAGGGTGTGTTCGGTTCTAGAACCAGAGGGGACGGAACGGAATGGTTCCATTCCGAGGTCATGGAATGGTTCCGACCCCGTGTTCGGTTTGCCAAAATATTTCGACAGAATGCTTCTCTGTAGACATTGTCTGAATCTAATCTCTTCAGAAATCATTTCCACTAAAAACTCTCGAATAAATTGGTTCCTTATCTCTTGTTGCCTTGTAGTAGTAGTACTTCTCTTGTTCTCTTGTCAATATCATGCTCTGAACAAATGCAGTACAGTACAGCAAATGGAGTACAAATAAAGAATATACAGTAGTTGTATATTGTTATGCTAAGTTTCAGGAAATTTGTGTATATTGTCATGCTAAGTTTCAGGAAATGCCTGTATATCGTCATGCTAAGTTTCAGGAAATGTGTGTATATTGTCATGCTAAGTTTCAGGAAATGCATGTATATCGTCATGCTAAGTTTCAGGAAATTACTGATGTTGTCAGCTCAGGAGACTTGATTTGCTTGAGACCTTACAGGACAATGCCTAATGTTTGGACACCAACTCAGAAAGTTTTGACATCATGCACTCTTCCTGAATAAATGTCCACTTCTACATTTTGATTACTCCTACTGTAGGCAACATGGCCTTCCTGGTATGTTTGGAGTACAATGGAAATTTAGATACAGTACTGAAAAATGCAATAATCATTACATTTAAATTTCACACAAGGAGTATGAATGAATAAGGAGTACAGTACTCTGCTTCATCAACAAGTTACTGAAAAGTGCAGTAATCTTTACAGTTAAATTTCACACAAGATTGATCCCAACTTGTGATGCAAATATTGATCTCAACTTGTGATGCAAATTGCAGGATACCAGAACAAGACGTTGCAGTATTCCAGGCTGCTCCGGCTGCTCCTCCGCTTTATCAACTTGGGAGGAGAAGCTGGTCCGGCGGCACCGGCCTCCTTGAGGCGGATGCATGGGTGCAGGAAGCGAGCGGAGACCAGCGGCGAGAGGCGAGCTCGAGAGAGTGGCCCGCGGGAGAAGGATCTCATCGCTGGTGTCGCCAGGGCGGGAGGAGATGATGGCGAGCTCCAGCAGCAGCGGCGGCCTCCAACAGCCACGCGGGTTCCAACAACTGTCAGGATCCCGATGGATCTGACCGGAAGAGGATCATGAAGAACGGAAATTTGAGAAGAATTCAAGATAAAAGAGATAAATTGCAGGAATTAAACTAAGATAAATTGCTGGAAATAAAAGATAAATTTAGGGTTCATATTCTTGGTTGATTGCAAAGGGATACAACGGTAGGCTTATATAGACCTAACCAACTACAACATGACAACATAGGTGGAATACCGATACTACCCTTACAACTATTAACCCACTACTCATACCCATATTAGTCCCTGGCATTACTCCCCCCTTTGAAACCATTGCTCAGCAATGGACAAGTTTGTACAGAAACTTTTCATCAATGATCAATAATCCTTCAGAATGCATTCACCATATCAAGATGGGAAGAAAGGTAATGAAAATAATATCTATTTCCCATATCTGAAGATAGTTCTCTGAAGGTAGCATATTCTTTGCATTGCAATTCTTCTGAACACCTTGCTGATAGACAAAAGCAATTCCAGGGTCCCACTGCAGTTTTACGCTGTTTTCCAATGAAGATAACCAGCGAGACAAAATAGTGAACATATGCCTTAGGAAGGGGTTGAACAGGTAGAAGAGGAAGAGGGCTTTGATGATCCTGGTGATGAAACAGTAGATGATGAGACTTTTGATGGCCTGGAAGATGCCAATGAATCTATACACTTGATGGACCCAGTCTTGTCAGGTAGTCAGACCCCCATAATTCCTAATTCCTCAGTGCCTTTCCGGACATGTTCCATGTTCCCTGAAAATTTGGAGGTTGTTGACAACGAGTATATGAAGGTCCCTACTGACCGCAAAAGCTGGACTGGGGGCGATGTGGATAGGCATATTGCTTCTGTTGCCAGTCCTAAATCCCTACCTGGACATTTGGAGTACAACAAGCTGGATTTAGATGTATGGGAGTTTGAACCTCAGTCATATGCTCATGTTGAAGAGGAGGTGTTATCTCTTTATGAAAAATCTGCAAATGCTACATACTGCTCTCAGATTCTGAGCTCTTTCAACCTGGAGGAGACCGATGAGGATCTCTGTGATACTAATGACGAACATTCTGAAGGTCAGTTGGAGGCTCTCCCTCAAGACCTGGTTGATAAATTTGGTTCTGTCAAGCGCAATCTTCTCCCTGTGCTCGAACAACTTTCTATCTCCAACAATGGAAATCAGAAGAAAAAAAACCTATTGTCAATCCAGAGCCTGTGAAGAAAATCTGGGGCCCTACTGTTGCTACCACCAGAATGGCCACCAGAAATCATGGTCACCAAAATATTATTGAAAAAGCTAAGGATTATCAGAAGAGGAAGAACCTTGAGGTTCCACCTTCTTTTCGAGGTAATTCTTTCGCTGTTCTGCATCCTGATTTTTTTATGCACCTTGTCTAAGAATGTTGACATTCTTATTGGACATGATAGCCCTGAGAAGAGAAAAATTGTTCAATCTCTAATTGATAATGAACTTGAAAAGAATTTAGAATTTGCTAGGAATAATCCTATTACAGTGTTACCTGGTAATCTAGATTTGTTTGACAATCATTTACATGATTGTGGTACGGATCCTGCTATTCCTGCCCCTGCTACCTCTGGTTTAGAACATCTGTTGACTGATGTTGATAAACCATCTAGAGGTAGTACGCTAGATAGTAGTTTATATAATTCACATAATGTCCCATGATAGGTGGCTTTTTAAATATTCGAGGCCTGGGTAAACCAGGCCGTAGGCAAGCGTTAACTGATTTTATAGTGGGAAATAAAGTTGACTTTATTGGCATTCAAGAGACAAAAAAGGAGACGATTGATGATGATTTTCTTGTTAATATTTCTGGTTCTGTTGTGTTTACTTGGATTAGTTTACCTGCTAAGAAGACTGCTGGAGGTATCTTAGTGGGTATTAGAGATGATGATTTTGAGGTTATTGCACATTCCTTTGGGAGGTTTCATATCTCCGTTGTTATACGTAACATAAATGATTCCTTTGTTTGGCAGCTGGTTACTATCTATGGTACAGCTTATGCTGATAAAAAACTTGATTTCTTTACTGAATTACATGATATCATGGATAATAACAGCTTGCCTATTCTTTTTGGTGGAGATTTCAATTTGGTTAGGCAAGCTTCGGAGAAAAGTAATGAAAACATAAATGCGCAATGGGTGTTCCTGTTTAATGATTGGATAAATAAATGGAACTTGATTGAATTAAAAACTGCTAATCGTCTATTTACATGGTCTAACAATCAGGATGTGCCTATTTTTGCTACTTTGGATAGGGTTTTGCCTCAATTACTTGGGAGCAAAAATTTCCTCTGTCTTCTGTTCAGGCTCTTCCGAGATTAGTTAGTGACCATACTCCTCTTTTGTTAGATTCTGGGCACAACAAAAAACCTCCCCCCAAAATTTAGCTTTGAAAAATTCTACTTATAAAGGTTGCGAAGCAACCCGGCCAACCAGATGGTCTAAAGGGGCACATCAATCTCGTTCGTCCAATAGCGTGGCTACAGTAATTTCCAAGTCCCACTTTTCACTTCAACCGTTGGATGGGGTAGTTTTATTTTTCACCTGCCGCTTCTCCTTCTGGATGCATGACGATTGGGCCCGAGGGCGTGCGGGGCCGCCTGTGGGAGGCAGCGAGGTCAGCTCGCTCGCGTCGCCCTGCGTTGCAGGAATCGGTGAAAACCCTAGCCCCCGCCTCGTCGGCTCGTCCCTCCCCTCCTCCTCCGTCCCTGGCTCCTCCCCTTCTCTCACATGCTCTCGCTGCGGCGGCAGCGGCTGGACGCACACGCCCTAGATTTCGTCCTTGGCACTCCTGGCCTGGAGTCCTCCTCCCCCTTCTCTCGTATGCTCTGTTGCGGTGGCGGCCGAAGGGAGCAAACGAGCGGCGGCGACTGGCCGCGCGCGCCCTTGATTTCGTCCAGCGGCGGATCCGCAGTTCCTCTCGCTCGATGGGCCGACGTCTCTCCCCTGCGCGCTGCTGACCAGTTGGGGGCTGCAGGACGAGGAGGTGAGGACCACCGCCGCCTCTCCGCGCTGCTCGCCAACTCCTGGCGTCGCCAGCTTGTCCGCCGCCCCCAAGTCAGATGACGACGAGATTGCGAATCAATGGAAGAGGGCATGGAAGAGAGGAAGGATGTGTGGAGATGTGACCACGCATTTGATTTTTTGAGAGTCCAACACTCTGGTTCCTAATTAATAATTGATGTGTTTTCTAAACACGGTGTGTGCAGATTTGAGGAAGAAACGAAAGTAGAATCTGGGAGGAGTTTTTCTCAAGATGACGTCCACTGGGTTGCCCCAAATGTTTGATCTGAAGCATGTCAACAGCCTGCGCATGTCTGCTTCAATTGGAATTTCAGAAGCGCTTGACCCTCGCTGCGTGCGTCTTGCAGCCACCTCGGCGTTGGGGACGGGCCATGCTTGAATGCGGAAGGCGAGTTCAGCCGATGCCAATGACGCCAAGGTGAGCATCTCCCGATCCTTCTCCCCATCTGTTCATGCTCTCGTTTGTACCTTCAGGTCGTGCATGAAAATAATCTGTATATGTGCTTCCAGTGGGTGGGATATCTCTGAACTGTGAATTATTGGTTATCCAAATGCCACATATCTGGATTTTCCAGAACATTGATGTAGTATGCTGGAGTAGCTTGGATTTCTGACATTTAAAAGAGGCCAATGAAAGCTATATAACTGATGAAATGTTCCCGTTCTACAAATAATCAAATCTGCCAGTTTAGGTGCGATTTTCCAAGTTGAATCAAATAATCACAGTGAATGGATATTAGTTGTAGCAATAGTACTATACAAGATTCTCTGCCCTGTTATTGTTGACATAAATAAGAAAAAGTATGAAAAGGGTTTTCCTGATTTTCTACTTTCTATCGTATTTGTGTAAGTTGAATTTGGTTTTACAGATCCAAGCCCATGTTATTTTAGTAAATTTCATTGTTTCAGTTGTGTATCATCTTTTAGTATATTTGGCCTTCTCTTCACAAATATGTACTAGGTTCTGTTTTAATGTTCAGTTTTGGGTTCAGTAACAAGCTCATGGGATATAGGATATGAATGTATTCTAAATATTGGTGGGCTGCAGCCTTGTGAGCTTCTTTCCCTTCCTAGATCGGACATGTGAATATTACCTTGCTGCATGGCCCATTAGATAAAGAAATCAGTGGTCGTTGTTCATAGGTTTGTGACTGCATTATCTATGCATGCACCCTGTTTTTAAACAAGTGGGTTTAATATTTGTTCTTTCCTCTACGCACAAGAACGTCGAGCTCTTCAGGATGCAAGGTGCAAAGGCGGCCGGCATCTACAAGTTGTTGCCGCCGAAACCATACACTTGCCCAGGAGTCAGGACCCTCAGCACGAGGCTTGGGATGCCGAAACATGGACATGAAAGTCTGGATGCATCGGTAAATTTTCTTAGCATGAGAGGCTTCTATATTTTCAGCGCAGCGCTCGCGAATTTTGTTAGCGTGAGAGCCTTCTCTATTTTTTTCCAATCAATTCTGTATGCTGCTTGACTTTTCTCATTCATTTCCCACATGCAGAGGGCTTGCTGCAACACTGCTGGATATCGAGGCAGTCTGGATGAGGCCGTTTCAGCCCTGATCCATGACCTCCTTCATGCTCCAGACCAAGCCCTCCATCAAGGAATGGCACATATATACTATCGAGAAGATTATGGCGATTTTGGGATTGGTATCTCAGTTAGTAATGTATTAAGCTTGCTTGCTTGTGACAGCTTGCTTGTAATTACTCATAAAATGGACATGTACAAATCTGATTGCTTGGTGTCGACTGTATGATTGAAAGAAATATTTATTCGGTTGATATTAGCTATTTTGTTGGTTAGCTTAACTTAATTGAGGGAAGAAGTTATTATGAGAGCTATTATGTTGGTCAGCTAAATGATGTTTGAGGCTACCCATTTAGAAATGCAAGCTTGAGCGATTTTGTATTTTCCATGTTTTTCAGGTTCAACTTGATGTCGCACCAGTCGAGTCCAGGGATAGCACCATACCAGCTTCTGAGACAACACGCAAATGGATACGTTGCAGTTCAGCAGTTTTCAGGTGAATATGCATAGTTAGCCCTGAGAATTCAATCATTTAAAGTTGAATGTATGGTGCCTAATTTTGACCTCATATGCAGTAATTAATGGTTCCGTTCAAATGGTAAGGTTGGTTAGACTAGCAACCTGAAGGTGTGGAGGTACCTCTTCAGTCTTGAAGATGATCGGATCTAAGACAAGATCAAGAGTATGCCAGACGCTAAATTTTGGTGTTCCAGCTGAATATTTTCAAGTTTTCTTTTGGATAACGTCACATGTCTGACTGAAAGCCAGTAGGTCTCAAGGACTATATTTACCTTTCTTAGATGTACACCATAAATCAGATTTACAGCCTAGACTAGATATCGACCTGGTATTTATCTCTATTGGATTTACCTTAAAAAATTCAGTGAATCTTAATCACTTATAGCGACATACATAGACATCAAAACAAGTTAAAACTTATAGTTTGAATAATGTCATGATTAAATGTGATCTACATTGATGAAGTAAACATAGTCTTTTATCCTACCAATGGATAAGCAGGAGGGTATCTTGATTTGGATGATGAGTTTGTAGATAGATACATTATCCTACAAATACATGTTGTGCCTTTGCATTTTTGGACAATAAAAGCTATAGATCGGATCTTGCTGCCATATTGTATTGTTCATTCCATCGATGATACCTCCCTCCCCTCGCGTATACTTAGAGAGAGATTAAATTCCCAAATAAATTATCATCAAAGAGATATCAAATTCTACAGATATATTGTTACAAAGCTTATGTTAAAAATACTTTCTCGCTTTTGCCTTTGCGCCGGGGCGCAACGGGTCATCTAGTGGTGGATAAAACAAGATGGGTTTGCTGATTTAGTTCAGCAGGTGTGGAATACTGAGTGTCCTTGCACTTGCAATTGACATTTGGCAATTCAAACTGCGTTTGTTAAGGAAAAAAACTAAAGGGTGGAGTATTAATATTGAAGCTGCTTTGAAAAAAAGGAAGAAGGCTCTTATGCAAGAGTTTGATATCCTTGATGTTTTCTTGGAGCGAAACCTCCTGAGTGAGGATGAGAAATCTAGAATGAAAGAGATTAAAGTGGAAATTGAAGATATTTGGCTTCAAGAGGAAACCAAAGCGTGGCAGCGTTCTAGAGATCGATTTTTTTTTAGAATGGGACCACAATACTGCATATTTCCATGCCGTTGCTAACCAGCGTCGTAGGAAAAAAAACTTTGGCAGTTTTAGATGGTCCTCTTGGTCCTGTGTATGTATAGTACTGAAGAGATGCTTAAGATTGCTTCTTCTTACTATAAGGATCTCTTTTCGAAAGAATCTAAACCTTCCATTTTTTGGGCGATAATTTCTGGGATGCAAATGACCTTCTCACTGATGAGGAAGTTAGCCTCCTAGATGCCCCGTTCTCTGAGGAGGATATTTTTAATGCTGTTAAATCCTCTTATGCTGACCAGATGGGTTCTCGTTTCTGTTCTATCAAACCTTTTGGTCTCTGATCAAGGTTGACTTTATGGCTTTAGTTAGAGACTTTGAATCTGGTAAGCTTGATGTTGCTAGATTAAACTATACTATTATTACTCTAATTCCTAAAGAGCAAGACGCTAGGGAGATGAGAAAGTTTAGGCCCATCAGTCTTGGTAATTGCAGTTTAAAAAATAATCTCTAAGGCTATGACCAATAGGATTATTCCCATTGGTGATAGGATCATTGCAAAAAACTAGACTGCATTTATCCGAGGGCGCTTTATTTTAGAAAGTGTCGTGGCTGCTCACGAAGTTCTTCATGAAGTTCATTCAAAAAAGCTTCCTGGTCTAGTTTTGAAACTAGACTATGAAAAAGCTTATGATCGAATTGATTAGAATTTCCTTGATTACATGCTTGGACGAAACTTTAGGAGATATGTGAAGGCTATCCTTCATCATGGATCTCTGTGTGTGAGAATTAATGACATTAACAGCAATTATTTTGTGGCTGGAAAAGGTCTGAAACAAGGAGACCCCCTTTCCCCCATACTTTATAATTTGGTTGCTGATGTGTTTTCAAAAATTCTCTTTAAAGCTGCTAGTAGGAATTTTATACAAGGGCTTCTATCTAATGTAATTCCGGGTGGTGTCATCAGTTTGCAATATGCTGATGACACCATTTTGTTCCTTCAAAAAGATTTCGGTATGGCTAGGAACTTGAAATGGCTTCTTACTTGCTTTGAACAAATGTCTGGAATGCGTATTAATTATCATAAGAGTGACTTGCTAACCATTAACGTAGACCCAGATGAGGCCAATTTATTTGCTCAAATCTTTGGTTGCAAGTTAGGTGAATTTCCTTTTATGTATCTTGGTATACCTCTCCATTTTGCTAAATTAAGGAAAGAAGATCTTCAGCATATAATTGATAAAATTATCAAACGCATCTCTGGCTGGAGAGGTAAACTCTTATCTTATAAAGCAAGATTGATCTTGCTGCAAGCTTGTGTGGCGAGTATCCCGATGTATTTACTGTCCTTTCTGAAATTCCCCAAGTGGGCCATTAAGTTGATTAATTCTCAAATGGCCATTTGGCAAGTTGGGACTTTGTCTCTCAAAAGCAAGAGTTTGGGGGCCTCGGCATCCAAAACCTTAGGGATTTCAATCTTTGTCTACTCTCTTCCTGATTAACAGATATCACTTAGATGATAATAAAATTTGGAAGCTGATTGTAGACTACAAGTATGATCTCTCCCCTAATATTTTTAGAGCAAATCCCAAACATTGTTCTCCTTTTTGGAAAGGGGTAATGTGGGCTGCTGCTACGGCAAAAGCTGGTTATAAGTGGCATGTTGGAAATGGTAGAAGAGTTCTTTTTTGGGAGGATATTCGGTTGGGCAATTGTTCTCTCACTGTCCTTTTTTGGGATCTATATGTGATTGTTAATGAACAAAACTGTACTGTTGCCGAGTCTTGGGATGGGACTGACTTGAAGTTTACCTTTCGGAGGTCTGTTAGTCCAGTTTTGTTTGATAGATGGCTTGAACTTGTTGCTCTGATCCAAACTGCCCATCTCTCTGATTCTGAAGATTCCCCCATTTGGCTGTTTCATTCTTCTGGGGTGTACTCTGTTTCTTCCTTCTATGGGATAGTGAATAACGGTGGTGTTGTTCCTGTCCATACCCCTGCTATTTGGAAGTTGCATGTTCCAGAATACAAATCTTTTTGTGGCTTTTATCCAATAACAAGCTCCTAACTAGGGACAATCTGAATAAACGGAGGAAGGTGGATGATTTATCTTGCTTATTTTGCAATGAACAAGAATTGTGTAATCACCCTTTCTTTGGTTGTGTGGTAGCAAAATACCTTTGGGAAATGGTTTCATCTATTTTTGACAAATGCATTGGCACTGACTTTGAATCAGTAGCAAGGTGGTGGATTAGTGAAAATACAAATTCTGTTTTGAATATGTTCTCTACTGCTGTTCTCTGGACAGTTTGGTCAACTCGTAATGAGATGTGTTTTCAGGGGTTAAAATGGCCAGGTGTCAAAGTGATAACAAGCAGATTGCTCTCGACCATTCGGAGCTGGAGGTTGTTGTGCCTGGACAAATTGTCGAGTTTGCTGGACGAAAATCTGATGCTCCTAGATCATCATCGTGGGGAATTGCTTCGGATTGCCTGGATCTGAACATGCTGGTGTTTGGGCTTGCGTCTGACAAAGATCATGCTGGGCCTACAGCACCCTCCCTTGTGAACCGTTGGCATCAGGAAATTGCCTGCGAGAAGCTGCACGAAAGTGTTCGGATGTAATTCTATCTCGTAGTGTCTCTGCCTGAGGATGTCAAACTGTTTGAGCCCTTTTATATTTTCTGCATTCTCGAGCTTTTGCTCCCAGATCTTGTCACTGTGAAACCTTGGTTGCATGTTAATGGAACTAGGGGGCTTTGCCCCTCTTTTATCTAAACAAAAATGCCTTAGGAATTCATTAGAATTGATCGCTGGACTCTGAGGCATGTAAGGTACTTGTCCATCGCTGAAATCACTCATATTCTGCAACACCTTGTGCATTAGAAGAAACTCCAAAGGGTGTATCTGTTGTGTCACTTGCACTGCTTTGGTTGCACATAGTGATTGCGTGAACAGCTTGGGATGCCTTGTCCTGCTACTGTCACCATTTGACAAGAACAGAAAATGCATAGCTACAAACGTGCATGCAGAACATGGAACAACTAGGACAAATAGAGCAGATCCATTCACTTCTGCCCATACTAGGCAAAAGATATAGCAGCACTAGGTAGCAGAAGCAAAAATGCATTGCAGCACATGAGTGAAAGCTCCAGGATGTGTAACAATAGTATGGGTTGCAGTATATGAATGCAGAATTTCAGGAACGGCAGGATCCCATTTTAATCTCGTTGCCAGACTAAGAATTCCCACACATACCTCATTGGACAATATACAGTTTTCGGCACTTTGCAGTAGAAGAAACAGAGGTAATCTTGAGATGAATGTGTGGCTCGTTGCATGATGGAGGTAACATGGAGTACAGAATACAGACCATTGGGAGCAATGTATTCTGTTGTCTGCTGGACTGACCGAACTTGATATGCCACTACATATTTATCTAGCATCATATTGTGTATGATATACAGATCAGCAGGATCCCATGTGTAATTGGTGCTGCATTTTACACTCGGTGACTGAGATAATTCTCTTGAAGTAGAACTAGAAATTTTCAACCATTCAGGATCTCTTGTAGTCCTTGTACTATTGTGAGTAACCCCAGAATGCATGACCAGAACACCTGGATCAGCCATTGACTGTACAACAGTAATCAGCCAACTGTTGCATTTCATATTGCTGTACCTCAAAATGAAAAAATATCTCGTTATACCAGGATCTTTAATCTCTACTGACTGGAACAAGTACTCCATACTATTGCATTCTGTCGGGTGGTTAATGGTTTCTAGTGTCGACAATATCTCGTTTATGTGTTGAACTCCTACATGTATGTTCTCCTGGATCCCATTCTTTTCTTTTCTCAGGAGTTACCAGCACATTCCATTGCGACGCGACGCAGCGAGATCCACCTGGAGGACCGCCGGAGTCCACCGGCAGGAATCTGGGAGCGCCGGCGGGAAGATGCGAGCGAGCGCGGGAATCCGCCCACGCGCCGGCCGGAAGCTGCGAGCGCGATCGATGAATCGATTGGGGATGCGATGGTGCCTTTTTCAAAGTAACAAGGGTCGAAATGAAAAAATTCCATTGAACATCAGTTCCGACACCTAAAACGTCCGAATAGACATGTTTTCTGTTCGGACGTACAGTATATTCATCCTGGAATGTACAGGGCGATAGACGCTGCTGCCCGGGATGCGCAAGGACAGCGTCGTGGGCAACGGGAACGAGGTGCGGGGCCTCGGCTCCTGGAATGCTGCTGGACTACCGAGCACCGAGTGTCTGCGTGCGCTCGAGGCTTTGCAGCTACTACAAGTGTCTGCCAAATAAATTTTGACCAATGATAGCTAGCTGACGGTGTTTGTGTCTTTGTAAAATTTTCTTCTTGAGCAAAGCTAGCTCATGTTTAATTTGCTTTAAAATTTTCAGCTTCTAATTATGTCAATTTGTGATGTGCAAATTTTAGTAAATTAACTTGTCTCGGAACCGGTCGTCCTCCGCATCTTCAACGACACCGAGTAACTCACCCACCTCGACTTTCAGTGCTACCATGATGAGACAAATAGTAAAAAGTAAAAACAATAAAAGCTTCCTTACCAAACCAGTTACCAATAGCGGTATGCTCGCCGGCAATGACGCCAGAAAAGTGTTTTGATGGCTCCAAAGTGTAGGAGATTAATTGTAGTACTTTTCACAAGAAAATTTGTCGAACCCACGAGGAACTGAAGGTATTGGTTAGTAGATTCGACAAGTTAACAATAATAAGAATGCAATAGTTTTGATGTTTTGGGTGTATGGTTTGCAATAAAATAAGTACTGACAATAAATAGCAATATGTAAATGCTCTCAGCGAGAGAAAGCCCAATCCTTTATGCAGCAAGATGACAAGCTTAAGTGTTTGTGTGCTTATATGGGACAAATGTTCCTGAGGGCGGCATAGATTTACTAGCATTTAGAGTTCTACACAACATGGTACATGACTTCAGTCTAAGTTGCATTCGCATGTACCTGATACTAACCAAGTAAATAACCTACAATGTGACACACAAATTCTGCATCACATTCTTTATTGGGTCTAGCAACTGGTAAGCATTTATTTCGAAAAAAAAAACAGAATTCTAATATTGCTGTTGATGATTATACTGGAGATGAGCAAGCAAGGCATCTCTTTTGATATTGGTCTGGAGTACTCGATAATGTTTGCATGACTTCAGTCTCAGTTGAATTCACATGTACTTGATACTATCCCCAGAAAATAACCTACAGTGTAACACAAAAATTCTGCATCACATTATGTATTGGGCCTCGCAACAGGTAAGCATTTATTTCGACCAAATATAATTCTAACATTGGTGTTGAAATGTTGATGGATTGTACTGTTGATGAGCAAGCAAGACATTTCTTTTGATATAGGCCTGCAGTAGTCGGCTGACAGTTGTAGACGATAACTGAACATGCAGAGTGTTGTATATACTATATACCATAGAATACGCCGATGACTTATTAGTTGCTACTGTAGATTAAGAAAAGTTAAGATGTACTTGTAACAAGAATATTTAGAAATAGTTGCAGTGTGTAAAACCGCTCTCCTGTGAGTAATTTCAGCTCAACTATAATATGATGCACTAACACACCAAATCTTTTAAAATATGATCACCAACGTGCCAAATGTTTTAACATAATTGATAAATGCAACAATGGGTCTATTTAGGAAAGTGGACAGTCATCAGAGGAAGAAGCGGTTGCAGTATACAGTGAAGGAATTATTTTCAGTGGTTGATAGTAAACAGTGAAGGAATTCTTTTCATTTGTCTAAACCAGCTAAGATGCAGCATAGGGCATACATTCACGAAAGAATATTACTCACAAAAGGATGGCAACTGTGGAATGTTATTTTCAAGTAATTCGAGCTGATCAGTCTAAACTGAATTTTAGCAAGTATGATGAACGACTATTATATCGGGCAAATTAGATGGATCAAACCAGCAACCGTTTTTCAGTCCGTGTGTATTGTCAATGTGGTTCATCAAACCAGCAAGCGTTTTTCAAAATTGCGTTAGGGATGGTAATCTAATTATATATAGACTTAAAACATTAACCAAAGAGACAAGATATTTTTTCAGTACATTCAGGATTGTGCACATATATCAGTATTTATGGCGAGACGGCTTTAATAATTCAGTCTGCGAACAGGTAAGCATGTATTTCTATAGGGGCAGAATTTTAACAACAGAAGCTTTGCAGTGTGGTTTACCAATAGCCTCCTAACCCCATGGTTTAAAAGGATAGGAGCAGAATGGCATCGCAACCTCGTTAAAAGTGTTATCTAGAAACAGAAGGATGGCGAAACAGAGAAACGGCTTTAACTGATATCAGATATAATGGAAAACACAAAAGAACAAAAATCCTGGTAGGAAATTTATTACCCCTCGGGGGAAGATGTGCAAGCATCGCTTGGGCCAGATGGCTTCAAAATTATTGGGATGGACTCCATCATATACCGCTGAATGTCGACGATCTGGAATGTCGTGGTTGCATCAACTAGGTTTGTCAGCATATAGGCTGGAGCTGCATTGTCGTTGCTTGACGAATCCATGTTCCTGCACGGAATGCCCACGGCTCCTCCTGCATACTGAAGACGATTAGCTCTAATTCAAGGAGCATATAGTACTACCGGAATGCCTACCATAAGAGCAGACGGAAGCGTGTCAGACAGGGGTCCTCCCCTGAAAGCAATGGAGTGAGCACAACATCCTTGAGGACCAGCTTTTAGTGTTCATATTCGTTTCTACTGGGGGTTAGGAGGCACCCCATGATCAACACATCACCTACAGAGCCAGCCGGTTTACCACAGTTGGAAATCCCCAAACAATGACCCATGGCGCATATATGGAGGCACGGGCAAAATCAATCCCCTTAACTGAAGCTGAGCATTAATAAGTTGTTAACATGAATAGTGTGAAATTTAGAAAACTGGATTAACTGAAACACAAATTTTGTTTATTTATTCTCACCTATAACCTGCTTGAAATTTCATCAACAACTCCACAACAAAAATTGCAAAATTGCACAAATAGAACTTTCATCAGCATAGATTATTCAATCGAAATCCGTGATGTATGTATGCAAGATCAAGTGGAAATAGCCTGTGTTACTGATGGTGTGACCTGAAGAATACCCGCCACCGGTAGGGCAAGGGAGCCCTAGCATAGTACTATCTGTAACATGACCGGATCCTTCCCTGATGTGGGGCCCGCGAAAGGGATGGGTAGATCAACCGGAAGTGCTCCCAACCTTGGGAGCTTAGAGCTCTTAGTGATTTCTCGATCTTTTAAAATTTTATCTGCAAATTCAGAATAATTATTTTATCTTGGTTTGTCTTTTAGTTTTCACATGTGTTGCTTTATGTAACTTGGTGTTTGATTAACGAAATATGTGGTTGCTCTCAAAATCCAACACAAGTTACTACACAGCACATGTTACTACACAACAATCACAAGCTCATATAGGAGCACAGCCTCAGTCTAGTCTACAGAGTACTAAAAACGTACTCTAAGGTTCGATGGCGGCGCCCCACCATCAGCATGCCCCCGACGCGGCGATGGCGGCATCGATGCAGGGATGGAGATAAGGGGGGACGAGGGGGGGGGGGGGGCTACGCCCCCCTATGCTCATGATTTTCCTTTGAACACAAGCCATGGCAGCTCCTTATTTGTGTGATTTTAGGTAGTTCTGCCCCCCTCATACTAACATTGCCCCCCTTATACTTCATTCCTGGCTCCGTCCCTGCGTCGATAGCATCGATGGCGTCGTAGGAAGCCGGGGGGGGGGGGGAAGGAGGCAGCCGCCGAAGGATCGTAGTAGTACGCGCCCGCCGGTGCCTAGAAACCGTGCGCGCCCGCCGGTGCATGGAAGCCGTACGCGTCCACCGGTGCCTGGAAGCCGTACATGCCCTCCGACGCGCGTAGAAGTCGTCGACCGACAGAGCGGCGAGATCCACCCTCGAAGGAGTGGACGTCAACGCGTACATAGGAAGAACTGGAGCGGGGCGGCACTGGCGGCGGCCGCACAGGTGCGTGACAATCCAGGACAGGGCGAGGATAATGGTGGCTCCTGATCCGACGAAGCAGCCGGCTACGTCCCAACCATGGCGGCGCTGGCGCCGTTGCAGACTTGGGTCACGTTGAGGGACAGTGGTGTTGGAATGGTTGCCGACATGGTTTCTGCTTTCTCTTGAAAGTGAGCACCGAGGAGGGACGGCGCGCTCCTTTATAGTCGCAAGGTGGAAGAAGGTGACGTTTACACGTCATCAGGGTCAACAAATTCTCATGTGTCAATAAACTTTGAATACTCATATGTCAATAAATTCTCTCCTTCCACTGTTTTTGATGAACCGAGGACAAAGTTTAATCTGGATTGCCATGTAGTTGAAGTTTCTAAAGCCTTCTTCACATGATTTTTCTTCCTAAAGAAGAATGTAATGAATATGTTGACCTCCAGGAAGCTCATAAAACATTACACATATGCAACCCTCCTGTTAAAATTGTTGTGTCTGTTGGAACTAAGTAGTACTATGAAAAGCCACTTTATCCCGCTAGAATTAAAACAAATCATATCTAACCACTACGGCAAGTGGAAGTGCGAAAAAGAGTTGCATACCCTATGAGCAGGTGCATGTTCTTCCTCAATTTCTGGCCATCAAGGAGCTAAACCAAGAAGATCCATGTGTCCCTAAAAAGGAGGCATGACTATTGTTCAAAATGAAAAAATGAATTAATCCCTCAAAGTACTATCATTGGTTACAAGATGGCATTGCCTAGAGGGAAATTAGAAAAGCTGCACATAATGATTAGTTGAAAGTGCATGGAGCCCCCATGTGTGGTTTTGGTAATTAATGACAATCCCTCTGGACTAATGTTTGCATTGAGTTATATTTGTAGGAGTTGTCCATAGGCAATGCTTGAACCATATGTTGGCTTCAAGGTTGCAATAAGAATAAATTGATGAAGGATATCAAGTGTCAAGTATGTCTTGAAGATGAAGATGAAGTGAGCCCTCAAGTTACTTCAAGACATCAACATAATGAAGAATGAATAAATGAAGTGCAAGTTCAAGATGAGCCAACTCGAAGAGATCATATGCTTGAAACTTGCCATCCATATGGTGTTCATGGATATGTGAAGATGCGACGAAGAAGAAGCTCTCCCATAGTGGAGTATGGGGGACCAATTCGCATGTCTTCATCAAACAAGCACAATCAAGAAAGGCGTTCCATCTTGTTGTTGTCAAGACCGTCATCATCAAGCTCAAGTGGAATGCGCAAGGTTAAGGTTTGCTCTTGATAGGGTTTCTTTCTCACCGGTCTCATGGTGTAGTTGGAGACCGGTTTATAGTTTAGTTGCCGTACTATCAAGAGGGCTCTCGAGTGAGTAACTCGATCGTATCCTTCGGAGAGCTCAAACCTTTGCATCCTTGCACCATCTTTCTTGGTTGTTATTTGGATCTTATCCATGTGATGTTTTAGAGCTTGTGCTTATTCTCATGACAAGCTCTAGTTCATCGAGAATGGTTTTTGCACGGGCAACTTGTTGGATTTTCAAGGTTGGAGGTTTTACCGGTATGTCTTTTTTAGATAGGTCAAACCGTTCATCATTTGTTTCTATCCTATATTGCTGGACTATGATGGTTTCCTGCATGATCTTGTAGAGCTTGTTCCTAGGTTCAAAACGAGCCCAAGATCATCAAAATCGGAGTCCGGATGCTAAAGTTATGCCCGTTTCAGTTTGATGTTTCTGCTAGTTTTCAGGGGGCGGATATTCCGGCCCAAGTTTGGGGCGGATAATCCCCCCCCCGGAAAATCCGGCTTCTGGAAAAATCCGTGCAAATATCCAGGCCCCCATCCAGGGGCATGTTTTTTCTGGTCCTTAGCCGTTTTTCGGGGGCCGGATTTTTCCAAATATCCGGCCCCGGATAATCCGGCCTGAGCATACCCAAACGGTCATATTTCGTTGGGAGGGGTATTTAAGCACCCCTTCTTCCTCCTTGGGCTGGTGGGTTCACTCTCTCTCTCTCCCCTCCATTGTTGTCCTTCAAAGCTTGCCCTAGTTCTTGATTCCTCCCATGATTCTTGCATTATCTTGAGGGAAAAGAGAGAGGAGATCTAGACCTACATCTTGACCAATCAAATCCCTCTCTTTGTGAGGGGAATCCACTAGATCTAGATCTTGGAGAAATTTGGTGTTCCTCCTCTTATTTTGTTCTTCCTCTCTTATTCCCCCAATAGCTTGTGTAGCTTTGTTGGAATTTGAGAGAGAAGTACTTGAGCATCTTTGTGGTGTTCTTGCCATTGCATTTGGTGCATCGGTTTGAGTTCTCCACGGTGATTCGTGGTGGTGAAAGCAAGAAGGTTGTTACTCTTGGGTTCTTGGACCCTAGACGGCTTAGTGGC
>NC_061508.1:312598360-312662847 GCF_022539505.1 Lolium rigidum | reverse complement strand
GCCGCACCGCAAACCCGCCGGCTGGGCTGACGCGCAGGGCACCGACGCGAGGAGCGGTCGGAGATGCGCCGCGGCAGGGACGACGGCAAACAAGCTGAAGCTAGGGCGACGCGGGCAGGAACGCCTCCACCAAGGCACGCGGCAGCGAAGAACCTCGGGAGGCCCCGGGGAAGACGGCAGGACAGGGCGCACACCGGGAGAGCTGGGGAGCGGCGCACACGCCAGAACCCTCCAGGCCCAGATCGAGCCCAGATGGGCCTAGATCAGGCCCTCCCCAGCCAGACCGTGCCATGGCCGGGCGTCGCCGGACAGCGAGTTGCAGGAGGATGCAGCGAAGGCCGAGAGGCGCAACGCCACAGTGCGGCGCAAGAGGGGCGGAGGACGGCGACGACCTCCGGGGTCCGGCATGGCGTCCTCCCTCCGAGACGGGCCGTGCGAGATCCCGAGAGGCATAGATCCTCGCCACCCCCATCATCGGCGGCGGACGTCTTAGCCGCCGGCGGCCTCGGGAGAGGACGAGGGAGCGGGCAGGGAGGCTAGGTGGCGGCGGGGGGGCTAGGGTTTGGCTCCCTTGTCGACTGGAGGAGGCGACCGAGGGGAGCGGGTTGGGTAGTATGATGCCCAAGTATTATTCCTAGTGGGTAAATACATACTACCCGTTCTCCAAGGATGAAACCAACGATACAGAGAGCATACGCGCCGTGTACTAACTAATGTATATTCAACCAAAACGAAGCTGCGCGCGTACAGTATCATCTTAGGCCGTGCTGCAAGCCTGCAACAGCCAGGGTCTTGTGTTACTCTTATTGCATCACACTCACACATTACATTTTCGGATGGACAAATAAGAACGGGTGCGTAAGCCAAGCTGTCGACTAGCTAGACAGGAGACGGAGCATGTAAAGCAGAAGGACCGGCCGTCCCCACGACGTCTGAAGTAGAACGGTTTGTGCACTCTTCCTTGCACTCGCCAATAGACTGGTAGCATAGCCTAATTGGAAGGCAGCAGTAGCAGACTCCAATGGCGCAAGCTCTAGCAAGATGGGCGCACAGCCAATTGGGCAGAACGACCTTCTCGCTTTCCACCTCGGCGAGGGTTCGGCCTGTGCCTGTGGAGTAACAAATATGAGATCCAAAAACGCTTCACTCGGCCCCCGCGTCGCTCCGCTCTGGGGCGACTCGGGCAGCGACGAAACCCTAGCCGCCAAGCCCCTCCTCCTCCGCTTTCCTTCCCCTTGCCGCCGCCAAAGGAGACCGCCGGAAAGCCGGCGTGTGCTGCCAAGGACGGTGGCGGCAAGGATCTCACGGCTCTGCTCTCGGGCGGAGCGTTTCGGCACCGGGGGCGGCGGCCTCGTCGGGTGAGAGCGGCGCGGATCCTGGCGGCGGGAGGCGCTCGCCGGTGCTGCTGACCATCCTCCTTGGTCGTGCGGGTGGCGAGGGGATGGTGGACGACGGTTGCAGCGTGGGGGTCACCCCGGTTCGACCTCAGCCAGATCTGAAGACGGCGCCTCCGCAACGCGTGGATCCCACTCCCTTGGCTCCGATTCTTCCGGATGTGGAGCTCTCTCGGGGTGGTGGGGCAGGGATCTATCCGGGAGAAATCCCCGGCCGGCGGCGACGGCCCGGCGTCGGCGACGTCTTTGACGTCGCTTTCCTCCTTGGGGGCTACGTCGAGGTACATCCCTTACCCCTCTTTCCCTTACCCGGGTGAAAACCCCAAGTCCTTCGGACTGGGCGGCGGCGGCGCTAGGGCGTCGTTCTCCTCCTTGGAGGCGCCGCCTTGGGTATGTGGAAGGTGGTCGATGCCAGTTTGCGGTTTGGTCTGCCTGTGGCGACAGCTACAGAGGAGCTACGGTGGCGTGGATCTTCTTGCCGTGTCTTCGGTGGTGACCTGGTCCAAAGCTTGTGTCTTGCCGGCTGTTTGGTGTGGTGGCCGGCGAAGCTTTTGGTGGAAGCTCGCGTGCAGAGGTGGTCGTTCTCAAGTCTTTCTTCCCCGGCTACTTGGCCTATGTTGTGCATCCGTGCTCTCGGGTGAGCGTCTCTATCTCTCGACGGTGCGGCGCCCTACGAGCCAGGGCGAGAAGGCAGAGGCCTTCTTCGGAGGTGGAAACGGATTCCACATCGGCGGTGTCGCGGTGGAAGGTGACGAAGGCAAGATCTTCTTCCGGCGGTGTGCTCGTCTTCACAGCATAGTCTACACCCTCTGTTCATGTCAGCAGTCAATGGCATTGAAGCCCAATCTGTACTCTATGTTTATTTTTTTGCTTGCTTGTGGCTTTGAAACCCGTAAGCTGTTCGTTCAGCACCATGTACTTACCGTTGTGACGTTATTAATTTAACGCAGGGCTACGACCTACTGTTTAAAAAGTAACAAATATGAACCACCGTTAGTGGGAAACTCAGTTACCTACCATAGAGAGAAACCGCCCGAGAGAACTCTTACAGTGCGCAGAGCATACGAGCAGAGACAGCAGCAGGGCTAGAGCGAGGACGCGGGCCGCCTTGTGCGTGCACATCTCCATCCTGCGCTTGATGCTTTTGCCGAGATCAGAAGATCGATCAATGAGAAGTACTCCCTCTGTTTTAATAAAAATCGACGCGATTTTGTGCTGCTGAATTCAGGATTTTGCGTCAATTAAAGCGGAACCGAGGTAGTATCTGTGTGCTCTGCTACAAGATCAACACACGACTCGTGTATATATGTAGAGCAATAATCCTAGACTTATGAACTCTTTTGGTTACAAAAATTCCTCCCGTAAAAATCGGAAACGTCCCTCCATGCTGCTGTGCACGATGCGAGTCCGTAGATGATTTCTGTAAATGATTTTTGTAGGTGTAGCATTACTGTATGTAGAGAGGGATTGAGATCGATTGGAGGGAAGAGAGGCTCCACGCATGGATGCAGGAAAGACCAAGCAAATAAATCTGAAATGACTTGCCTCATTAAGAAAGGTATTTGCACGCCACGCATTACTTGCATTGCGAAACAGTGGCAAAGCATACGAGATGCAGGGCTAGTGCGAAGGATCGTGCGCCTGTCGTACGTCCACCCTCTCAACACGGACTCACTTGTTGCTTCTGTCGATGAGAACATATATATGTGCTCTGCTACAAGATTCCATTCTAGGTACATCGTTAAGAGCATACATCAGACTAGATAATTCCTCTCCCTTTTTCTAGCTAGACATGTGTTTTCAAAAAATCTGCGAGCCTACTACGAGTGCAGTTAAGGAAGACATTCCGTTGCTAGATTTTATCTCCTGCTCTTAGAGCAGGTCTAATAGGCCCCTTATAACCCGTCCACCCCGTAAAATTCCGGCAATATACGGGGCATGCGCGGTTTGGGCCGTCTAGCAGGCTCCGTATTCGGGCCGCCCAGTTTCGGCGGAATACGGGGCCCAGGAAATCGGCCCCTCCGCGCACTATTTATACTGGCCGCAGGTGCGAGTGAGGGGTTAACCCCTCACTCGCTACCCTAGCTCCGCCGTGCGCCGCCGCCGCCTCCACCCTGCTCCGGCGAGCAATTCCTTCCTCCCCCACGCCGCATTCGACCCCAGCTCCGGCATGGACGCCCGCCGCCGCAGTAGCGCCTCTCCGGCAAGCGGATCGAAGCGATCCCGCTCGCCGGACAACGTGGAGGACGCGTGGCGCTTGAAATGCAAGCGCTCCGCCGCGGGTAGCCGCCGTGCGGCCTGCAAGTACGCCGGCGCGTACTACATGCCGGAGTCGCTCCGGGACTTCGCCGCCGGTGGGCGGTGGTACCGACAGGATCCGCCGCTCAAGCCGATGAGCGGCGCCGACTTCGACGCGTGGCGCGCTGAGTGGGAGCGCGACCGCGCGGCGAAGGCGGCATGGGCGGTGCGCATCGGCACAGCACGAGCGGCGGAGGAGGCGGAGACCGCGCGGAGGAAGAGGAGGCGGCAGCGGAGGGGGAGGAGGCCTACCGGCGTGCGGTGGCCGAATCCGAGGCGGAAGCCGCCGAGAAAGCTCGGCTGGAGGCAGAGGACCAGGCGGCGGCCATCGCCGCCGTCCGGGAGTTCGAGGCGCGGGAGGCGCAGGAGGAGGCGGCCTCCATCGCCTTCATCCCCGTCGTCATCCTTGACGAGTAGACGTAGGTTATGTAGTATGATCCGTAGTATGATCGAAATGTTTGTATGATCCATAGTATGATCAATGAAGATGAACTTCCCGGGGTTTTTATTTTTGAAAATACGGGGCGAAATACGGGGTCTGCTAGACGGAATGGCTCGAAATGGAGCAGTTTTTCGATACGGGGCGAAATACGAGCGTTATACGGGGCAGCGAAATACGGGGCCTGTTAGACATGCTCTTAGTACTATAGTACGGTGCGCGCGTGTGTCTAAGGCTGGACGTAGGGGGCGAGCTTTTGTCCAGCCTTTACGTGTGTCTCCCAACTGTAATCTGGAACTGAACTAGCTCCGGGTAGGGAACAATACTAGCAACGGCGCGTGTAAAACCGGTACGCGTTTCTCAGAAGATGGCTTGCGATTCCTGTAAAATTGAAGATTCCTGCAAGTATGTTTGTAGAAAATCAACGCGCAGAGGTCGTTGTTTCATGGCAATGTTTGTTAGCACCTCTAGTCAACTAGTCATCAGTCAAACAGTCATGTCCCTCCTTTTTTTTTTCTCGAACACACATTTTGTAGTATATTAGATTAGAAGAAAACAGTCAAAAAACGGGTGGTACAAACACGTAGCCAGGCTACAAAGCAAAGATCAAAGAAGAGGAAAATATAACTGAAAGAATTGTACAAGGCTAACATTCTGTTAGCCAGAAAGATTTAGGCTAAGCAGCGTCAGGTGGCCTGGCGTGGAGAGGTAGTTGGCGAAGTGCCTTGGCACCTGCGACCATCCAGAGCTTTGCCTCTTCCAAAAGAGGCAACACTAGGTCCTGCCAGTTTGGATTAATGTCTTTGAAAATTGCATCATCGCGACATTTCCAGATCCTCCAGAGGGTGAAAAGCATGACTGACTTGGCGCCTCTTTGCTTTGCAGGTTCCAGGTTGAGGACGGCAGAGCTGAACCATTGGTTGAAGTCTTCATCCGAATTTGGCATGTAGGCTTGTATATTTAAATTTGAAAGGATATCGTGCCAAATCTGCTGTGAAGAAGAGCATTGTGTCAACATATGTGAGATCGACTCCGTTTCCTGATCGCAGAGAACGCAAGTGTCCTCGTCTCGTCAGCCAGATCATGTCGCATGCAAAGTTCAGCAGTCCAACATCTGTCAAGAGAAGCAAACCGGGCAGCATTTAAGGTGTGCCCAGCATTTCCATATGGAATCGCGATGAGGAGATTTTGTGGTGCCATCGAAGAGTGCTGCGTAAGCAGATTTGCCTTGTACTCTCCTAAAGCAGTCAAGTGCCATGTTACCTCATCTTCAGAATCAGGACGGGCATGCTGTTCTGAAAGGATGTCAACCAAGTTCAGGAACTGGCCAATGCCTTCAGCAGTCATGTCACTCATCTATCAGCTGAGAAACATAATAATCTGTATGGTGCTTGCCTAGACAAAGTATCAAGATCAAAAAAGGAGGGAAGCCTCCCGCTGCATCTGCATCGATGATGCATGCTGCCGTTTATATGTTACAGGGTATCTGTCCATCCATCAATACAAAGGGTTTAACAAAAGGAGTGGCTCAAACAGTTTCAGCTTTCCATCCTGCACATAATTTACAAGGAGCCATATTTCTGCAGTGTGCACTATAAATCTTGTATTCCCCGTGTATAATCACAACCTGTGTTCTTAGGAGCTGATGAACTATGCACAAGTACACTAGCCTGACAATGTGTGCTAGGCAGCACCTAAGGGATGGTAAAAGGAGCGCCAATACCGGATTGCAAACCGTATCACCAAAGCCAGCTACTTCGGCCATCCACAGCCTTGACTGTAGTCGCTACCAGTGGCATATGTCCATACATGGAAGAAAATTCACTGAGACATCTTGATCTCTGCAAAATATGGCCTTTTGAACTGCTGATGCCAGTCGATCCGATCTCAAATATCCTTCCTGCAGTAATATCGATAATGTGGCATGAGTGTGACCTCCTGATTACAATGACATAATATTACACAATGTCCTATTATGTTTACGTGGCTAGTTCTTTTGGGTTTTCTGCATTGATGTCAATATGCATTACTGTTATTTGCTCTACTTGTTTATTGCATTGAGTTTTTTATTGGTTCCACGTGGTAGTCGCTAACTCAAGCAAGACACTTGAAGTCATACTAAAAGTAACTGACAAGCATACAGAAGCAGCAATAATAATCTTGAGACGAGCTACAGAAATTTGCTACTTTCTTACTACACCAGAGGCCTAGAGAGATGGGTAGAGGTACTGTAAATCTGTAATACAGTTTAATCAGGAATTCCGAGGAAAATGAAAGTAACTTGAGCTATACGTATTGAAACCAAAGTGCATGTAGTGATTAACATCACATTTTGATAGCATCCAGCTAAGAATTAAGATATTTTAACTACATGGTCATTGGTCAAGCTCAATTTCTGAAAGCCTCAAGTGATTAGTGCGTTGTAAGTCTGCACTTTGTGTTGGTTCAGGAATTACACTGGGGAAATCAACTGGTGTGGTGCCTGGTGATTGTAATTTCGTTATGGCTTAATAGAATCTCCTTTTCCCCGAAAAAAGGTACTCGACTAGAACCATCTGGAGAACTTGAATTAGAAATTTGATATGCAGGAAAAGTAAAAAATAATGGCAACTACTGAGTAACATTTGGAGAGATAACCACAGCTGACATACTGTCAGCGCATAACTAATACTCCTAAATTGTTGGTTTGCATGAGTATAGCAGGATGTGGTCCATAGATCACTATTTTTGCCTACAATCCATTTGGAAATGGACAGACAAAAAACATCAAGACTGACAGTCTAAAGAAAGGAAAACTGAGCATCACTATTAATACTCAAACATGTAATTCATCAATACTGAGAACCAATGTGAAGATCTTAACAGCGCTTAAAGTGGGGGGTGTGCTGTCCCTATTGGGCTGGGCCCTTCCCCATAAGTGTGAAAAAGGTGTGAACTAATTCAACTAAATAAGGAAATATAAGTATTTTAGACGATTGCATGGAAGATTTTGACTTGTGTGCCAGTACAGACCTTTGACCCATATTGGTGGAGCTCCAGTTACATTTGCGACAAGAAAAGACATAGCGATATCCTCACAATTCCTGTCAGGCATTGGTGGAAAGCTTAATGAATACTACATGGGATATCATTTCAACATAGTAATGCATAATTAACTGAAGAAAAAGTTTCTAAAAATGGAGATGCAGTAATATAGTCATACCTGTTCTTCGTCACGTAATCGCGAATAGACGGTGGCATCTGGTTGGTGTACAAATCCAAGTACTTCCTATGGAAAAAACTTGCTTTGGAAAGAACCATACTATATGTCCCTGTCCTCCAGACTGACCACCAGCTTGCATATCGGTATTCCTTAATACTGCTACTCTGCAGAAGAAATTAATCCAGTTAGCATAATTGACTTTCTCATAATATACATGTCTGTTCAAAATCAACTTAGAATTTGCTCCTTCCAATCATAGAAAATACAAGTTTCGTTCTTGACACACTAGAATACCGAAATACTACTCGATTTTTGGATTAATGACGCAACTACTACAAACAAGAAATATAACAGAAATATAATTCGTACCGGGTCAGCAAGCCAGTGAATCCGGGGCACAAAGCCCACCATGGCAGAGGGCGCGCTCCGCCAGACGTTGAAGGCGAAGCGCAGCGTGGAGCACGGCACGATGAGGTCGTCGTCGACGGAGAAGACGGCGTCAGTCCTGAGCTCCTGGATCGGCCTGAACCTGTTGTTGAGGCTGTCCTGCTTGTTGACCACGAATCGCACCTCCGCGGCGCCGCCGTCCCTGAGCAGGCGGCTGCAGTTGAGGACGCTCTGGCGCAGGGCCTCGGGCGGATCCTGCGGCTCGCTCCACACGACGTGCACGGCGTCGACGCCGGCGCAGCCGGAGTAGTGCGCGACGGCCCTCTTCATGAGGTCGTAGCGCTTCCACGTGTTGATCACCACGGCGTAGCCGCTGCCGTCGCCGGCGCCGCTGCGGGAGAGGACAGACGAAGAGCATTAGCTACCGCGGACGCCGGTAATTAGTCGAGCAGGTGGCGTACGTGTGGCTGGTCAATGGTTATCGGTCGCTACTCACCGTGACGAGGCGGGCGCGTCGGCGTCGGGGTCGGCGCGGTGGAGGGCGAGGCCGAGCGTGAGGGTGGCGGCGGCGGCGAGGGCGAGGAGGCCAGCGACGAAACAGGGGCCGAATCTGCCGGCTCCGGCGCCGGACGGGTGGCGACAGGGCAGGGGCGAGACGGGGTGGCGCCGTCGGTTGCCGTTCCTCCTGTACGCCGACACCGCGGCGGCCTTTAGCTGCAGCAGCAGCTTCGCCATCCCCGGCAGCATAGGTATGCACCGGCTCCCAAGAAGACGGTGTCGCGGGAGCAGCCGCGCGCAGGAGCGGGAGAAGGAAGGGAGCAGCAACCGAAATGGCGAGCTGTCCCGGCGAGGGAGCAAGCTTTAGCGTACGTCCAGTGAGCACCACCTGATTGGCGATGGTGACACCGGCGTACTTGGTCAATTTCAGCTCGGCGCCAGTGGAGCTGACGAGCACCTTGAGCTGAGAAGCTCGCAAGCTATACTAGTGGTTGGTACTAGTACGGTAGTACCGTACACAGGGTGGTCAGCTCGAGCAGCAACCATCGCAACAAAAAGAAAATCATCGAATCTCTTTCTTTTCCTTTGGGGAGATCTCCTGGAATCATGCGAGGGCCACGATGCAAAAGACAAAACTATAACATGATAATGAAACTATAGATTCCGCGATTGCTATTTTTTTCTCCTTTTATATAGGCTATATAATCGTAGATGTGGGTTGGCTAGGGATGGTGATAGG
The DNA here is from genome assembly GCF_022539505.1 of Lolium rigidum. NCBI lineage: Eukaryota > Viridiplantae > Streptophyta > Magnoliopsida > Poales > Poaceae > Lolium > Lolium rigidum. Next base: position 312,653,890 of record NC_061508.1, on the reverse strand, counting down.
AGGTGGAGTTTTGGCACACGCGTGCATATGCACCCATTATAGAAAATAATAAAAAAAACAATTTTAAAAATGTCAAAAAAATCTGACATAAAATTTTTGGTATACATCATGACATCCTATGTTCGTTCACAAGTTTTCGTGGAAAAACAATATTTTGTGTGGTGTGTACAAAAAAGACAAAAAAATGTCCTGTACGTAGTCGTGTTACAGCATCAAAATTTGTCTTTTTTACAGGAGCCACAGAAAAATGTTCTTTTTTTTGAAAACTTGTGTACCAACATAAAATGTCTAGATGTACATGTAAAAATTTAGTTTAGAATTTTTTGACACTTTGAAATGTGGATTCACATAATGGGAGCATATGCTCCTATGAGCCAAAGTGCATTTCCCATGGTGATACTCTTATTTTGTCTGCTACCTTTTCTTTTCGGAATTTGCTAGTTCTCTGCTAGCTGGGCCAAGTTTTTCATATAGTTATAAGTTGCAACATAAGGGTATGAATAATGGTTGATAAGACTATCATATCTTATTCTTGCTATATAATTTAGATATAACAAAAAAATATGATGTACAATGGGTTATTTTTTAATCTTATCTCTAGTAATGAGACATCATTGATGAGATAAATTGTTGCTAAGAGATGATCTCTTAGCTAAGAGAAGACAAACCTCTTTTTCCTATTTCTCTCTCATCCACATCATCAATTATCCTAGGTGACAATGGTAAGATATAACCATTGTACATGTCCTAAGTTTGTAAGTGAGATTTGATGAAATCACCTAACTGAAAACAAAGTTAGTTCTGAGTTAACCGAGAAATAGTCACATCCATTCCTTTCTCCTTTTACGATTGTTTCAAATTTGAAATATGATGAAATAATTTCAGCACAGCATGGTCCAGCAACAACAAACTGCCTAAATCAACTTAGAGTAAGTGTACTTATCAATCCACCAAGTTATCCACTCCGTCTAAATGTGCGACTGATCAGGATTATGGGTGTAGAATTGACACTTTCAAATGCACATAAAAATATATATTCAAATTTAGGTTCAATTTTTTTAGGGAGTTCCACTTTTTTGAACCTTGTCTGGTTTTATTGATGAAATGGAATCGGGCCTCCCTTTCAGGGTAGGGGGGGCAATTGCCTTAAATAAATGCATGTGATAATATCCTTAGGGACAGAGTCACAAATAGCAGAACTGTGGGGCCAATTGTCGTTGCGTTACCAACATATACATCATGTGGGATACCTCACGGCCAGAAGAGAGAGTATGGCATAAGGTGGGGAGCCACCGAAACGGGGAGACACAAGTTACCCAGCTTTGGATCCCATGGTTGTGGCGAGATTCCACTACTGCTATAATTCACTACTAGGAAGTAATGCGCGGTGACATGTTGCAGCCTTGATTGTGATATTGTACAATACCTAGGTTATTGAAGTAGTGCAAAATTGGTGTCATGGAACATTGCCGAAGTAATGTAAAAGTATTACTTCGGCACCATGGTTCAATATTATTTTTTCGTGCACATGTAGAATGATCTTGAAGCAATAAAAAAAAAAGGGTAGTACGGAAAACAATCACTATGTACACCTGAGGAAATGGAAAAAAATAGGTATTATATCGTACCACAACCACTTCACAACCTCCACGAAGGAGAAGCCCGGACCTATTCACGATCTTTCACGAAGTTATCACCGGAGCACCAACTGCCAAGCCAACTAGGAGGTAACCCCTCCAAGAGTAACAAGATCACAGTCTCTCACTCAAGCTAATCGTAATAGATATCTCAACACTTATGTAAGGATGTAAAAGCATGAGCACCAAGGGTGCTCAAATCTTTCACAGTCAAATCTCACCAAAGCAATAAAATGCTATGAAGAAACTAGAGAGGAAGGACAATGAAGGAAATCAACAAATGACTGCAAGATCTAGATCCCAAGTGACAAGTGGTAACCTTGTCAATGCCCATAATGATGGACTTGAGTTTCAAGGAAGGAGAAGGTCGGTGAATTCAAACACCAGTCAGCCAAACTAGGTAGCCAACAAAAAGTATGATCAAAGGGAAATAGCCGAGATTGTATTATCTAGATTTAGGCTTACAGGGTGTTGCGAGTTGTCGAATTCTCCCATCGGTGGCTCCTCCTAGCCTTTATATAGTAGGCTAGGTCTCAGAGCCCACCTCAAGGTCTAATTACATCATGTACATCGGTTTACCCAACCCGATATGGGTCTAACTTTCCTATTTACATATGAACTGGGTTTCAGCTTCATGTAGGTTTCTCATGGGCCTTCGCCTATTCCTTCCTGGACTTTGCACCAGGTATGGTAATACTGAGTACTGATATGGTATACCCATGTCACCAAGAGTTCCCCTCGCTTAATTAGTGGAGGAAAAGATTAGTGGAGATTGTAGATCTAGATCTCTTCTTTCAAATCCCTCAAGAAAATGCAATAATCATGGGAAGGAATGAAGAGGAAGTAAGCTTTTGAGGTTCAGTAATAGAGTAAGAGAGAGATAGAGAGCAAATAGAATAGTTGAAGGGCGAAAACTAGCCGGTTGGGAGATTCCTGCAACCCAAACCGGCGGTAAAACCGGCAGTGCCGGTTCTCTCACTGGAATGGATCGACGCATAGACCAGGCAGACGAAAACCCAGCCGGTTTCGTGATATGGGCCAAAACCAGTTGGGTCTGCAGGTCCTCCTATCGGAAATAAACCGGTCAGCCAGAACCATACCGGTTTCTCTGGAATAGCGTACTGGTACGCGTTTCAGCGAAACCGGGACAGGTTCGCTAGTGCCGCCGGTTTATGCGCCGATTTCGCCAGAACCCTAGAAACTACAGTTTTCTCAAAAGAAGTAAACTTTGACAAAGTTCCCGAACTCCGATTGAGATGAAACCAATTTTTTTGGAAAGATAACGACGAATAGAACCCCAACAATAACAGAAAGATTTTACGTGATTTTAGAGAGGAAGTCTCCTGACGTAAAGAAAACTATAAAGAAATCCAAACTCGAAAATACAGTAGAAGATGCATACGGATTCCGTTTTCGATCAACTTGGGATTGTTGAAAAAAGCTAGTAACAAGCTCAAGAACCTCACACAGAGAAACACCAAGAAGCAACAAGAATATAGGGATGCAAATTATGCAAAGTATTGAGCTCCCTAAGACGACTCGATATAGTTACCCAACCAAAATCCCCTCTTGATAGTGCGGTTATCTATCCTATAATCCGGTCTCCCAACAACCACCTTGAGACCAGTAAAAGGAAAACATAGCAAGGTCATACCTTTGCCTTGCGCATCCCACTTGATCTTGATGATAACGCTTCAAACTCAATTCAAGCCGGAATGCCTCACTTGATCGTTGTAGCTTCGTGAAGACTCATGATTTCTCCCCTAACACCAATATGGGAAAGCTACCTTGAAGCACATCTTCAGACGTCCATTACCACCGAATGGATAACAAGCTTCAAGCATAATATCTCGAGATACCTAACCCATATCGACACCACAAACGCACATATATGATAGATTAGCTCATGAAGCATAATTGACAACGCTGACCCAACCACAAAATCACATGATCCAAAGTGGTACAATCTTTATGCTGCATGTGTTGACCAACTTGAATTCAATCTTCGCTTTTAGTCTTGGTCAACCTTGTATATCCTCATGCTCTATCATAACATCTTGACATCTCTAAACCACAGTCATCCATAGCTTAATTCATGAGACTGTTGATACGTCGCAAACGTATCTATAATTTTTGATGTTCCATGCTTGTTTTACACCAATTACTATATGTTTTAAGGGACTAACCTATTAATAGTTGCAAAAGTGCACAAGTTCTTGGTTTCAACTTTGTTGTGTAGGAAATAGGCAAATATGGAAGGAAATAGCTCATTATGGTGAAATCTGGAATTTCCCGGAATCTGTCCCTGCTGAACACTTTTCAAAGATCGCTTCGAAACTCCATCAAAACGACGTTCAGTGGAAAAGTCGTAAACTACAAAGTTGTAGAGAATTTCAAGCCGAACAATTTGGACATCTTATTCGTCCAGAACGGACAACGGATGTATCCGGCAGAGCAGAATTAGTGTGGAGGTTCGTGCAGTCTCGGGACTCCGAAAGTTGGTGACGTGTTTGACACAAACTCTTTCCATACCTGGATATTTCGGCCCAGCCACGAGTTGTGAGGCTCATGAATGACAGAGGGAAGTCCTAGGATTGTTCTACAGGTACCCAAGAGCCCTTGGATCAAAGGGGCATCCATCCCATGGTCTAGATTGCATCTCCAACACTATATATTGATGGGAAACCCTATTTTTGGGGGCCCCCAAGCTTTGTCACGAAAATCCTTCTCCTTGGCAGCAGCCAAGGAGGGGGAAACACTCATCTACACCAGCACCAACTCAAGGAAGAAGAATGCTAAGGGGCGGCGCTCCCCCATGATGCCGGCGGCGGGGAAGGAGTCCCCCGCGCCGCCGCCGGCGCCTCCCACGCCTCCGCCTCCCGGCGCTCCTCGCTGAGCCCTCCAACGTCTTCCCCGCCGTCTCCATCACCAACTCCTCATTGTATTCAGTGGTCCATCCTCTCACAAACCTCTGTACCGCCCTATGTAAACATGGTGTTTGATGCTATAAGTTATAATCCTATGATCTATGTCATGTTGTCATAGTTTATTTGTTCTTTGATTGATTGATTGTTTCTCTTTGGTTCATTAGAGTTGTATATTGATATGTTACCGTCCTTGGTGCCCATTATATTTGTGCGTGCATGGATCAAGCACCATAGGGTTGGTAGTACTTGTATACTAGAAGGGGGAAGTTCTGCCGGAGTGACAGAAACCTAAGTACGCGAACCGGATAGTTGCATGTATGGGAGTAAAAGGACCATTTACTTAAGGCTATGGTTGGGGAAACCTTAATGCTTGCTAGTATTTACGGATGTTTGCTAGCACGACAATCATATAGTACTTGTAATCCCGGAGGGAGAGCATGTATATTTAGCCTCTCCTACATAGAAAGCTGCATCGAAAACATTGAACCCAAGATCTTCACTAATTGATCCTGGACAAAGCCACCACTATTACCACCGCCTTTCCACACTCATGGTACTGTTAGTTTAGTTTGTTTTATTGCTGCAGCACTAACATTTATTCCGTGTATTTTATTGTTCTGCAAAGTCACCTCTCATACCCGCTATCGCTCTAGTTTTATTTCCTAGATATTGCAAACGCTTAGTGTGCGTAGAGTTGTATCAGTAGTTGATAGAACTTGAGAGAATGTTTATCCTACTTTTAGCTCATCGTTGGGTTCGACACTCTTACTTATCGAAAAGGCTACACACGATCCCCTATATTTGTGGGACATCAAGACCTATTCTGGCGTCGTTGCCGGGGAGCCATAGCATCGGTGAATATTTTCGTGTGCACTTGTTTGCTTTATCTCCAAATAGTTTTACTTCATGTACCTAGTTGTTCTCTATCTCTTGTATGGATAGGGAATGCGAATTACAAAAAAAATTAGTTGTACTTCTTATATAAAAAAAATAAAAAATGTTTTCAGAAAAGAAAAGTGATTGGAAAGATGAGTAATGGTGAAGTGGGGGTTGACCTTGAACACTTGTGTTCATGCCTGCGAAACCAACACAATTCTTTCCATTGAAGCTTTTCATTAAAAACTTGTAAATAGTGTATATAGTGTACATATCCCGCTGTAAATAGAATGTATAGATAACCCCTAGTTTGTTATGCAAGTTTGTTACTATGCTGCCTAGAAAACATATTTTCTGTGCTCCACTGTAGAAAATTTTAAAAATCACCAGAACGTGATCTTGATCTGAAATTTCTTGAGTGCATAGTAGTGCTTGCTATCTAACTTTCGTTAGTTCTGACTTTTCTGATTTGAGGTACGTAGACAGATCTAATAATTCAATTTTTACGGACTGATTCTGTTGAGACAGATTTCCTGTGCTGTGCTGCAAAAATTCGTGAAAAATCTCAGTATGCCATTTTGATCTGAAATTTTTTGTGCATAGACCTGAGGTTATGATCTGTCTTTCATTAATCATGAGTTTTTTTATTTGAGCTACGTAACTATCTCATTGAGTGACATCTTTACAGAGTGTTCAGTTTTGACAGATTTCTATTCTCTTTGTTTAAATATTGTACTTAGGATTCAAAAGTTTCCTTCGTTTTCGACGTACGATTGAAATAATAAGAAACCTCTGTATTACAGTGGCTAAATATTTGATAGATTTTATAGAAATTAGGGATACTTGAACACTTGTGGATTTTATTTAATGAGTACTAACCTACTAATGAGTTTTGTGAAGCTCTATGTGGATGCAGTTTTTAAGTTCCAATCAATATGGTGATATGAGATGAGCAAGAGGATGCAAGAGCTCAAGTTTGGGGATGTGTAGATGGATCCCAAGAGAATATTCAAGAAGATGCAAATATCTAAGCTTGGGGATGCCCAAAGCATCCCCCTATTCATCAACCAACATGAGGTTGTCTCCTTCAAACTCAATATTACCCATCCACATGTAAGCATTGTATATAGTTGCTTTTATTATCTTTGGTTTTATCCTATTTAGTTTTATTAGGTTATTGATTTGGTTCTTGTTTCTTTGTCAGTTTCACTTATAATTGGAAAATAACAACAAAAAAAGGGGGTTTGAGAGCTCCATCAAATAATCATGCCCATCTTAAATGGCTATAAAGAAAGAGCTTTATGGGAGACAACCCAATATGTTTATATTTCTGTTATTTACTGCTTTGTTGAGTCTTGGAAGTCATTACTGTAATGACCTCTCCTTATCATGTTTGTTTTGTTTTTGTGCCAAGAATTGCCTCTAATGGTAAGAAAGTGGTATTTGGGAGATTTGCAATCTTGTTTACTGTTTCTGGTTCGTCACGACAAAAATCGCCAAAAATCACCAGAACGTAAGTTTGAGCTGCCAATTTACGAGCATCTTCCCCAGGTATTTATCTAATTTTCATTAGTTCAGAGTTTTTCGAGTTACGCAGCGTAACTATTTTTCAAAAATCATTTTTTACGAACTGTACTGTTTTGACAGATTCTTGCACTGTTTTGCATTTGCATCTTTTTGCCCACCTTTTTAAGTTCTATTGATCAAAGAACCTTATTGAAGTTGTGCTACAGTAGCTAATGCTTATTAAAATGCTTTTCATATGTCATACTGAACTTTGTAGATTTGATTAATATTATCATTGCACTAACGCTGCTAATGAGATTTGTGATGAGTTTTGTATGAAGGAAGTTTTCAAGTGTAGGAAAAAAGAAGAATGAAGAGATGAGATGAAGAATGGACAAAAGCTCAAGCTTGGGGATACCCCTGTCACCCCAAGATATATTTAAGAAGTACAAGCGTCAAAGCTTGGGGATGCCCAAGGCATCCCCTTCTTCATCAATAAAAATATCATGTCCTGTTTCTGTTCACTATATTTTTATTGCTTGATATACTATGTGTTATTCTTGGAGCGTCTTTATTTTCTGTTGTGTATTTTATTTTCAATAAAGTGGGCACCATCATACCATGTTTGTTTGGGAGAGAGACACGCTCCGTTTTAATTGTATGAACGCTCTAGTTTTCACTCTTATTGTTCAACGAGCGTTTTATTTTTGCTAATACTTGCGTTTAGCTCTGGTTTTTCACTCCTATTTTGTTCAGAGCTTGTTAGTATGCTTAAGTTATATATGATTAGCTCTCTGATCTTTAATGAATATTATAAATGAGAGTTGTTTCAAATAAGTTGATTGGTGTTGGATACGAGTAAAAGGGTTTCATATTAATAGTGATGCAAATGGAAGATCTCCTCTGATGTTTCAATTGGGTTGAATTGATCATTTAGTTTAGACTTTTAATATCACCATATGCTTTAGTTAATAAGTTTTGTCGCGATGCATGATTATGACCATTATTGATCTCTTAGTTGGTCGCTATCTTTCTTTTTGCTAGCCTTCATTACATGACTGAGTATGATCTCTACTCGTGCATCCAACCACCAAAAACCAAAATATGCCAAAAGTGTCCACCATAGCTACCTATATGTGGTATTTCACCGCCACTCCAAGTAAATTTACATGTTCTACCTTTAAAACCTTCAAAATAATTCCTTTTTTTTGCAATACATAGCTCATGGTAAAGTAGCCTAAAAAACTATTGTGGTGAGGAATATGTCACTTATGTATCTTAGTTCTTATAAGATGCTTGTTGTGTGGAAATCATGCTGACATGGGGACACCATCATCATATTTTTGATAAATATCATGTGAGTTACTATGCATGTCCGTCTTGTCTGAAGTAAAGGAGATAACCATGATAAAAGGTTAGAGTATGCATATTGTTAGAGAAGAACATTGGGCCGCTAACCAAAGCCATGTTTACATGGTGGAAGTTTCAGCATGGACATTAAAACCTCAAAAATCTGTTATGAGAAATTTATGTTGCCAAAAGCTTTAAGCTTAAAGTGGAGTTCATTTGTCTGTTGTCCATGTTGTCCCGGTATGGATGTGTAAGTTGAGAATAATCAAAAGCGAGAAATCCAATGCGAATTTTCTCCTTAGATCTTTGTACAGGTGGCATGGAGGTACCCCTTTGTGAAACTTGGTTGAAACATATGTAATGCGATGATAATCCATGGAAATCCGAGCTAATTAGGACAAGGTGCGGGCACTATTAGTATTCGATGCATGAGGCTTGCAACTTATAGGAAGTTTTATACATAACATATATTACTTATTGCTACCGTTGACATAATTGCCTCTCTTAAAATTTTATATCTCTATGTTTTCAAAATAAAAGCTCTAGCACATGTTTAATCTCTGCTTCCCTTTGCGAAGGGCCATTCTTTTACTTTTATGTTGAGTCTTCATCTTCAAAGTTATATGCACCGTCTTATGAGAGCATAATTGTCATTCTTAGTTCTATGTGCATGGTCCCAAAATTATTATTGATTGAATCATGAATGTGTTATTAATTGTTTTTAAATTATTTGTATCTAGTCATCCTTTGAACTTTGAAGGTGCATGTCACCTCAAAAATTATTCTTTTTGTCACTTACCTACTCGAGGACGAGCAGGAGCTAAGCTTGGGGATGTTGATATGTCGCAAACGTATCTATAATTTTTGATGTTCCATGCTTGTTTTACACCAATTACTATATGTTTTAAGGGACTAACATATTAATAGTTGCAAAAGTGCACAAGTTCTTGGTTTCAACTTTGTTGTGCAGGAAATAGGCAAATATGGAAGAAAATAGCTCATTATGGTGAAATCTGGAATTTCCCGGAATCTATTGCTGCTGAACACTTTTCAAAGATTGCTTCGAAACTCCATAAAAACGACGTCCAATGGAAAAGTCATAAACTACAAAGTTGTAAAGAATTTCAAGCCGAACAATTTGGACATCTTATTCGTCCAGAACGGACAACGGATGCATCCGGCAGAGCAGAATTACTGCAGAGGTTTGAGCAATCTCGGGACTCGGAAAGTTGGTGACGTATTTGACGCAAACTCTTTCCATACCTGGATATTTCGGCCCAGCCACGAGTTGTGAGGCTCACGAAGGACAGAGGGGAGTCCTAGGAAGGTTATAGAGGTGCCCAAGAGCCCTTGGATCAAAGGGGCATCCATCCCATGACCTAGATTGCATCTCCAACACTATATATTGATGGGAAACCCTATTTTTGGGGGCCCCCAAGCATTGTCACGAAAATCCTCCTCCTTGACAGCAGCCAAGGAGGGGGAAACACTCATCTACACCAGCACCAACTCAAGGAAGAAAAAGGCTAAGGGGCGGCGCTCCCCCATGATGCCGGCGGCGGGGAAGGAGTCCCCAGCGCCGCCGCCGCCGCCCACGCCTCCGCCTCCCGGCGCACCTCGCTGAGCCCTCCAACGTCTTCACCGTCATCTCCATCACCAACTCCTCATTGTATTCAGTGGTTTATCCTCTCACAAACCTCTGTACCGCCCTATGTAAACATGATGTTTGATGCTATAAGTTATAATCCTATGATCTATGTCATGTTGACATAGTTTATTTGTTCTTTGATTGATTGATTGTTTCTCTTTGGTTCATTAGAGTTGTATATTGATATGTTACCATCCTTGGTGCCCATTATATTTGTGCGCGCATGGATCAAGCACCATAGGGTTGGTAGTACTTGTATACTAGAAGGGGGAGTTACTGCCGGAGTGACAGAAATCTAAGGACGCGAACCGGATAATTGCATGTATGGGAGTAAGAGGACCATTTACTTAAGGCTATGGTTGGGGAAACCTTAATGCTTGCTAGTATTTACGGATGTTTGCTAGCACGCCAATCATATAGTACTTGTAATCCCGGAGGGAAGAGCATGTATATTTAGCCTCTCCTACATAGAAAGCTGCATCGAAGACATTGAACCCAAGATCTTCACTAATTGATCTTGGACAAAGCCACCACTATTACCACCGCCTTTCCACACTCATGGTACTATTAGTTTAGTTTGTTTTATTGTTGCAGCACTAACATTTATTCCGTGTATTTTATTGTTCTGCAAAGTCACCTCTCATACCCGTTATCGCTCTAGTTTTATTTCCTAGATATTGCAAACGCTTAGTATGCGTAGAGTTGTATCAGTGGTTGATAGAACTTGAGAGAATGTTTATCCTACCTTTAGCTCCTCGTTGGGTTCGATACTCTTACTTATCGAAAAGGCTATACACGATCCCCTATACTTGTGGGACATCAACTATCATGACACCGGCTTAGAGCCATATCTTGAACTCTTCTCTTGAAACAAAACACTCAAGATCACGATGCCAATACCCAAGGTATATATTTATCTTTATGGCATCAACACTTGAATCCAATACATGGACTAAATACCTACGAAATATTCCTCCATATAAACACAATGAAAAAATTACTCCATAAGGATTGTCATTAATTACCAAAAACACACTTAGGGGAAATGTACCCTTACAACAGTCGAGTATTTTTTCGACGTAGTACTGTAGAAGTTATAGTCCATGCGGTAGTATGTTTCCATAACATAAGAGAGGCTGCAAATTATGTACTGTTTTTAAATATAAGTAGGCAATCGCATTTTTTTTCATTTTCTAAAGTAGGCGGTAATAATATTCCACATAAAATAGGCGATGACAATGAAGTAGTTTTCTGTTTGTAGTTACTTTTGAAGAAGGTGGTAGTAATTGATGACGTTGGTTACTCTATTTTCTTGTTTCGCTGTTTCAGCAGCGCTTTCCTCCAAAGAACCCTCGGGGGTCATATATATAGTAATTTTTAGGTCAAAATATGTCGGTTCGTGAAAGAATCAAGAAGATTGGACGATCGACGGCCTAAAGAGGGGGGTGGTGTGCCCTAGCAAGGTGGCAGCGTCACCTACCTTCTTTTGGGCCTCAGGCCCCTCCATGTGTGCTTCCAGGACCCATGTTGCTTCTCCCGATGAAAAAATGAACCTCCAGAAATCCAAGCTCAGTTTGACTCTGTATAGGTCTCTGAAAGTGGCAAAATACACAAAACAGGGTTTTCCTGTTCTGCAGAGTTATAACCCAAATAAAGGGGATCATTGGTAAATCTCCATAAATCAATGTAAAATATTATATTATCACCATGGCTTTTGGCTTATAGGAAGTTATTCTTTGCTTTCCTTTTTTTGTACCATATTTTTCTTCCTTTTACGGCTTGTAAAATTTTGCTTTATATATAATAATAATAATTGCAGTGAGATTTTCCCACTGTTTTACCCTCACAAAAATCATATATATTGCAAATATGTGGCAATTTATTCTAATGAAGGTCAAAGTTTATGTATGCATTTTACATGCATCAACATTCCCAAGCTTAACCTATGCTCGTCCGGAGCATAAAGGTGATAAAACTAACATGCACTTTGGAATTTATTATGTTGCTTCCTTGTAATCATGCAAAGTATTACTAGGTTCAATTAATAAATAATGAAAATAAGAAACATGAAGTATAAAGTGATATCTCTTACACTCTACAAAGCAGGCATAACAATAAATAGCATTGTAAGAAACATGAATGATAAGTATTATGAACCATAAATCATGTTTAGGAGAATCATATAGAATTTTTTTGAAGACTCTTTGTCCTCTCTTTTTATTCTTTTGATACCTTTGACTCTTGAACACAAGAAAGTAAGTAGGGAATATATGTGCTAGTCCTCCAACAAAGCAAAGAAAGTAAGAGAGCAAAAAGTGATATTTTTAGATGCAATTCATGTCAACTATACTCATAAGGATGGGGTACCATGCATCTCTTTGTTTCAGAGATATCTATGATTCATGTGTTTGACCTCTTACAAGTAAATCTTGCCCCACCCTCCTGGAGCTAAGGATTACACTTCTTGCTACTCAACTTTAGATTGTCAACAGACCTTTCACATATTGTTTTAATCAAGTATCGCAATGGGGTACCTCCTTGCCACCTGTACAAAGGGAAAAATCAACTAAAAAGTATCATTTTAAGCCTTCCATACCGGACAACAAGGACAATAGTCTTGTGAGCATCCTCTCTAACTCTCTCTCACTTTTTCCATACACATTTTTTTCTTTTCTGGCTTCCTTTTTTTTCAAATGTAAAATATTATTTTATTTTTATTTTCACTCTTCCTATTTTGAGGGTGCTTGTGTTGAAACTTTCACCATGTAGGCATGGCTTTTAGTTAGCAGCACATTTCTTTTCTCTAACAAATATGCATACTCTAGTCCTTAATTAACTTGACAACCCCTTCATTTCACAAGAGATAACCATCAACGAATCCAAAAGAAATGACAATCAACTTCAAGGACATCCACATCTAAAAATGGTTAAGGTCTAGCTCATTACTCATAATCAGTCAAACCCATGACATGCATCGTGGTGTTTTCCTTCCACACCTTACTTTCCTATGAGTTTTTAAATTACACAGAAAGGAATATTTTGAAATAGTTGGAGGCATAAAACACATATTATACTTGGAATAGAAAAATCTATATATGTATATATGATAGACATTTGGGATTTGAGTGGAATTGGAAACAACTCTATGCTTGTGTGAGAATTCATTTCTTTTGGCTAGCAGGAGATCTAGAAGCATGCAATAGTATCCATAGTGCTATTCATCCATAATCAAACAATCATAGTTAATGTTAAACATCTATGTAAGAAGCAGCACTAAATAGGGCACATAGCAAATCATCACTCAATAAAGCATTTGAAACTAGAAATACCATACACAATATAAATTTCAGCTTAATATTTTGCATCCCTCTTTAACTTTTAATAGTATGCAACTTATTTTTATTGAAGGATCCATAACAAGAGAGTTTTTTCAAGTAGCTCATTCATATGTATGAAAATTATTCAATGCGATGGTCTTTTTAAATTTAAAACAAAACTAGTCACAAAACAAAGCAAAGACGCTCCAATTTTTGCGAGAATTTTATGTTGCTCAACAAAAGAAGTTTAGAAGTGTCCAAACCGAGAGATTTAATATGAGTCCAGTGGGGTGCCTTGGGCATCCCCAAGCTTATGGTCTTCACCATTACTGGATTGCTCTTGGTGTGGTGTTCTTCCATTCCCTGTGAAAAAAACTCCAACATTCTTTTCTATGGGGTGACATTAGTGGTACAGGGATATCATGCTTGTTGCTATTTTTTTCATAAATAAAATTATATCTTCATGAACCAGAGAGAACATAATGTTATACACATTCTAGTATATTAAAAGTTTCAAGTCAAGATTATTTTTATACTTAAAAGAATGGATCTAACATTAAGAAACATAATCTGTCTAAAAATTTTGCTGCAGCAAAACTGAATTTTTTCGACCACTTAGAAATGTCAGGAATTTTAGAAAAAATTGTGCATATATAGGATGAAAATCTAGAGCTACTGCACATCAAAAAAGAAAAGTTATAGCTACTGTAAATTTATCAAGATTTTAGGAGTTACCAAAAAATCAGAAAAAATCGTGCACTAAAAAGTGCAGCGTAGGAATCAGCAACTCCATATTTTTTTTGCAACTTTTATCATTCAAATGGGTAAAAACTAGGTATGTCATTTAGAAATCATAAACTAAAATAAAACCAACATGCTACATAAAGCATGTAGAAAGAAAATAAAAAATAAAAAATATTTCGGGTTGCCTCCCGTAAAACGCTGTCTTTATAGTCATATAGCTAGGCTTACTTGGATCAAGTGGTATGGAGATCTTTTGCTAGCTTGAATCTTGATGCTACCTCCTTCTTTCTTGGAAAGTGCTAGACTCCGTTCTTTTAAATCAATGATAGCTCATGTGGTTCTTTAAAATGGCTCCCTAGAATTATAGGACTAGAGGTATTGGTACCCATGTCCATGACAATAAAATCAACCGGTATATATGTCATACAAAATTCAACCATAACATCATTCACTCTTCCTAATGAATTTTTGGTTGAATCATCAGCAAGTAAAAGATAAATGAAGCATTTTTCCATGTTTTTGAGATTAAGCAAATCAAATAGCTCTTTGGATATAACTGAGACACTAGATCCTAAATCAAGAATAGCATGATGTATCTTTATCTATTGAAATTAAAATCTTGGAGATCCAAGCATCCCCAAGCTTAGGGGGTATCATATCTTCATTGTTATATCTTTATATCTTCTATTAACATAATTAGCAATATAAGAACTAAAACTAGCTTGATTGACATTGATAGTAGGATCTTTAGATATTTTTTCAAAAATAGCAATTAATTCATGTAAGCTACACTTATCAAGATCTAACAGTGGTTTTCTTACTTTACTAAGCATTTTAACTTCTTCTATTTTGTTTATCATTTGCAAGCATAAGTGTTTCTTCTTCTTTCTTATATATTTCAATTTCTTCCTTGACATACATATCTATGATTGAAACAGGTATGTCTAAGGGGAATACCACACGTATACTCCTGGTTATATTTTCATGCATACAAAGAGTCGAAGGATTATGGACCTGAAGATTAGCAGGCCCACGAAGTCGATGATTTGCGGCCCAAGAAAGTAGAGTCGATATATGGAAACTTGTAATAATATTTAGAAAGGCCCAACACGCCAGATGTTTGTATACTTATATGACATGGAAAGCTTCGGCTTCGCCTCCTATAAGGGTGAAGCCGAGTACGAAAAGAGGATCGATCATTGTAAACCCTATCCACCATATTTTTTTTTAGTTGATCGCCTTTGTTCGCCTGACCACCTTCGAGTTCTACTTGCCCTCTATTTTCACGAAACCCTAAGTCTACAATTTGTAGGCATTGACGAGTTGATACCTCGTCAATTGGTGCCGTCCGTTCCTAGCATTTTTTATACTCTTATATATATTATCTTCTACCTACAGTCCATCTAATATCATAAACGCACCATAGGGCTTGTTAAATATAAAACGAATGTCGGATTCTTTTTCTAAGAAAGGCTTATTGCGTTGGTTTAAGCCAAAGTAAAAACTATTTAATAGTATCAATCTCTTAGCCCATTTTTAAAATTGCATGTGAATTTTTTAAATCTTCTCCAAGCTCTTAGCCCATTTAACATGTAGTTCAACTGTTGTGGCATTCCCATTACCAAATCTTGTATCATAGATAGTGATCATTATTTTGGGATCAATGTGGTATCTAAAACCCTTTGTGTAAGTAACATGGCTGCAACCCCGTGTTGCCGCTCTCAACTTTTTATGTTGTTTATTCATAATTACTAAATGGGGTCCACGTGACAGATGGTGGGCCCCACGTGACAGATCAGAGTTGTACTCTAGCAGTAAAAAAGTGTAAGAGAGTGCTTAAATGGGGTATTTCAGATGACTTCTAGATGGGCTAAAAATTAGAAAGTCAACATTTGAGGGTAAGAACTAGGGTTCAGTTTTAACCTTTAGACGACCTCTTTCACGTTTGTGGTAACCAATTTACACTGCCCTTTAACATTTGGAGTTGTTTTTTTCCACTATACACGATAGGTTTCTAAATGTTGCTTTACTTCCTGGTGTTTATGTCTTGTTCTGCGGATTGGGCGTCCAATCCGAGGAATGAATGGTAGAGTGTCCAATTTCATGATTTGAACGGTAACTAATCTAATGATGTCTGAATCATGTATACCAGCTTGATATCGTTATATTTGTACTAGTTTCTCCATCCCACCAAAAGTGTTTCAATTTTATTAAAGTTGAAATACTATCTAGTAGTTAGATACATCTAAATTTTAGCAAAGTTGAGATACTTTTGGTAGAAACGGAGGGAATTTACAATCCTTTCCCAGTTTGCTGTGCAGATTTCCTTATATGATTCATGGTGCCCAGGCACCATGGTGCACCAGTTAGTTTACCTATATATATATATATATAATATTGCGTATATAATGACGACCGGATGTTGAACTTGCGTAGTCAAAATACTCCCTTCGTTGAGCACCACGTACCTATCGGGCGGCAAGGGTAGTGGCGGCACGACTCTATCAGTATACTCCATATCCTGATGCACACATTGATGCGTTCATATAGGTTTAGTAATGTTCGCAGCTTCAAGTAGTCCCCATCGTTGTCCGGTGTATGATTAAGAAGCGTGGACGTGCCAATGTCCAGTACGGTAGTAATGCTCGCAGGTTCAAGTAGTCCCCATCACTCTTTCAAGTCCTCGCAAGTTTCCCTTTTATATGGGCAGAGCCGATGCGAACACTGACATGAGGAACTAAAAAAACCTACCCGATGCTCAGCTCAAGGCTGACATGAACTCACCATGTGGTGGTGAGGGGGATGAGGGTTGGGCGCAAAGACCTTAATGATGATTTTGCAATTAAAGATCTTGGTGGTTTGCATTTTTTTTATTGGAAACTGAGGTAAAGAAGGTATAAAATGATTTGATATTAACTAAAAAAAAACATGCTTCAGACTGCTGCATAAATTCAATAAGCACATATGTAAGTTGGTGTCCGCGGAGACTGGCTTTTCAGAATCTGGATGCATGTGAACCCACTTTTTCAAAAGTGTGTTTGTGATGTAAAAACATATTTTAAAAATCGAAACACAGAATGAATGCAAAAGTGATCTCAAACATGTGCCCTGGACATGAGTTTTGTGACGAAAAAACCTTTTATTTTGCCTCGGCAAAAAAGTAAAATTTTGCAGGGCTATATAGCAGTATATATGTGACGTATTTTGTCTTTTTTAGATTCTAAAATAAAAAAAAGTGGTTTCTCCTCGAAAATTTTCTACGCACACATGGAACATGTATACATACTCCGTTATTTTTATTTCAGAATTTTTTAACATTTGGAAAATGCATTTCCCACCTGGGTTCACGTGCACCCAGGTTTAACTTGAACTTTTCCGGTGTCCGCGCATCTATCATCCAGTGAAAAACTCTCTCTCAGTGATGGTGAGCCTCTTAGTTCTGAAGATAGTACTCAAGCATTGTTGGTGCCTTACAATATCTTATCTTAACACGTCTCGACTTTCCTTTTTCAGTTAACAAAATTTTCCAATATTTTCATGCTCCAACAACAACACACCCGTGGTGGTCCAACAGTTGAAAGAATCTTGAGATATGTCAAGGACACCGTAAATCTTGATATTACTTTTCAGAAGTCACCTTCTACTCTTTTGAGCGCCTTTTCGGATGTTGATTGGGTTGGATGTCTTGATGATAGACGTTCTACTGAAGGTTTTGCCATCTTTATTGGACCAAACTTAGTCTCATGGTGTGCTAAGAAGCAAGTTACATTTTCTCGATCAAGTACTGAAACTGAATATAAGGCTTTGGCTAATGCAACAACTGAACTTATCGTGGGTTGAGGCATTATTACTGAGCTTGGAGTCAAACTTCAACAAAAACCTGCCTATGGTGTGATAACTTAGGCAACATAGGTGTCTGCAAATCCTTTTTGTTATGCATGCACAAAATATATAGAGATTGATTTTCACTTTTCCAGAGAAGGAGTTGGATATTTGGTTTGTATCTAGCAAGGACCAAGTTGTTGATGGTTTTACCAAGATATTGCCAGTTAAGAATCTACATGAATTTAAGCATAATCTTAACTTGAGTGTTAGAGTTTATAACATATACGTACAAGTTGTACGGTGTAGTACACCGCCCAAATATGTATACCTCTATGCATGCGACGGTGAGATCTTTTCTCACCCTATATAACATGTAACACGAATCCCTAACAGACTATCGTTTCCGCCCACAAACTCTGAGAGTGGGAACACGATCTATCACTAGACTCCACATCCTGATGCTCACGGTATTGGCACACCTTGATGCGTTAGCATTGGTTTAGTAATGATCGCAGGTTCAGGTAGTCCCCATCGTTCTCCGGTGTCTGATTAAGAGACGTGGGCGTGTTAATGGCTAGACGTCCATGACTTGCTTTCTTTTTTTTTTTGAACAAATGACTTGCTTTCTTGAACAGCATGCTTCCATCACTCTTTTAAGTCGTCGCGAGGTGTTCCCCTTCTATATGGCCAGAGTCGATGCGAACACTGACAGGAAGAACTAAAAAATTCTACCCGATCGGCTGGATCAGGCCGCCATGAACTAACCATGTGGTGAGGAGGAGGAAGAGGGCTGGGCGCAACGTGCAATCCGCACGACGCCACGTGAAACAACGTACGCCGTGACGAGATTTCGGATCACGGAGGCTGCTAATACTACTTGCAATATACACTGATTGATGGAGTGAGTAAACATCCGTATGCTGGCTGCAATCCACACTCGACAGCGGAGACCCGAGGCGTCGCTACCTGACGTCCACAGGTTCTATAAAACGAGAAGACGGGGACACTCTCCCAGAAGATGCGGAATAGTAAAACCAAACAGCTATGAGAACAAGCTGGGTGCACGATCCAGAAGACGCAGAATTGTAAACCCCAAAAGTCGTTCCAGCACGAAACAACGCCCCAACTACGATCTGCGATCTGGAACCGCAGTATTGCCAAGAATGGGTTCGGTGTATGAGAGAGACATCATATGTATTTTACATGACATAAGTTGGTGTAGAGGACGATACATGTATTTTCAGATCGGACGAATAACTAAACTCAGCTTAAACTTCACCATCTTCTCATCTCTGCGACGTGTGCTGACAGATGATAAGTTTGTTTTCAGATCAGACGAATAACCGAAATTAATTCAGCCTAGACTTTGGCATCTTCTCATCTCTGCAACCCATGTGTTGAACATCGCCGTCGCTTGCCCACATGTCCATGTGGTGGGCAGCAGCTACATGCGCCCAAACCCTGCCTATATTCCAGCTTCAGGAGTCAAGGGATGATTTGCCGGTATCTAATGCGCCCGCACCGTGGCTGGACGCCTTCTTCATCTCCAGCGCAGTCTTGTACGGCGGGGCGATTGGAGGCTGGACGGGGTCAAGGCTCTGGTAGGAGCCACCGCCTTCCGCGCTCGGAAGCGGGTACGAACGGTCCGAGTCATAGCCGCTGAGGTCGCCGCAGGCCAGGAACGGGATATAGACCTTGTTTGGTCCCTCCAACCAGCCACTTCTGCAGTCTGACCACGGAAAATAGCACATAGAAGTCAGCATCATGAACCAAATGCTGATCCTGTTGTTAGCATGACTAGAGCGTACAGGCCTCGTACCCAAATCATCGGCCCCCGAAGGAGTTCCCACTTTCTCTAGAAGGTGATACAGGTCTTTCTCCTTGAACCCCTCAGGAGGGGCGTAGTTTTCGCAGACTGCAAAAGCCTCTGTTTGACAAGTATAAAGATGACTATGAGGCCGAATTATTAAAAATCAGTTCCCATCAACCAGAAAATGTAGACCAGAAAAAGACACCAAAACTGCTCAGAATATAGTAATGACTACAATGACATGCGCACAGGGGAGGGAGGATAAGCAAAAGGTACATGTCAGTCTATTCTCCATTTAAGAGAATGATAAAGGCTTACCAATACTTGAGTTGCGGCTGCTCTTCGGCTTTGCAAATGTAACTTGTGAGAAGAACAGCTTTAACTGCACAAAGCATTGAATAGTAATTAGCATTCCATAAAGCACATCGTTCAAACATCTATACCAAATCTATAAGTTAAATGTCACTTCTACTCAATAGTGTGCAAAACTGTAACCATATTTTGACACCTCTACAAAGCATAGATGAGGAAAACACCAGAGACAACAATCTGGATAGCAGCATAGGCTACAGTAATCCACTATAGGTGAATTTTATTTCTAGTTGCCAAAATGTTCCACCCATGAGTAGTTCTAGTAGAACATAATAACAATACAATTATATATACCAAAAACACACAGGAAAGCTGGTGATTCAAATACCTCAATCAATCAAAAGGTTTCTAGAGTGCCTATGGGAATTCCTAACCGTACAGAAGCGCAAATCAGCAACGACTAATACCTGGCAATACAGGAGACTTGTATCTTTACCGCGAAAAATCTTGGCAACAAATTTTCCACCAACTTTGAGTACATGAGTCACAATTGTCAGTGCCTAAAAGCAACACATGTATACACAAATTAGCCAAAGAAACAAGCTGACTTGCAAGATCAATCTAAAACTGAGCCAAAGGAAACTGCAACTAGTGGCAGATATATAATAAGATAGTGGAACCATGGTATTACATCAGGTTGTTCTATAACATACACAGCAATGAAATATCTAGAAGTCGAGTAAAATGGTCAAACATTGAATACAAAAAATACAAAGAAGGTATTGCACCTAAAGCAAGGATTTAAGGTAAAATGTTGAACATAAAGTGCACAGTTAAGATAAGAATTATTTATTAACACTGCATCTTATGGACACTGCAAGCTGCTTCGAAAAAGTATCTGTGATCGAAGTTGATATAGAAAGACAGAGAAATGGTACCAACCGCCAATATAAGCTGGGACTGAACAAACTCGTCCATGTCATGAAGGCCGGTAACTGCAACCATCCGAAGCGATGTAAGAAACAGAAGTACCATAAACAAATGAAACAGAGGCAAAGACCACTTGTGTAGCAATCAATTCTTACCATCAGGGGCGCCATCACAGACAACCAGGTCTGCTTTGCATCCATCGAAGTGCCTAATAACCTGACAGCATATGTAAATCTGTTAAAGCGAACAAAAATTTCATTACAGAGAATTTATCTTTGTGCCTATCAATCTCACCACTTCCGCTGTCCGAGCATTAGTGATGTCGCCCTGCACTTGTATAACACCTTCTATCGGAGCCATCGGTTGCAAATCGATCGCGACAATGAGAGGAAGATCACCCTCTCTAGTACATCAACACAGTGAAAAATAAGCAATCAGATATCAAGAATGGAATTATGTTAAACAGAAGGTGGCATACTGAGCATCACTTGTACTTACTTTCCATCGGATGTTAGCTTTGCTGGAACATACAAATTGCGGCTCAACACCTGCAAGTGCACTTGCGATAAGCAATGAAACAAACAGTGTAAGTATCGATGTGCAACTGGCAATTCGCATACCTGGCTCCAGCTCCCGGGAGCAGCGCAGAGATCAACGACACGCTTCACTCCTGCAGACACGAACACCAAAACGCAAACACCTCGTCAATTTGATGTTGTTTATCAGTGCAAGTCAGTGGCAAGAAGGCGGGCGAGCTTGATTGGGTTGAGACGAGACCGTGGAAGATGTTGAACTCCTGGTCGATCTGTAGGAGCTTGAAGGCGCTGCGAGCTCTCCACCCCTCCTCCTTTGCCTTCCGGTAGTAGATGTCCTGCGAACCCGACGGCCAACCGCCCAATCGCACACACAGTAAGAAGCAGCGAAGCAAGAAGGGGGACGGGGAGGGGAGAAGCTAGCTGAGGAGAAGAGAGAAAGAGGCCGTGTACCCTCTTGTCTTTGGAGGCCTTTCCCATGGCGTCGAGGAGACGAGCGGGGCGCAGCAGAAGAGCGGCGCGGCGGAGGCCGACGGTGGTGGTGTGAGCGCCGCCCTGATTGGAGATGACGGCGAGGAAGGAGGAACGACCGGCGAGGCGGCGCGGGTAGTCTGCTAGGTGTGGCTGATGCTGGGCTAGGCTGAGCTGGGCTGTTGGGCACTTGGGCCTATCTCTCTGTATGTACAGATGGCATTCAGCCCAATTCCTTGAACTGGCGAGACGAAACAAACATTGGGCCCATCAGATTTTTTTTCTTTTCATAATCGTTTTGAGCCCATCAGATGCTTGGCGTCCTCGGCAGCAAGCCAGCAACTGTACCGCAACTGTACCTGAACCTACAACTGTTTTGGAGTTAGCTAACCGTGTGTTGGATGAAGTCAAACAATAGTTCAAGGTGCGTGCAGGTGTCCCAAACACTAGGAGAGAATATGCTTTGGGTCCAGAGGGTGTGTAACCTAGGCTCTTGTTCGCAAGGCCTTGGGTATCTTTGTAAATGAACTTTCCTCTCTACTACAGAAATATGGCCTTGGGTATCTTGTAAATGAACTTTTCTCTGGTCTCTACTACAAAAATATGGTGCGCTATTGGCGCACTCTCGGAAAAAAATGGTATCGATGCCCAACTTCTCGAGATGGACCAACACCCCAAAAGCAAAGTTTTTACGTATCCCTATAAAAATTAGTACATGAAAATTGTTGTATGACTGTATCTGATGGAACACTCATTTCTGCTAAAGAGCAATATTTTCATCACACACACACACACACACACACACACACACACACACACACACACACACACACACACACAAAGAGAAGTTGTTATGTGAAAATTGATCAGACAATGATGTACCTTTTTTGTATTTTTTTGTTCCATATGTAAGTAAAACTACGTTGCAATAGCTCACCCCACTTGTAATCCTGGATTTGATGTAAAAAGTCTGCTCAGGCTTCATAAGAGCATTGCCATGCCAATTATGCACACACCACTACACAGGTCGGTCTTTTCCAAACGGGGAAAGAACTTTTATTTTCCAGGCGGATTTTCCATAATGATGGAGAAGTTTCCATATTTAACTGGCCACCTTGGTCGCTGCGACATCGACCTTGAAGCTAGATTGGAGAATCAAAATTCCAGATGCTTCCAAATCCTATGACATATATAAATTCAATGACAATGCAAACACGGTTCCAACTAAGTGCAGTGTTTGTGTACATTGAAATGGTGTGTATGCTAATATGAAGCTAGCAATGGGTATGCTATACTCTGGTCTCAAGTGCGCATGATGGCTTCTATGCAAATTATGATCATGCCCAATCTCTCCTCTTGTGCTTAAATAGGAACAACTACTAGTATAACGTATTAACGTTTGATACCATTTGATGCAACAACCATGCTCTTGGTGCTTTCATGAAGTTAAATGATAGCATAATGTGCACATGGGCATCCGTGTACTAGCTAGTATAAATATCCCCTCCTTCAGTAAAATACCTATAGGTACTCGTACCGTGTGCACGTATTTTTTTTAATTCGTGATAGCATCTCCGATAACCACAATCGATTTGCCACAAGAGATTACATACCACAAAACAAAAAAAAAACTTTTGATCCAAGTAACAATTTTTTTGAACACCTCACTGCTTGTTTAGCAACATTTTTCCGGATATATCCAATGAACACTCCAGGTACACATGCTTTGCAAGATGATCAGCCCTCACTGTTGTAGTTACTATTAGTACATTAGTATGTAAACGTTCTCACATCATCCTAGAGGCACTCTAGAATTTCCATTACCAGAGGTTCACAACCAGTTTGCCAAACAGTTTGAGTGCTCACGTCAACTTTCTAGAACATAAACTTTCCCACTGCCCTCACTGTTGTAGCGACTCCTTCCACTTCTTCTCAATTCTCATAGGGCTGCTGCAAATCGTCGGCGGCGTTTCTTCAAGCAGGCTCTGGCTGCTACGCTGTGCTGTTTGCATCAAATAGAGGCCCTCTACACAGGCGACCGATAGCTTGCTAACCATTCAGTCAACAGATCTTAAATAAAGTATTGCTTCCATGTTTACCCTCTTTGACTCCGCACGCACAGCCTGCCTAATTAGTGGCCAGCCCACTACATTCTCCAAGTCAAGTTCATAGACAAACGGTGCGTTTTGTCCAAACTAAAACGCATGTTCCTTCCCTCAAAGAAAAACACGTGTTTCCTTGGCAAGTAATCGTCGCTGCAAACTGAAACTAATGAAACAAAACAACACGTCAAGTACAAATGGCCCTTCTCCCAGCGCAGATCCCGGAGAGCTGAACCCAAACATGCCATTCTCCAGCTGAAACCCGCTGAGGAGCGAGGTTACCGGCGCCAACAGCGACACCCCCATCGAGGGACACCGTCTGGCCATTCACCTTCCTCAACGAGCTTAGACCCAAGAGAACAAGGCAGGAAGAATGATCCATCCATCAAAGGCTCGAAACACACCGTCTGGCCGTTCAGCATCTCCCTGTACAGTTTAATTAACCAAGGCAAAGAGACTTGCTTATATGCAATCTGCATTGCATATATACTCACCGGTTTGGTTAAAGGAGCAGAAGAAAAATAATGTAACAAGGCATGAGCTCACCAGTTTATCACTTCCCTGCCGCCAAACAATTGGGCGCTGCCTGAATGTGAGCAGCTGGGAGTAATTACCTACGCTAACAATGGCACGTAAGAAGTATGTATGCAGTGAAAAATGATCAGAGTGCTTATACAGTTGTAGTGCCACACAATTGGCCTGGTGCTTGTGTTCTACAAGCAAACAGTGTGTAGGACATGAGCATTGACAATATATTCAGGTAACTCGTGTGGTGCTTGCACTCCCGTGCTGTCGCTCTCAGCATAATTAACCGGATGGAGCCCAGCATCCAAATTTAGCTTCAAGTAACTCAAGGCAAGAGGCTGAATCCACTTTCTCCTTTCCTCATCTTCAGTCCCTTCCCTTATTCTTCGCCTTGCCTCCATGAACTGGATGGACAGACCAGAGCCTGGCCATGACAAAGCTCATGTGTGCTTATCATATCACGTTTAGCATGAAGCCTTACCATGGTTAGCAGGTAAAGTGACAATAACTCCCAAACAATGAAACAGAAAAACTGTGTAAGGATGGAAGCAAAAGAAGGTACTCCAAGATTTTTTTTCTGGCTGCAGTACAAGTCTTTTCTATATGAATGATAAAACTCCTCTGAACAAGATAAATAGAACTCTCGCTATAACAGTGAGCTTATTAGTCTCCATAAGACCTACGACCTCACCAGATGCAACAGAATCATGAAGAAAAATAAATCATAACAGAGCATTTCAACTTATGATGCAACCCTTTAAGTTATCAACAAGTAGTTCTCCAACCTTCTTCCAAAAATCAGATGCACCTTGCAAGTCAACAAAGAGGAAATACTCCCTCTTTTCATCTTCAACTACAACAAAGGGCATGTGCAAAATATTGACTATCAAATTCCTGATTAGAGTTGTTGTGTTCTTGATTTATCCAACTATCACAATATATAAATTTGCACCTATAAGTGATTTATCCATGGGCAATGATTTCTTACCTAACTAGTGTCTGCAAGGAGATAAATGCCTAGAACATCAATTTTTGCAAATAAATATAAGCATGTCTGCATTGTGTGGAGTCCTGCTATAGTGGTGAGCTTAGTTTCCAAACTTAACCAGATGCAATGGATACATGAAGAAAAAATTAACTATGTTGCATGCATCAAGTTAGGAGAAGTGCTCCAAGTTTTTCTAAAAAACAGGTACAACTTTGATGTCAACAGATACCATTGAGTGCCACATTACATTTGTCAGCTAGAACAAAACATAGAAACAGGGGACACATGTAGATTACTATGCCTTGAGCATTAAGAAGGCCACTAGACAATCTCCTATAAAGAAAGAAAAAAGACATATGTATAGATAAAAAGGCAAAGTAAATTCTTTAGAGGCAGGTAGGTTGGTAACTAGTAAGTTCAAGGAAGAACACTAGATAAATAAATAAAAAAGCAAAGGCATATCTACAGTTGAAGAAAACAGATACACGACGCATACACCAAAATTAGTATTGACACGTATAGCAGTCCCTTTAGATCCAAAAGTACATTCCCCGCAAAGCTTCTTGATAATAACTCCATATGCATCAACAAAGAACAAGGGAGCTCATACTGGACCCAGTTCACACTCACTACAGATCATACGGATAGTGATAGTTAGGCCATTCAGAATCACCAACTCACTAAAAAGTTGTCAGATACAAGGCAAAGCGTTTTTTTTTGCGAATCACCAACTCACTAAAAAGTTGTCAGATAAAAGGCAAAGCGTTGACAACATATCCCTCTAGTGTCGAAAAGAAGGTATGCGAAACAAGAGTTTGTTTGAGCTGTTGTTGAGTAGGCCAGAGGACTTTGCTATGGAAACTGGCAACCAACTTGCCATTGATGTCAAGCTGAATTAGCCAGTCGCCGTATCTAACCAGTAGAAGCACATCACCATCCCAAGATTGAACCACCACACCACATCTACTGTTGAACTCTCCAAACTGCAGAGTGAGTTGTGCAACCGGCAATTCAGTCCGGTGCTTGCAGGTCCAGACCTTGCTTTGGTAGTCCTCCCAACACCCAGATATCAACATCCGTCGCCGAATCACTAAATCTGTACATGACGAGCATGCCATCCATCTCAAACAGGTCAGCTCTGCCCGAAGCAATCGGAGAGTGCATCTGCTGGAGCGTCTTAGCTGTGGTGTTGAATACCATTATCATTTGTCCCGTCCACCAATGCAAGTTACCACTGAGTAGGACTGATCTGGTGCCTTTTATGGGTGCCCGCACGTGGGGGCACCCTAAGTGCCTCGGCAGCTGGCTGGACAATGTGAAGACGTAGTAGCCATCTTGAGCGTTAAGGTGCCGGCTGTTCAGCAGTGCCGGTACTCGCCGGTAGGAGGGTGCAGGTACATTCCCAATGGTTGGGTGCCATAGAGCAGCGGGAGGGGAGCATACTGACGAGTGGCTGGGTTGCAGATGCACAAGCCCATGAAGTTATTGGAGAGGACGAGGAGGCTGTCGCAGGAGGCACCCACACGGAAGAACCAGTAGACCGGGCCAACTCGCGCGACGGACTGCGGCTGGTCGGCGGTGGTGAGATCTGCCCGCTAGTCCAAGGGGAGGCCGCGGAGGAGAGGCGCCGCTTCTGCTGCACGTGCGGCCTCCGCCATAGTCGCCGGCTTTCCAGGAGCAAAGCAAGTAGCTGTCAGTACTGTGGAGTTGTGGTAGTGGTGGCTGCGGAGGCCGGAGGGTAGGTCTGGTCTGGTCTCTCTCTTTCAGGGAATATATTTGGGATGGGCACCATCTTGTTGAACGGCCCGGGCTGTCTGATGAACGAGATGGATTTGTCCCTGATGCTGTACAATTTTCTGGAAAAAAACAAATGATTGTGTCTGATTTGTATGGTTGTATTGAGCAATTTGCACCCACTCGTCTCTAGCTCACATTCTCATTTTTCAATCTCCTATTTCAACTGACGGCTGTTGCACCACTAAATCGTCACCATCGACGCCGGCAAGATCTAGACAGCCACCTCCTCTACCTCCCTTGGCACACCATCAGTGTACTCAACTCTAGCTTAGGGAGCACTTTGACCGTAGATATGTACATAGGACAGTAGTTTTATGGTTTTTGGTGACATGAGTGGGTTCTACTGCTTCCGATTTGGAGAAAGTAAAGTATTGTTGTGGGGACAAATATTGGCTACATGAAGGGGTGCTGACCTGCTAGGACATTACATGAACAAGAGTTGAACAAAGCCAAGTCAAGAATACCCTACAAAAATCGATGCTCCAGAGTTCCCCACTCCACCAAAACTCATTCACTCCCCATCCAATGCAACAATGGGAGAGAGCTAGAGTTTGGGGAGCTCTAGTTTCAGACCTAATTAAGGAGTCTCCAAACATAATACTAAGCCATGCCCCAACAAGGCGATCACCTAAAAGCATTGATGACAACTCTCGCATAACATACAACAACCTTCGCTATAAGGCTAGGATCATACCATAGACTTAGATATTTCTACATTTTCTGCCAATGATGCAGACTTCACCTACACACTGGTTTTATCTTTCTAAGGAGGGAACACATTCCATAATTTCATTTAGCCAGTGACCGCACTGGAGTGAAGAATACACGAATATGCAATTGCAAGAAGAAAAAACTTATGTATGCCCACCACCAAACTTACGGCCATCATTTTATAAATCAAGCATGTAACTGAAATGGTAATAAGTGTCAGGAAGTGGGTAATCACCTAAATGACTGAAGGTAGCAACAAAATGTGCAGTTTCAAACTCAGATGAGGATCTGACTTAGCTGAGAAAGCCAGAACCATGATACTTATGTCTCCCAAGTCATTTGGATGAACATACGACTGCTATCTAGATAACATTGAACAACCATTACATGAACCAAAGACCTCCATTTTGTCTAAAAGATAAAAATGGATTTGGAGAACTGAATGAAAATTGTAGAAGTATGCATGTGATTTAGCAACATTAATGGGCAATGAAACACAGATGTTCCAACAAAAGTAAACGTCACATATTACAGATCTGATCTATATTCTCCCCAAAACATGAAATAAGTTAGGCAAGTATCTCAAAGGAAATCGATGCTATCACATCGACATAATGATCTATCAAAGGGGTCACTAGTAGTAAGATCATGGATGTGCCCAATATGTATACCATCACAGTAGTCAGAATCAGGGATAAAATTGAACTGAGCACCTTCAGAAGCCCTGTTATCCAGCTGTAGCTTTCTGGGTTGAGCAGCTATCCATTCAGTAATGTATTTCTTCCGGTTTCCTGAAATGCATGATGCAAACTCCATATGTTCTAGCACTTTGGCATTCAAAAGAAAGAACCTTGCAAAATCAACATCTCTCGGTGTTCCGTGGTAATTTATCAGCATTACTTTTTTGAGATGGAGCTCCAAACATTCAATATAACCAAGTGGAAAATGATGACGTGCTCTTTTTGATGCCCTGTCCCGGTATAACTGAAATACGATTTGTAGTTAGAGATATGGTTCAATGTAGGGATTGATGGGCTAATGGCATAAGAAGACAGCGAAGCAACTAGCTATAGGATAAAGAGGCCTATAAAATAAACGGAGTGCAAAATATTCTCACCAAGACATATAACTTCTCCAAGCAAGGAAAGAATTTCACAAAGTCAATGGCATCATCAACACTGGGAGGTGACATGCGCAAAACCAAAACTTTGACTGTTCGCACGACACTCATCAAACTGGCAACAACAGTTCTCTAAAGTAAGCAAGAAATATGAATGATTAGCACACAAATTCATAAGCCACATGAATGGTCATCGCACAAGATTTGCAAGATTGAGTAAACATGATGAGATGTCCCCTTTGTAGAGAAATAAAAAGTTGCGGTTACCTGAACAAGTGTGGTTTCGAGCTTGGCTTTAGAGAACCCTTCTGGCAGAGAACCCAAGAAATCCAGTTTGGGCGCGCAAAGCACACGGACTGATAAGTGGTCATCTAATCCAGATAGGAATAACTTCTCTAGGAGAGGGGCATCCTCAACAATTACTTGTTGCAATACTTCCTCAGGTTCATCTCTCCAACCAGACGACACACCTAGGCTCCTAAGGGTGGAAGAGTTGATCCGAACGCCATGAACACCATCCAATTTGCTAAGCACCAAGCTCTCCAGCACAGAGCATCCAGCAAGAACGTCATGGAGGACGCCCTCCGAGACGACGACACCTTTAAGGGTGAGCTGCTTGAGGATGGGGAGATGTAGATCACCGACAGACGGGAAATGGATCATGCAGCCGGTGCACTTGATGCTGAGGATGCGCAGGGTGGGCGAAAATCGGAGCACGGACGGCGGCAGGGCATACGGGTCCTCCTCCCTGGGCAGTTCCCGACGTTCCTCGTCACGTCTCTTGCGCTTTTGCCACAGATCCAACTCGGAGAGGCCATTGAGGGCTGGCGAATGGAGCCAACGGCTCAACGATGGGGAGACGAAGCCAGATTCGTAGCCGTACCAGGTCAGGGAGAGCCGGCGGCAGGGCGCCTGGTGGTCGGCGAGGATGCGGGTGACGAGCCTGGAGGGGGCGGGCTCGTCTTCGCGGCGGAGCTCCACGCCGAGGTTGAGCGGGGCGGAGCGGAAGAGGTCGCGCCACCGGGTGGACAGGGACTGGGTGCGGGCGCCGTCCTTGGTAGGGAGGAGCGACACGATGCGGCGCAGCACGTCGATGTCGAGGTTGCTGATCAGATCGGGGATTTCTCCGGCTTCAGGCTTCTCGCCCGACGGCTGTGTGGCGCCGGCGTCCAATTCGTCCTTGCGGCATTTTCGCTTTTTGGCTCCGCCGCGGGTGGCCATCGCCGCCGCCAGCCGGGGAAATAGCGAGTGTGACTTCGAGTTGGCTCCGATGCGAAGGTTTTGTTGTTGGGGATATTTTTTTCTTCAAAGTAAGGGACATTTTTTCACTTAGAAATATATAATTTCCGCTCATTTCATGCTTTGCGAGAATTTTCACTTTGTACCAGATTTACAAGAGTTCTATGTTTACGCTTGGACATACACATATGTTGCACATTGCACTAGGTTTATAGAAAAACAATAGAATATGGTCTGAATCTGAAATTGCATACACGATGACTTATATATACCTATATATTGGTTGGAAAGACGATCATTTTGGTTAGAAGAAACATACATATAAAAAATAGGGTCCTGGGTGGTAAAGGATAATTCCTGCTCACCGAAGTCCACAGAACGAGCGCTCGAATTTGTTTCTCGGTGGAGGGGGTGAGGGAGAGATGGTTGGTGCGGAGAGAGCGAGGTCGCATGAGTGTCGCCTCCTCATTGTGTCTAGGTTGCGGAGAGTGGGCGACGAGTGTTGTGGTTGATGTGGGTGACCCACATAAGTAGTGATCATCCATTATTGACTATGGGCAGTATGGCCGGTTCGTGGTCGCCCATTTCTAGTGTGCCTCGTTACATATGTGCATTTTATTCATACTCGTGATCAATGGAGCGTTCTTTAGGGTCGTTATGTACTAGTGTATAAACTAAAAGATAAATCACTTTTCAATTCAGATGAAAATATTTTCTTGTTACTATGGTGAAAATGCTGCTAACGCGTAGAGTTATACTATATATTAAATCCTACTTTAGATATCAAAAGGGTATTTGAAGCATAAAGAAAGTAAACATACGAGTGATAGCTTGAACGAAATTTGATAATCCAAATTAGTAATTGTAAACTTTAATGGATTAATAATCTAATATGTGTGGATGCATGTGTTGATGACTAGTATGACTAATGTTAGAAGTCAAAAATAAATTCCCAATTGCATTGTGGCATATAAAGAGTTTTACAAACAGATTACATTCTTTTTACTGAAAAATAGCTTATTCAAAGGACAATTCAACATATCTGAAAGTTCATAAAGTCTAAAGTGATAAAATCTTATCTAGAATCCTCTCACCAATCCATCGTGACTTCTTTATATCCACTCTCACAATTAAAAGGTAAATGAACTTTAATATTTTCAGGTATTTAAAGTTTTTTTACTTTGTATGTGGGAGAGTGGATATATATGTTATGGCATTTTTCATTGTTGCTCATGAACTACATATCCTTGTCGACCTCCACAATAGCTAATCCTTTGTTGTGTCCAATCACAACCCTACAATGTCACACAAAAAGAAAATGGTCACAACCAAGATATTGGAAGTATGATAAATATGTTAGGTGCATAGAAAATTCCATTCTTCAATATGTCAACACATCATGGTGAAGAGTGAAACATTCTACTATTTATGGATTAAAAGCATGCTAAAGGGGGCTGATATTATTTTGTAATTCATAATACTTTTGTTTAATCTATTTGTGTTAGTTGGCGAGGTAATTAAATGTCAACTAGTGAATCATATGAAAATAAATGTGTAGTGCACTCACCTGTTTGATCCGTTGATACATCCCAGTGCATGAACCTCTCCGAGGCCATATGCAAGAGTGCGCTCAAGCCTGAAAAGAGAGTGTGCACATTGTTATACTACTAAATGTGTTGTATATTTGCTTAATCCCACATGTATGAGATGCACAGCTAGAGGATGTCAGCAAATATTTAGGCCATTTCGCAAGACAAAATGTATGAAACTGAATAACATACGGCACATAATTAACTATGGTGCCATCTTATCTGAATTCATACTCGGTGGGAAAAGAAGAAAACTCTAAAAGTACCATGTGTATTTCACATAAAGAGCACATGAGCTAATCCGGCCCATTCCACAGGTTTTGAAATACTATTGGAAGAATCGTCTGACATTACAGATTCTCAAGTTGATTATTTTTATTTTTCATTGATCCAAACAAGGTATTTATTTGACGGAAAGAAACCAGTGAATAGTGATGCCCAATTCAACATACGTTGGATCATGGTTTGTTCTTATTTTCAGTCAGGATCCGTAGATTGCGAAGTGGAACCGCAACCTTTTTTGGGGGGTAGTGTCTCTTGTGAGTGATTTTAGTGTCTTTAGTAAGAGCCTCCTTTAGTAAACCTTACCTGAAGGAATTTGAGTTCCAAACACACACAGTCCCATCCCGCGAACCGGTCATTAGTAGTGGAAGCTCGGGGTGGGAACAAACGGCACTGACTCTTTTCTTATGGCCGAAGAGTGTTTCGACGGGATCAGTTTTCTGCACGTCCCAGATCTGTTAAGCAGGAAGAAATGTTAACACAAAATATACTGTGTGTAAGAATTTCAAAAAAAAAAAGTGTGTAAATGTGTACTGTTTAGAGAAGGCGCCACACCTTGACTGTCCCATCATCGGACCCTGTTATCAAGTACTGATTATTTTCATGGGTAAAGTAATCCAAGCATCTGACTGTTGTGTAGTCTTCCGAATCTTCCGATGAGTACGACGTCGAAGCTTTCGATGAATGCCATGTCAATGTTTTGCTTCTGGAAGAACCAATATGCCAAATCTGAAAATATCAAGAATAGGAGCAGTTAGTAATCAGGCAGTCAGATTCTAATAACAAATGTATTATCTTATGGAAAATATCAGAGTTTTATTAGACCAACCTTAATTGTCCCGTCCTTGGAAACACTAGCAAAAGCATTGTTGTCCTTGGGGTCAAAAGCTACTTGCGGGACAGAACCATCGTGCGCATCTTCAAATTTCTGAACGGACTCCCAGCCATTTTCCCAGTCCCACAACCCAATTTCGAAGTCATAGGACGATGCCAGTACATAATCTTTTGTCCGGTGGATAGCCAAAGACGTGATCTGCTCTGTAAGAGCCTCGAAACTGTCGACTTTCTCCATTGTATTATAATCGAATAAATAGATGCAACCATCACAACCTCCGGCCACAATCCACTCCTTCCTTTCAATGAATTTAGCCGTCAAAACTGCAGTTAAAGTAATTCAAAATATAAGTTTCGCACGAAAACTAATAGCAAGACAGTGAACAAAACAGTTCAAAAATAAGATAGTGAACAAAAAGTACTGCCTCCACTTACAGGCCATGCCTTTCTGCTCTCTGATTAGATCATCCGGCATCACAAACTCCTGTGCATAGTTTAAAATGTGACATGAACTAGTTAGTTAAGTCAATTTTAATTTGACACGTTTTAGAACGGCTAGGAGTTAACCCCCCATCTCTAGTTTCTTTTAGAACATCACTAGCAGAGGCAGTTTGCAGAAACATCTCATGGCTCATGCCCCTCACACACAAAAGGGGTCAAACCTAAGGTCTCCGTGGAGAAAATATATGAAAACCTTCTCTAAACATTCAGTCAACATTTTTGTTCTCAGTATATTTCCGATCACTGAAATACCCAAACTTTCCAAACCATGTACAGTTTGAATCACATATTTTTTTCAAAATGGGGTATACATATTGCATTTGTAAGCGAGGG
Organism: Lolium rigidum; assembly: GCF_022539505.1. NCBI lineage: Eukaryota > Viridiplantae > Streptophyta > Magnoliopsida > Poales > Poaceae > Lolium > Lolium rigidum. The sequence goes on along the minus strand of NC_061508.1, from coordinate 312,619,983 downwards.
TAGTCACAAACCTCTGTCTGGTAGTTTAGAACACGAAAGGGACCTTCAAAATGAGTTATGACAATCCTGCATTTCACAAAAGGGCATATATGATCAAAATTCTTTGTTTTTCACCCATTGTGATTAATAATGGGTTATACATGTCGACAGTATTTAGTACTCGCTGGACAATGAAAACTATATCCACTAACCATGGCCTGGCTGAATGCACATCCACTGAAACAATTTTAGCAAAACCCTTCTCCATTCGTATGATCTGATTCAACCAAACAAACATCAATCAGTATAGAGAAAAAGAAGTGTAGGGCTCGAAACCATGTCTCCATCCTTGCCATAGCACTTTGTCATGTAGCAAGTAAGCACCATTCAGCTCTCACTAGCTACATATTGGTTGGCGTTATTTATTTACTGAAGTGAACTTACCTTCTCTACGGGTGAACTACTCTTCCCAGTGCCAGTGGAGGAAAACATACTTCCCATTTCACTAAGCTTATCGATTATATGTTGTATAGTTGGTCTGTTTGCTCGGTTGTTGTCAATGCACCGTGTCCATATATCCACGCATGCTCGTATTTGCTTCAACATGATATCTCCCTGCGGTATCTCCAGCCTGTTACTCCAACCTTCAAGTACCTAAAATGGTTCGAATAATCAGTTGTGACTTTGACAAAAAAAAAGAATAATCCCTGGTAAAAAAAAGGAATAATCATGGACATGTTTTGCATTCAGTTTGTGTATTGGACCAATAGATATGTACGAACGACATTAGGCAGCTTACCAAATAAATATCGACTATATGTAATGGGAAAGAATAAGGAAATCAATCCCATATCGACCTGTTATTTAATTTCATTTGGGAGAGTGGTCTAATTTGTCCTTACTTTCTCAAGAGCATCATATTCTCTTTTTCCAGTCACTACCTCCATCATTATAACACCAAGACTATATAAGTCAAACTGGCGTGTTACTTCCTTGCTGAGGAATTCTGGTGGCATATAGCCACTGCATGAACAATAAACTCCCATCAGTTAGTGTACAAAGATAGGGCAATATAACTAGCTTCTAAAAGTGAATGAGCTTTCCAGTAGTTTGGCATGCGTACAGTGTTCCACCCATTGTTGTAACAATAAGCCGGCTTTGGTTCTCAGCAAAACACCTTGAGAGCCCGAAATCGGTAATTTGCGGCACCATGTTATGATTTAACAATATGTTTTCCGGTTTAAGGTCACAGTGAATGATATTTTCCTGATGAAGATACTGTAATCCCTCACAAATTTCTCTGATAATTTGCAAGCGTTGCCTCCATTCAAGTCCACATGATGCATCTATGAAGGTGAGAGGAGAAAGTGGGTTAAATATTTGACATATTTTAGAGTCCTCGATAAATGTTATATGTGTGGGTTGCTTGAACAAATTAGTCTACATGAATAAAGGTGGAAAGAAATTTTATGTGTCTACCTTTGATGTGATCTCGAAGAGACCCGTTAGGTAGATAATCAAAGCAGAGCAATCTTTGTTCTACATCTGCCATGACAAATTTTCCATCGAATTTTTCTGCTTTCTGTTGCCTGTCACCACAGTATCCAAGAAAACGCACCACATTTTTGTGCTTCGCCTTCATCAGACATTCCACCTCTCGGATAAATTCCTTCTCATGCATATGCGCGTCTGAAATCATCTTCACGGCGACCGCCCCGTTCTTAAGTATGCCCTGTAGTGTGGAATCCCATTAATCGAAGATAGTACCTTCTTATCATCAGGTTGAGTCTTCAGATCAACATTAGTTGGTTAATTGCAATACAGAGAATCGTACCTTATACACCACTGCAAACCCACCTTTGCCGATTATTCGTCCACTGGAGAAACCATCTGTGATTTCTCGCAGGAGTGATAACGGCAGGGCTACGGGCTCCGCATCTTGATCAGATAGCAAGCGTTCCAGGTCAGCTCGTGTAACTTGGTGATCCATTTGCAACTAGTAGCCGCAACACAGCAGCACTGAAACAACGTTAAGGGTATGATTTGTGTGGCCTCTAAGCCCAGCTCCCCAATTAGTCAAATTAGTAGTCACGGAGGACAGGATTAGACAATGCTCTAGAGTACATCTCATTTATTCTCAGCTGTTTCGCAAAAGTATAAATTGGCTAAATATAATCTCTCTTTTTTTCACGAAACTACAACTCTCAGTGAGGTGGATTACATCTCGTTTTCCTAAACCAAATTCATAAAAAAAAAACCTCCTCCAAACTTGGCGATCGCTAAAAGAACATTTGATCGATGTGCGTGGCAACGCAGGTAACTACCACATGGTCGTATAGAATTATCCACAAACAGATAAAAAGCTGCCACCGAATTACGATAAACAGAGAACCCGCACGATGACGAAACACCCTGCCTAAAGACAAGCAAGGAGCAGGAAGACCGTCTACAACAACATCCAACTAACTCATTGGGGGAAGATCATTGCAAAGAAAGTTTTGGCGATTACCTGGGGGGAATCCTGCTGTGTAGAGAAGGCAGGCTTCAAATGCTGTCCGCAGTAGGGCGATGGATCGGGTTTCTGAAACCGGCAAAGGGAGTGGGGATGAGAAATACTAACAGGATGGGCGATTTCCAGGAGGGGAAGCACAAGCACTACACGGTTCCCAACCAAAAATAGATACAGTACTAAATACAAGTTGACGAGATGCACATTTATGCGTGTAGCTGCACGAAACATTTGAAAATACAAGTTGACAAGTAGTTTAGTGGACCCGAGGGATGTTTGTCGTGCGGCTAAGCAATTTTTGAAGATTCAATACTGAACGGTTACTTTCGTTGGTTGGCGTTGATTTTAATACGGGTTTGCTAATTAGTGCTGGGTCGACCACTCCAACAGAATGTTAAATTAGTGGCACCATACCATTTGCTGGGGGCAACGGAATGTCTTGAGCATACTTATATTTTCTGAGATGATATTACTGTTCCTATTTTCTCAAATATCTCTGTTACATTTTTGTTGAGATGAACGGGCTCGGCAAGGCACGCCTTCATGGTCTAGTAGGTAATAATTCAGGTAAATTGTGTGCTTCCACTCCATTGCTCTCCGCGTAACCGGATCAAACCCACCATCAAAATTTAGCTTCAAGTAACTCAAGGGAAGAGGCTAAATCCACTTTCCCCTTTGCTCATCCTCAGTCCCTTATATGAATGGGTTATACTACCGCTTTTGATTAGGAGGAAGTTAAGTATTGTTGTGGGGATAAATAGTGCCTATATGAAGGGGTGCTAAGCTGCTAGGCCCTTACATGAACAAGAGTTGAAGACTCATTGACTCCCCATCCAAAAATCTATGCTACAGTCCCCCACTTCACCAAAAGGGTGAAGACTCATTCACTCCACATCCAATGCAAGAACAGGAGAGACTTAAGAGTTTTGGGAGCTCTACTAGTTTGAGATCTGAGCCTCCTTCGACTTAGACCAACATCGTGAGGGATTCAATTTTGCCCCAGAAGCATAATTCGACCCAATCCATGCTCAAACTCTTACACTCTTCGGACATAATACCAAGCCATGCTCCAACAAGGCGATCAAACCTACCTAAAAGCATTGTTGTATCAACTCTCGCAGAACGTCCACCGACCTTCACTATAAGGCTAGGGTCATACCATAGACCAAGATATTTCTACATATTCTGCCAATTATGCAGACTTCGCCTACACACTGTTCTTATCTTTGCAAGCAGTGAAGGCATTCTATAATTTCATTTAGTCAGTGACCACACTGGAGTGAAGAATACACGATATGTAATTGCAATTAAAAAAAACTTATGTATCCCCGCTACCAAATTTACGGCCACCATTTTGTAAATCAAGCATGTAACTGAAATGGTCAGATCATAAGGTGAAGCGTCCTGAAGTGGGTAAGAACCCAAATGACTGAAAGTACCAAGGAAATGTGCAGTTTCAAGCTCAGATGAGGATCTGACTTCGCAGAGAAACCCAGAACCATCATACTTACGTCTCCCAAGTCATTTGGATGAACATAAGACGCTATCTAGATAACATCGAACAACCATTACATGAACCAAAAACCTCCATCTATCTATTATATACTAAAATCAAAATACGAAAGCAAAATAAAGCGACCAGGTTTGTCCACATATGCTTAAAATATATGATATGTTGATCCTATTTTTAATGGCTGAGATTAAAAAATAATAACGTTACATACAACAATAAATATGTACATATAAATACTTGACACGTTTAGTAGAAAAAAAAATATAGACGTCCAAAGCAATGACTGGATGAAATCTAGCCGGACTTGCCAAAAAAAAAAAGATGACCGAACCATGTAAAAAGAAGTCCAACCGGACTCAACCAACCAACAAAATTCTGAACAAATCCTTGCAAAATAAAATCTAACCAGACTCCCATAATCTATGGGATGTAAGGCCGGTTCAGTTTGAAGAAGAAAAAACTGGCCGTACTCTTTATGTTAAGTCATAGTGGCTCACGTGCAAAGATACAACACTTATTTTTTAATAAAAAAAGGATGATGGAAGATATATCTTTAAGGTAACGTAGCTACGACTGTTAACAAAATAATCACCTGCCCTGGGTAGAACAAAAACTTGGTGATGTTAGTACTAGCTCATTCATAATTACTTTGCAATCTAGATTTTGTAAAAGTTAAACTCTATAATATTTAACTAGATATTTAGTAAAAATTATTAACGTCTATATTGTATTTGCAGTATTATAATCTTTACAAAGTGTATTTTAATATTATTATATGCATTTGACACTATGATAGGCATTAAAAGAATATGTGACAGTACAAACCACCTCAACAAAACCGATAATTACAATGAAATTCTTGAGATGTTTTTCGTCTTCAACACCTAGATCACGTCAATAGCGCACTACCGCTATTGTTCCTACCTGAGCAGGCATGATGTTGTTGCTTACGGATGAAAAGTCTTCGAATGGATCAAGAAGATGACATCCTTATCGGAGACGAAGAGGGATAAGTAATCATCGATGGAGCTCTTTGATGATATACACGGAGATCCCCACAACCAGAAGAAGCATTCGAGAACCTCACAACTCCCACAACCTTCTCGACGTCGCTGTCGAGATGGAGATGAATCCTGGGAGACATTATTGAACGGGGCGCCACCGCCAGAGTACCGCCCCAACAAACCTTAACCCTAACACCATAAAATGGAGCCCTCCCACCGATGAGGACAAAAATCCACCACACCTCCATGGCCCTAAGGTGGATAAACCCTAATCCCTTGTGTAGGGACCTCTCGAGACGAAGGGGGTATGCACACGCTTCATTTTATATATTTTTGGTCAAACCTTAAAAAGTTTGACTTCGACTAAACGTAGAACAACCCGATACAAGACATAAGTGACAGTCAGGTAAGCATAATAATCTCTTCGATTCCACCAAGGTATGTGTTTGATCATATGAGTACGTAATAAAATTAAAATATATTATCGGTGCAACGGACTAGTTCGAAGAAACAAATCCTCAAAATCGTGGAATTTACGTTGTTTCAGATGTTCTAAACATAGTGATTGCCATAAAATGAACAATTCGTGGCAAGTATACATGAAAATGTTCACTTCTAAAATTTATAATATATAAAAGTCGGTCACTATAATAATTTGTAAGGAGAAAATACGAAACTAAATTTGACTTCACATTTATTATTGAAATGGTTGGCATGATACGGTAGTAATTATTCTCCAAAAAATTAAAGATGATTAAATTAAGTTTTCCATGTTTTTTTAGTGACCATGATTTTTTTTCTTCACTAGAGCCACATTGATCCTAATGGCATATATAGTTGTCATCTATTTTCTAGACATTTCTACATATTTTTTTCAGAAATAATATTCATATAATTAAATAACCTCTCAATTTATAAATCATCTTTTATTTTCTACATTGAGGGAAGAGAAATTCCATGTGTACAAGATAACTAATAAATATTAGTTCCTCTAATCCTTAATAAGTTCTATTGTTTTACTTTATATTTGATTAAAAATACAAAAATCATCAAATATATTCTGAATCAGATGGAATATTACTTTTATAGAAACTAAAGTTGATGCCCTCGCATTTGCGAGGGCCACTGTGCTAGTTTTGTCTAAAAGATAAAAATGGATTGGGAGATCGTGACGTGAAATTTATAAGCTACTTCTGTAAGACGCTTTGGAGAAAGCTGGGGACGAAGCTACTTTTGAGTACAACTTGTCATCCCCAAACTGATGGTCAAACTGAAGTGGTGAATAAAACATTGTCACAACTGTTGAGATCCATGATCAAAAAGAACCTGAAGGAGTGGGAAGATTGTTTGCCGCATGTGGAGTTTGCTTATAACAGGGCGGTACATTCTACCACAGAGTGTGTCCCTTTGAGGTGGTGTATGGTTTCAAACCCATTACTCCGCTGAATTTGTTGCCTCTACCCATATATGAGAGAGTTAATATGGAGGCATCCAAGAGGGTAGATTTTGTGCGAAAGATTCATGTGAAGACTAAAGAGTTGATAGAGAAGAAAGGCAAGAGCAATGCTGCAAGGATGAACAACAAGCGCACGGAGATATTGTTCAAGCCTGGTGATATGGTCTGGGTACATTTTCGCAAGGATAGGCTCCCGAAGCTGCGGAAGTCCAAGTTGCTTCCTCGTGGTGCTGGTCCTTACAAAGTGCTTGCCAAGATCAATGATAATGCATACTCGATAGATCTTCCAACTGATGAGTTTGGTGTCAGTAATACTTTTAATGTCACTGATTTGACACCATATGATGGAGAAGACCTTGGAGCGTCGGGGTCGACGCCTTTTGAAGGGGGGGAGATGATGAGGACATCCCTACCACACTACCTCCGTCATTGCAAGATGAAGACAATGCTGCTGTGAAGCTCAAGTGCAATGAAGTTAGAATTGGACCAATGACACGAGCTCGTGTGAAGCTACTTAAACAACAGGTGAACTTGTTCCTAAGTGATACTTTGATCGATGAGAGCTTTATACTGCCTAAGTCATATTACCTATGTCTGATCAGGTATGAAGAGGAACCAAACATCGCACGAGGAGGAGAGGAGCAGCTGGACAAGAAGATGGACGTAAAGCTGGGCATGGAGCTGTACATGAAGACATCTCATGGACGCGCGAGGGAGGAGCGGGAGGAATGCGCGAGAGGAGGAGATCCAGTCCAGGCCGGCGCCAGGTGACATACGCATCCCCAATGGGCCTACCAAAGATGGTACCCGGGGTTTACCGAAGGCCCACGAGTCGAAGAATATGAAGTTTAAAGCCCAAGTTATATTAAGGAAAGTTAGAGTTGTATTAGGAAATATAGACTTGTAATTTTACGGGACGGGTTAGAAACCCTCCCGGACTCTGTAACTTGTGTATTATGAATCCCTCGGCTCCGCCTCCTATATAAGGGGAGTCGAGGGACAAAGAGAGCATCGACTCATTGTTTCACGCAACCCTAGTTTTCATAATTGTCGAGTACTTTTCGGCTGAAACCTTCGAGATCTACTTGCCCTCTACTTCCGACTAAAAACCTAGTCTGCAATACGTAGGCATTGATAAGTTAATCCCTTGTCAATTGGCGCCGTCTGTGGGGATCGAACCCACGACCACGTGGGGAATAGAGACGACACTATTAGAGGCGACAAGGAGCTGATCTCGATGGCACGTTCAAGATCGTCGACTTCGTCAACTGCAAGCAACGCGATGGACAGAGGTAAACAGATCGAAACTGGTCTAGTTGATTTTGTTCCTCACCCGCCCTCCCGTTTGGATGCATATGCGTATCTGGAGGAGTCCATGGAGATGACGTTCGGAAAGTTCCACTTCCGCGTTGATAAGGAAGGATCATATCGTCTCGAAATTCCGATCTCGTCGGGATTATCAGCGGTCGATCCCGACTTTTCGGATTCAACATCGTCAACCGAGTCAGGCGACGAGGAGATGTCGCCGTCACGCTTCATCAGCACTGTGGCAAGTGAAAAACTCGCCAAGATCTTCAGCGACATGTCTTTCGAGTCATCTGAGGACTCCGATATAAGCGATGACTCGAGCAACATCGACAGCTTCAACTTCATCGATAGATCCACTATTGTTGGAGAGGTCTTCACCAATCTCTATGATGGTGTCACCAAACCCGACAAAGTTCAGAATCCAAAATATCATCAGATCTATGCAATTGGAGAACCAAGCCGCCCACAGGAGGAGACATCAAAGAACTTCGACGATGCGGGAAATCCGTATGTCGATCCTGCAGATCTCACGCGAGGTTTAGGAACAAAATATATCGGACCGGGAACACGAGAGATGGTGCGATTTCCGCAGGCAGTATGGGATCGAGTCGCAAGAGCTATTGATGGTACAGAGCCAATGAACATAACAGCGACACCTGAGGAGTTACAAGCGTATCAATATAGGCTTGCACGTACCAGGCGAGAGCTCGAGAAACAGAAAATCGAGCTGGATAGGAGGTAGGAAGCAGCTTCTGTGTCAAGAAGGCGAAGAGCAAACTTGAGTCAACAATCTGGCACTTCAGGAGATAGTCACAGAGCAGCTCGAAATAGAGCGAGATCTCGGCTGCAAAATATACCAGAGGCAGATAGGGAAAATCTGGTCCAAAACCTCGACATGTCCTTTATGTTGATAGACACGAGGGGGAACATTATCCCCAAAACACCAGAAGCTGGGTACATGGCGACGCAAGCCTTTATCCTCGCATCCAAGCCACCTCCCGGAGATCCAAGAGAAGCATTGTACAATATGGCCATGGCAGGAGTTGGAGCCATGGGAACGGCGTTTGTAAATTCGCCTCCCGAAGGATCAGCAAGGCAAAATAGTCCACGACCTACTGCAGCAGCACCAGGTCCCGAGAGAACAAGTGGAGCAAGAGACACAACAACTCAAGCACGGGTAGACAGAGCACGACAAAATAGAAGGGAACATCGGCATTCCCCAGAAATAGATGAAGAGGATATGTGTGGGCTACCGTGCTTGATACGTCTCCGACGTATCGATAAATTCTTATGTTCCATGCCACATTATTGATGATATCTACATGTTATATGCACATTTTATGTCATATTTATGCGTTTTCTGGAACTAACCTATTAACAAGATGCCGAAGTGCCGGTTCTCGTTTTCTGCTGTTTTTGGTTTCAGAAATCCTAGTAAAGAAATATTATCGGAATTGGACGAAATCAACGCCAAGGTTCCTATTTTGCCCGGAAGCATCCAGAACACCCGAGAGTCGCCAGAGGGGGGCCACACAGGCCCCAAATGATAGGCCAGCGTGGCCCAGGCCCTGGCCGCACCGCCTTATGGTGTCGTCGCCCCGTTGACCTTCTGACGCCGCCTCTTCGCCTATAAAAAGGTCCCAGACCTAAAACCTCGATACGGAAAAGCCACGGTACGAGAAACCTTCCAGAGCCGCCGCCATCGCGAAGCCAAGATCCGGGGGACATGAGTCTCCGTTCCGGCACGCCGCGGGACGGGGAAGTTCCCCGGAAGGCTTCTCCATCGACACCACCGCCATCTTCATCAACGCTGCTGTCTCCCATGAGGAGGGAGTAGTTCTCCATCGAGGCTCGGGGCTGTACCGGTAGCTATGTGGTTAATCTCTCTCCTATGTACTTCAATACAATGATCTCATGAGCTGCTTTACATGATTGAGATCCATATGATGAGCTTTGTATCGCTACTAGTTGTGTGCTACTCATGTGATGTTATTAAAGTAGTCTATTCCTCCTGCATGGTGTAAAGGTGACTAGTGTGTGCACCGTGTGGTTCTTGTCGTAGGCTATGATCATGATCTCTTGTAGATTGTGGAGTTAATTATCATTATGATAGTATTGATGTGATCTATTCCTCCTTCATAGTGTAATGTGGACGAGTGTGTGCGCTATGTTAGTTCTTGGTTTATTTTGCAATGATCTATTATGCTCTAAGGTTATTTAAATATGAACATTGAATTGTGGAGCTTGTTAACTCCGGCATTGAGGGTTCGTGTAATCCTACGCAATGTGTTCATCATCCAACAAAAGAGTGTATGTAGCACATATGAGAAAGAGTTATTTATTATGCGATCAATGTTGAGAGTGTCCACTAGTGAAAGTGTAATCCCTAGGCCTTGTTCCTAAATATCTGCTATCGCTGCTTGTTTACTTGTTTTACTTGCGTTACTACTGCTGCGTTACTCATCGCTTGTTCTATCGTCCTGGGCAAAGCACTTTTCCGGTGCCGTTGCCACTTGCTCATACTTATTTATACCACCTGTATTTCACTATCTCTTCGCCGAACTAGTGCACCTGTTAGGTGTGTTGGGGACACAAGAGACTTCTTGCTTTGTGGTTGCAGGGTTGCATGAGAGGGATATCTTTGACCTCTTCCTCTGTGAGTTCGATAAACCTTGGGTGATCCACTAAAGGGAAACTTGCTGCTGTTCTACAAACCTCTGCTCTTGGAGGCCCAACACTGTCTACAAGAATAGAAGCACCCGTAGACATCAGTGCTTTACAAGGAGGGTCCAGAAAACTCGAGTTCCTTCAGGGTTTAAATTACCCGATAATTTCAAAAAATTCGATGGCCTGCAAGATCCCGAGGATTGGCTAGTTGATTATCTCGAGACGGTGAAACTGATAGGCAGAACCAGAGCAACAGCCATGCAGAGTATTCAAGTACACCTGAGTGGAGCCGCCCGATCTTGGATAAAAAAGCTTCCTCCGGGTTCCATCGACAGCTGGGACGGTTTTGAGGATGTGTTCGTCAAGAATTTCCGATCCACCTGCAAAAAACCCGCATCACTAGAAGAGTTGAGGTCGTGTAGACAAAAGCATGATGAATCAATGAGAAAGTACATCCAGAGATGGAACATCATTAAAAACTCGGCAGAGAACATATCTGACGAGGGAGCAATAGATGCGTTCGTGGCAGGAATTCGACGAGGAGATTTTGTCGAAGACTTGGGGAGAACCAACCCAAGGACAGTATCAGCATTAATGGAGATAGCAAACAGATGGGCAGATGGAGAAGATGCTGTTCACAATAAGCGACATAGGTCACCAGAGGAAGACCGTAGTCGAAATTTTCAAAATAGACGACGATTTCCTCGGCAGTTCTCGAGTTATGATGCTCCTGGCCAAATATCGGCTGGTTTTCGAGGAAGCACTGGAGGAAACAATAGAGATGAATATCAAAGGAGTAGCGAGCAGCGAGGCGACAATAGAGATGACTCCCGCAATAACAGGCAAAATAGTGGACCAAGGTTCCAGAGACCATATGTATCTCCCGAGGATTTGATGAACGGGCCGTGTCAGATGCATTTTTATCTCGACAATAATGGAAAAAGGCAGTCAGGTCATTTGCAGAAGGATTGTCGAAATTTTCAAGCAATGCTGAGGTTTGCAGGGCAAGCTAACACGCAAGCAATGAATAGAAACCCCCAAGGGCCAAGGAGTGAGATCCACTTTCCGCCTCCTCCCGCAATTACGGATGCAAATCGACACCAGTTACAAATAGCGGCAGCTCCAAACCCGCCTCCTTATATCGACACCAACGGCGCGGTCTCGATGATTCAGAAAGCTAGGCCGTCTAACATGGCTCAAAAAGTAATCTCGCGTCAAGTGTTCATGGCAGAGAAGATGCCTCCACCAACGATTGAGTACCTAAATTGGTCGGGACAGGACATCGGCTTCACAATAGCGGATCACCCGCAGCAAGTTCCTCGACCAGGGCAATCAACACTTATCTTACCAGCGGTGATCGCAGGATTCGACGTATCTCGAGTATTCATAGATGGAGGCAGCAGTCTAAACCTTATGTATGCAGATACATTAAGGAAGATGAACATATCCCTGGCAAACCTAAAACCAACCGACACACGATTCCATGGTATCACGCCAGACAAGCCAAGTTATCCGCTGGGGAAGATCAATCTCGATGTTCAGTTTGGAACCCGAGAAAATTACAGGATAGAAAGGCTGGAGTTCGAAGTTGTGGATTTCCCGTCGCAATATCACGCCTTGTTGGGACGACCAGCATATGCCAGGTTTATGGCGGTACCACACTACACGTACCTGTTGTGGATGTTACCTGGACCTAAGGGACCGATTACAGTCAAAGGCAGTTTTGCGTTAGATGATAAATGCGACAAGGATTTTCATCGACGGTTAGAAACCTTCGGGATGCAAGCAGAATATATGGCGTCAAGGCTAACAACTGATTACGATGTGTTGCCAGATGTAGGAAGACCACTCAGGGAGCCAACCTTTAACACTACCAAGGATTCTAAGGAGGTGCAGATTCACCCGACAGATCCAAAGAAAACGACGTCCATCGCAACAGACATGGACCTCGCATAGGGAGCGCGCTCGTCGAGTTCTTCCGTGAGCACTTTGGAAAATCTTCGCATGGTGTCCAGCTGACATGCCGGGAGTACCCGGGGAACTTGCCGAGCACCACCTAAACTTGGATCCAATAGCGAGACCAATTAAACAACCTTTGCGGCGTTTTTCGGAACCAAACCGCAAAGCCATGCTGTCAGAGATTGATCGACTCAGAGAAGCTGGTTTTATCAAAGAGTTATATACAGAGGCCACGTGGGTAGCTAACCCAGTGCTGGTCCCGAAGAAAAATACGAAAGTCCTTCGCATGTGTGTCAACTTTACGTGTCTCAATAAACACTGTCCAAAGGATCACTTTCCCCTCCCAAGGATCGATCAAATTATCGACTCCACGGCAGGATGTGAACGTCTTTCCTTCCTGGACGCATATTCTGGCTATAACCAGATCAGACTAAAAGAGGATGATGAGGTCAAGACAGCGTTCATAACACCTAATGGCGTGTTTTGCTACAAAACAATGCCTTTTGGTCTAAAAAACGCGGGAGCAACATATCAGCGGATGATGCAAAAGTATCTTGCAACACAGATTGGCAAAAACGTACAAGTATACATTGACGATGTCGTCATAACAACAAAGAAGGGGTCAACATTGATCGAGGATTTAAAAGAAACTTTCGATAACCTCGACAAGTTCTGCCTCAAGCTGAACCCGACAAAGTGCTCTTTCGGCGTCCCTGCGGGAGAACTTCTCGGGTTCCTAGTTTCAGCAAGAGGAATCGAAGCCAATCCAGAGAAAATTCAAGCTATCGTAACAATGAGGAAGCCAACAAAGTTGAAAGAAATACAACAATTGACTGGGCGAGTCGCAACTTTAAGCAGATTCGTCGCCAGACTAGGAGAAAAGGCGTTGCCGTTCTACGCTCTGATCAAGCAAGGAGAGAAGTTTCAATGGAACGAAGAGGCAGACAGAGCTTTCAAGGATCTCAAGCGCACAATTTCGACACCACAAATCTTGGTGGCGCCTAAGGAGAAGGAACCCCTCTTGTTATACATTGCAGCCATGCCTCAGGTGGTCAGCACAGCACTCGTAGTTGAAAGAGAGGAAGAAGGAAAACTCCATGGAGTACAGAGGCCAGTATATTTCATCAGTGAAATTTTATCGCCCTCAAAACAGCGGTATCCTGATACGCGTACAGCACGCGTCCGTTGGGAACCCCAAGAGGAAGGTGTGATGCGTACAGCGGCAAGTTTTCCCTCAGTAAGAAACCAAGGTTGATCGAACCAGTATGAGCCAAGAAACACGTTGAAGGTTGATGGCGGCGGGATGTAGTGCGGCGCAACACCAGGGATTCCGGCGCCAATGTGAACCTGCACAATACAACCAAAGTACTTTGCCCCAACGAAACAGCGAGGTTGTCAATCTCACCGGCTTGCTGTAACAAAGGATTAGATGTATAGTGTGGATGATGATTGTTTGCAGAAAACGAGTAGAACAAATATTGCGATAGATTGTATTCGATGTAAAAGAATGGACCGGGGTCCACGAGTTCACTAGAGGTGTCTCTCCCATAAGATAAATAGCATGTTGGGTGAATAAATTACAGTTGGGCAATTGAAAAATAGAGAGGGCATGACCATGCACATACATGATATGATGAGTATAGTGAGATTTAATTGGGCATTACGACAAAGTACATAGACCGCTATCTAGCATGCATCTATGCCTAAAAAGTCCACCTTCAGGTTATCATCCGAACCCCTTCCAGTATTAAGTTGCAAACAACGAGACAATTGCATTAAGTATGGTGCGTAATGTAATCAATAACTACATCCTCGGACATAGCATCAATGTTTTATCCCTAGTGGCAACAGCACATCCACAACCTTAGAACTTTACGTCACTCGTCCCGCATTTAATGGAGGCATGAACCCACTATCGAGCATAAATACTCCCTCTTGGAGTTAAGAGTAAAAACTTGGCCGAGCCTCTACTAATAACGGAGAGCATGCAAGATCATAAACAACACATAGGTAATAGATTGATAATCAACATAACATAGTATTCTCTATCCATCGGATCCCAACAAACACAACATATAGCATTACGGATAGATGATCTTGATCATGTTAGGCAGCTCACAAGATCCGACAATGAAGCACATAAGGAGAAGACGACCATCTAGCTACTGCTATGGACCCATAGTCCAGGGGTGAACTACTCACTCATCACTCCGGAGGCGACCATGGCGGTGAAGAGTCCTCCGGGAGATGATTCCCCTCTCCGGCAGGGTGCCGGAGGCGATCTCCTGAATCCCCCGAGATGGGATTGGCGGCGGCGGCGTCTCTGGAAAGTTTTCCGTATCGTGGCTCTCGGTACTGGGGGTTTCGCGATGAAGACTATATGTAGGCGGAAGGGCAGGTAAGGGGCGTCACGAGGGCCCACACACCAGGCCGGCGCGGCCGGGGCTTGGGCCGCGCCGCCACGGTGTCCGGCCACCTCGTGGCCCCACTTCGTAAGTCCTCCGGTCTTCCGGAAGCTTCGTGGAAAAATAGGCCCCCGGGCGTTGATTTCGTCCAATTCCGAGAATATTTCCTTACTAGGATTTCTGAAACCAAAAACAGCAGAAAACGACAGAATCGGCTCTTCGGCATCTCGTTAATAGGTTAGTGCCGGAAAATGCATAAATATGACATAAAGTATGCATAAAACATGTAGATATCATCAATAATGTGGCATGGAACATAAGAAATTATCGATATGTCGGAGACGTATCAGCATCCCCAAGCTTAGTTCTGCTCGTCCCGAGCAGGTAAACGATAACAAAGATAATTTCTGGAGTGACATGCCATCATAACCTTGATCATACTATTGTAAGCATATGTAATGAATGCAGCGATCAAAACAATGGTAATGACATGAGTAAACAAATGACTCATAAAGCAAAGACTTTTCATGAATAGTACTTTCAAGACAAGCATCAATAAGTCTTGCATAAGAGTTAACTCATAAAGCAATAAATCAAAGTAAAGGTATTGAAGCAACACAAAGGAAGATTAAGTTTCAGCGGTTGCTTTCAACTTATAACATGTATATCTCATGGATATTGTCAATGTAAAGTAATATAACAAGTGCAATATGCAAGTATGTAGGAATCAATGCATAGTTCACACAAGTGTTTGCTTCTTGAGGTGGAGAGAGATAGGTGAACTGACTCAACATAAAAGTAAAAGAAAGGCCCTTCGTAGAGGGAAGCATTGATTGCTATATTTTGTGCTAGAGCTTTGGTTTTGAAAACAAGAAACAATTTTGTCAACGGTAGTAATAAAGCATATGTGTTATGTAAATTATATCTTACAAGTTGCAAGCCTCATGCATAGTATACTAATAGTGCCCGCACCTTGTTCTAATTAGCTTGGATTACCGGGATTGTCATCGCAATACACATGTTTTAACCAAGTGTCACAAAGGGGTACCTCTATGCCGCCTGTACAAAGGTCTAAGGAGAAAGCTCGCATTGGATTTCTCGCTTTTGATTATTCTCAACTTAGACATCCATACCGGGACAACATAGATAACGAGATAATGAACTCCTCTTTAATGCATAAGCATGTAGCAACAATTAATGTTCTCATATGAGATTGAGGATATATGTCCAAAATCGAAACTTCCACCATGGATCATGGCTTTAGTTAGCGGCCCAATGTTCTTCTCTAACATTATGCATGCTCTAACCATTAAATGAGTGGTAAATCTCCCTTACTTCAGACAAGACGAACATGCATAGCAACTCACATGATATTCAACAAAGAGTAGTTGATGGTGTCCCCAGGAACATGGTTATCGCACAACAAGCAACTTAATAAGAGATAAAGTGCATAAGTACATATTCAATACCACAATAGTTTTTAAGCTATTTGTCCCATGAGCTATATATTGCAAAGGTAGAGGATAGAAATTTAAAGGTAGCACTCAAGAAATTTACTTTGGAATGGCGGAGAAATACCATGTAGTAGGTAGGTATGGTGGACACAAATGGCATAGTGGTTGGCTCAAGGATTTTGGATGCATGAGAAGTATTCCCTCTCGATACAAGGTTTAGGCTAGCAAGGTTATTTGAAACAAACACAAGGATGAACCGGTGCAGCAAAACTCACATAAAAGACATATTGTAAACATTATAAGACTCTACACCGTCTTCCTTGTTGTTCAAACTCAATACTAGAAATTATCTAGACTTTAGAGAGACCAATTATGCAAACCAAATTTAGCAAGCTCTAGGTGTTTCTTCATTAATAGGTGCAAAGTATATGATGCAAGAGCTTAAACATGAGCACAACAATTGCCAAGTATCAAATTATTCAAGACATTTTAGAATTACTACATGTAGCATTTCCCGATTCCAACCATATAACAATTTAACGAAGAAGATTCAACCTTCGCCATGAGTACTATGAGTAAAGCCTAAGGACATATTTGTCCATATGCAACAGATGGAGCGTGTCTCTCTCCCACACAATGAATGCTAGGATCCATTTTATTCAAACAAAACAAAAACAAAAACAAACCGACGCTCCAAGCAAAGCACATAAGATGTGATGGAATAAAAATATAGTTTCAGGGGAGGAACCCGATAATGTTGTCGATGAAGAAGGGGATGCCTTGGGCATCCCCAAGCTTAGACGCTTGAGTCTTCTTAAAATATGCAGGGGTGAACCACCGGGGCATCCCCAAGCTTAGAGCTTTCACTCTCCTTGATCATAGTGTATCATCCTCCTCTCTTGATCCTTGAAAACTTCCTCCACACCAAACTCAAAACAACTCATTAGAGGGTTAGTGCACAATTAAAATTTACATGTTCAGAGGTGAAATAATCATTCTTAACAATTCTGGACATTGCACAAAGCTACTGAAAGTCAATGGAATAAAAAAATCCATCAAGCATAGCAAAACAGGCAATGCGAAATAAAAGGCAGAATCTATCAAAACATAACAGTTCGTAAAGATGAATTTTATTGAGGCACCAGACTTGCTCAGATGAAAATGCTCAAATTGAATGAAAGTTGCGTACATATCTGAGGATCACTCACGTAAATTGGCATAATTTTATGAGTTACCTACAGAGAATTAGGCCCAGATTCGTGACAGCAAAGAAATCTGTTTCTGCGCAGTAATCCAAATCTAGTATGAACCTTACTATCGAAGACTTTACTTGGCACAACAATGCACAAAACTAAGATAAGGAGAGGTTGCTACAGTAGTAAACAACTTCCAAGACTCAAATATAAAACAAAAGTACTGTAGTAAAAACATGGGTTGTCTCCCATAAGCGCTTTTCTTTAACGCCTTTCAGCTAGGCGCAGAAAGTGTGTATCAAGTATTATCAAGAGACGAAGCATCGACATTACCTTGGGCTTTACCCTTACCTTTCTTGTTCTTTTTCTTACTCTTTGATTTAGGGAATATATGTCTACCCCCGGGTGTAGAGGTGAATTTTAGGGTGCCTTCTCCCATATCTATGACTCGCTCCCAATAGTTTCGAGCAGGGATCTTCCGAGTGTGATTTGTCGTATTCCTGCACATTCAATAACAAGATAATCAATGGATATTGTTCTCCCAAAACGGTTGTATGCACACCCGCAGCTATTCCTTTAGGAATTATAGCAGAGTTATCAATAAGAGTTATTCCTTCTCCCCCTTCAACGAATCCCCAAAGTTTCAAAGATTCATGAATACTCTTAGGCATTAGGCAAAATTCAGACATAATATCACAATTGGCATGAAGAGTTTGGTCACCGATAACAATTTTAATAGTAGGATCCCATAATGAAGGTTCATAGTTCACTAAAACTTGATCAAGACGGTTACGAACATATCTATAATTTTCATTCAAGCGAGATGCACTTGTCTCAAGAGTGTTTAATCTATTATAAATGCTAATAAGGGCTGAATCAAAGTTATTAGCTGAATCATGTGATGCAACCAACTTCTTTATGGCATTAAAAGCTTGATCCCCATTGCAATGAAGGAAATCTCCTCGCACTACAGAGCATCCAAGGCATATCTATAGCGAATCATAAGACCAAAATAAAAATTACTAAGGAGCAAACTTAGAGTCATTTGAGGTTCAGCTTTACAATAAGAAGTAAAAATTCTGGACCAAGCATCTTTAAAACTCTCCTCATCCCCTTGTTTAAAAGTGAAGACTAATTCCTCAGGTGAAGAAGTAACAGGTGCAGAGCTAGACATGGTAACAAAAGTAAAATGCAAGTAACTAATTTTTTTTTGTGTTTTTGATATAGAGTGCAAGACAGTAAATAAAGTAAAGCTAGCAACTAATTTTTTTTGTGTTTTGATATAATGCAGCAAACAAAGTAGTAAATAAAATAAAGCAAGACAAAAACAAAGTAAAGAGATTCGATTGTGGAGACTCCCCTTGCAGCGTGTCTTGATCTCCCCGGCAACGGCGCCAGAAAAAGAGCTTGATACGCATACAACACGCGTCCGTTGGGAACCCCAAGAGGAAGGTGTGATGCGTACAGCGGCAAGTTTTCCCTTAGTAAGAAACCAAGGTTGATCGAACCAGTAGGAGCCAAGAAGCACGTTGAAGGTTGATGGCGGCGGGATGTAGTACGGCGCAACACCAGGGATTCCGGCGCCAACGTGGAACCTGCACAACACAACCAAAGTACTTTGCCCCAACGAAACAGCGAGGTTGTCAATCTCACCGGCTTGTGGTAACAAAGGATTAGATGTATAGTGTGGATGATGATTGTTTGCAGAAAACAGTAGAACAATTATTGCAGTAGATTGTATTCGATGTAAAAGAATGGACCGGGGTCCACAGTTCACTAGAGGTGTCTCTCCCATAAGATACACTACAAGAAATCTGCCATAATATGACTTTTTTTTATGACTGGAAATCAAAATGTCATAGCTTTATGACGTTCCTAGCTTTGACCGTCCTTGGCCACTCCGGGGGGGCAAAACCCTAGAAAATCGTGACGTTATTGGGCAAAAACGTCATTGGCAATTTAGGTCAAAACGTCATTAGCAAAATTAAGTGGCCTACGATGTTTTTCCAATGCCGATTGCGACAAATCAATAACGTCATTGCCATTTGGCTCAATACAATGGTATGTGTTTGGCTGCCATGTCATCCATTTTGCCTATGTGTCCCTTTTCGGGTCCCACGCGCCTCACACGTGTCACTGGAAGCAACCGGCCATCTTGTTATCTTTTTCTCCGTGTAGGACCAACTCGATACTTGTGGGACAAAGGCGTCTTGTTATTTTTTTTCTCTCGTGCCGTCCACCATTTTAATGGGCTGCTCGTGATATCCTCCTCTTTGGGCTGTCCTCTACTAGGCCGCTGGCTGCCGGCCTACCCCACGACGGCCCATCCGGTGGTTGAATTGCTGGCCCGACGGCCCATCCGGGGTTGGAGTGGCTCCCGATGGAAATAACTGGCAAAAAATGCGCTTGCGGGGACTCGAACCCTCGACCTGGCGCTGCCGCACTACCACTCCTTACCGCTTTGCTACAATAGTGTTGTTGACACAAGTATGGTTGTCCATGTATATAGACATGATAGACTAATCGCTTGTCTTCAAAATCCCTCCACCTCGACCAAAATCCCTCCGACCAGGTGCATCTAGCTAGGGTTCCTCCTCCGACCAAAATCCCTCCGACCAGGTGCATCCGTTGCATGGCGGCGCAGCTTCCCAGCCTGCTCGGGCAGTTCTTCTAGGTCGGGAGCGTCGTCGCGTCGCCGCCGGCGGCCGGGCACGCCCATCCCGTATCGGCAGCCGACCATTCGATTATGAGCCCGCCGACGTATGTGACTCGTGGCGAGAAGATGCCGCAATGGATTTCTTGGAGTGATCCGAATCCCGGGAGAAGATACCGGAACCGCAAAATTCGCTCGGTTAGTCTTCGAGCACGCCCCCCGCCCCCATTCTGAATTTCCGGAGCCCGCCGTCTTCTGAAGTTTCTTTTCTACTATGGCTTACTTATCCTCTTTTGTTCTTCATCTCGTCGATTGCTGGTGGAATAGGGTGTAAAGTGTTTAAGTGGATTGATGATCCGCTGGATGCACGTCACAAAGAGTTAGTTCGTGATCTCGCGTGATGCCGTTTGGGATCGAGATGAAGAAATTGAGAGGCTCCGGTAGAAATTGAGAGGCTCCAGGAAGAAAAGTTTCTGCTTGCTGCAAGGAAACAGAGCAACCCCGAACCAAAGAAAATGGGAGGCTTCATGGTTTGGGTGCTATCCGTAGCTTTTGTCATCTCGTTGTACCCGGGTGATGTGTAGGAACTGAAATTAGGGTGAATTCAATGATCTCGTTGGTCGGAGGAGAAGAAGCTAGAGTATATGCTAGAGTTATTGTGTTGTAATTCCAACCATTTGTCTGTTCGTGCCACAATGTTTAGTTCCTGAATTTGAACCATGTCTATGTATGTGTGCAATTCTGTTCAGTTGAAAATGTGTTCTGTTGAAAATGAGTTCTGTTGAAAATGTGTAGCAGCTACTTTTGCACGGCGGCGCCGCCCATATATGGTCGCCGGCGTCGCCATGCACGGCGGCGCCGCCCATATATGGTCGCCGGCGTCAGCCATGTATTGAAAAAATTGGGCATGGATTCCCCTAAAAATTGGGCATGGAGTCCCCAAAAAATTGGGCACAAATTCTGGGAACAAAAAGCTGACATATTCAACATAAATTCTGGGAAAAACAAAGCTGGCATGTTCAACATAAATTCCTACGAATTCATCCATTACACAAACTACGGATTCAAACTACAGATTCATCCATTACACAAGCTCGGCATGCTATTCATCCATTACACAAACTACAGATTCAAACTCGCTATTCATCTTCTTCGAAACTTGGACGCTTCCTAGTCCTATTTCCTCCATCATCATCATCATCATCCTCATCGCTGCAATATTGGTACATTGTCCGATCAACCTCCTCGATTTCTTCGGCCACAACCTCTTTGCTATGTTTCTTCAGCTTTGTCCACAATGACTTTTTCAAGTAGCACACGTTCTCGGTCACTTCTCGTCCTACTCCGTGCAAGGCCTTCTTTTTCTTGCACAGGAACTTGACCGGAATCTTCATCTTGATATGATAGTACAAAGAACACCGGGTCCCCGTTCATTTTCTTTTACACTCCATAGATGTCTATGGTGAAATTTCTGCACAACTTGCCATTTTCCTTTCAACTTGGTGTCCGGCACATAAAAGACC
>NC_061508.1:312351176-312598260 GCF_022539505.1 Lolium rigidum | reverse complement strand
TGGTTGTAGCGGTGCAATAGAAACGGTCTATGTACTTTGTCATAAAACCTGCATCGTAAGAGAGTTAAGATCAGCTCTTACCTTTCGCAGGTCTTCACACTCAAGTCCCTCATGACCGAGAACCAGAGGGAGCTCGTGTTAGCACGTACCCAGTGATACGTCTCAAACGTATCTATAATTTCTTATGTTCCATGCTAGTTTTATGACAATACTCACATGTTTTACATACACTTTATATCATTTTGATGCATTTTCCGGCACTAACCTATTAACAAGATGCCAAAGTGCCAGTCCTGTTTTCTGCTGTTTTTGGTTTCAGAAATCTTACACAGGAAATATTCTCGGAATTGGACGAAACAAAAGCCCACGGTCTTATTTTCCACGGAGCTTTCCAGAACACCGAAGGAGATACGGAGAGGGTCCAAGGTGGCCCCACACCACAAGGCGGCGCGGCCAGGAGGGGGGCGCGCCGGCCTATGGGGTGGGCCCCTCGGCCGCCTCCCGACTCTGCCCCTTCGCCTATTTATTCACTCTGTCGCGAAAACCCTAGTACCGAGAGCCACGTTACGAGAAAACATACTGTGACGCCGTCGCCGCCAATCCCATCTCGGGGGATTCGGGAGATCGCCTCCGGCACCCTGCCGGAGAGGGGAATCATCACCGGAGGACTCTACATCATCATGCCCGCCTCCGGATTGATGCGTGAGTAGTTCATCCTTGGACTATGGGTCCATAGCAGTAGGTAGATGGTTGTCTTCTCCTCTTGTGCTATCATGTTTAGATCTTGTGAGCTGCCTAACATGATCAAGATCGTCTATTTGTAATGCTACATGTTGTGTTTGTTGGGATCCGATGAATATGGAATACTATGTCAAGTTGATTATTGATCTATCATATATGTGTTGTTTATGATCTTGCATGCTCTCCGTTGCTAGTAGAGGCTCTTTGCCAAGTTGATACTTGTGACTCCAAGAGGGAGTATTTATGCTCGATAGTGGGTTCATGCCTCCATTGAATCCGGGACAGGTGACAGAAAGTTCTAAGGTTGTGGATGTGTTGTTGCCACTAGGGATAAAACATCGATGCTTTGTCTAAGGATATTTGTGTTGATTACATTACGCACCATACTTAATGCAATTGTCGGTTGTTTGCAACTTAATACTTGAAGGGGTGCGGATGCTAACCCGAAGGTGGACTTTTTAGGCATAGATGCATGCTGGATAGCGGTCTATGTACTTTGTCGTAATGCCCTAAGTAAATCTCATAGTAGTCATCATGATATGTATGTGCATTGTTATGCCCTCTCTATTTGTCAATTGCCCAACTGTAATTAATTTGTTCACCCAACATGCTATTTATCTT
The DNA here is from genome assembly GCF_022539505.1 of Lolium rigidum. NCBI lineage: Eukaryota > Viridiplantae > Streptophyta > Magnoliopsida > Poales > Poaceae > Lolium > Lolium rigidum. The sequence goes on along the minus strand of NC_061508.1, from coordinate 312,596,898 downwards.
ATTGGAGAGACACCACTAGTGAACTGTGGACCCCGGTCCATTCTTTTACATCTGAAATACAATCTACTGCAAACTCTGTTCTCTGTTGTTCTTCACAAGCAAACATCATTCTCCACACCATACGTTTAATCCTTTGTTTACAACAAGCCGGTGAGATTGACAACCTCACTGTTAAGTTAGGGCAAAGTATTTTGGTTGTGTTGTGCAGGTTCCACGTTGGCGCCGGAATCCCTGGTGTTGCATCGCACTACACTCCTCCACCAACAACCTTCACGTGGCCTTCATCTCCTACTGGTTCGATAACCTTGGTTTCTTACTGAGGGAAAACTTGCTGTTGTACGCATCACACCTTCCTCTTGGGGTTCCCAACGGACGTGTGCTTCACACGTTATCAAGCTCTTTTTCTGGCGCCGTTGCCGGGGAGATCAAGACACGCTGCAAGCGGAGTCTCTCACATCCAATCTCTTTACTTTGTTTATTGTCTTGCTTTACTTTATTTTATTTCCTGTTTTGTTTGCTTTCTTTATATCAAAAATACAAAAAATTAGTTACTTGCTTTACTTTATTTTATTTGTCTTGTTTGCTTTCTTTATATCAAAAACACAAAAAAATTAGTTACTAGTTTTACTTTATTTAATTCTGTTCTGCTTAGTTTATCTTTATTACTGTTAAAATGAATACTCCTGAGAACACTAAGTTGTGTGATTTCACTAGCACCAATAATAATGATTTTATATGCACTCCTATTGCTCCACCTGCTACTACAGCAGAATTTTATGAAATTAAACCTGCTTTACTAAATCTTGTTATGAGAGAGCAATTTTCCTGGTGTTAGTTCCGATGATGCTGCTTGCCATCTTAATAATTTTGTTGAACTTTGTGAAATGCAAAAGTATAAGGATGTAGATGGAGACATTATAAAACTGAAATTGTTTCCTTTCTCCTTAAGAGGAAGAGCTAAAGATTGGTTGCTATCTTTGCCTAAGAATAGTATTGATTCATGGACTAAATGTAAAGATGCTTTCATTGGTAGATATTATCCTCCTGCTAAAATTATATCTTTGAGAAGTAGCATAATGAATTTTAAGAAATTGGATAATGAACATGTTGCCCAAGCATGGGAAAGAATGAAATCTTTGGTGAAGAATTGCCCTACCCATGGACTAACTACTTGGATGATCATCCAAACCTTCTATGCAGGATTGAATTTTTCTTCACGGAACCTATTTTTCTTCAAGAAACCTCCTCCTTGAATGATAAGATTGATGCTATTATGTCTATGCTTGTTAATGGTAGATCTAATGTTGATCCTAATAATGTTCCTTTAGCCTCATTGGTTGCTCAAGAAGAGCATGTTGATGTGAACTTCATTAAAAATAATAATTTCAACAACAATGCTTATAGGAATAATTCTGGTAACAACTATAGGCCATATCCTTTTAATAATGGTAATTCTTATGGTAATTCTTATGGTAATTCTTACAACAATAGTAGAAGTGTACCCTCTGGTCTTGAAGTCGTGCTTAAAGAATTCATTAGTACACAAACTGCTTTTAACAAATCCGTTGAGGAAAAGCTTGGTAAAATTGATATTCTTGCTTCTAAGGTTGATAGTCTTGCTGCTGATGTTGATCTTTTAAAATCGAAAGTTATGCCTAATGAAGATAAAGATATTAAGTCATTTGCTACAGCAAACACTATACAAGTTCGAATTAATGACAATATTAGATTGATGGCTGAATTGCATGCTAGGTGGGAAAGAGAGGAAAAACTAGCTAAAGAGAATAATGTAGCTAAAGTTTGGATTATTACCACCACTAGTAATGATGATGATTCACATGTTGCTAAACCTCCTACTATTAATGGTAAAATAATTGGTGTTGACAATGTTTCTACTCCTAGTGCAAAGCGTGCAAAATTGCCTGAAACTGCTGAAATTGCTGAAACTGTTTGTGATAAAAGTGCTGAAATTTTTCAGAATATTGGGGACATTGATCTGATTGCTTTAGATCATAATGGTTTAGATTTTGATGATTGTCATATCTCTGAAGTTATTAAGTTCTTGCAAAAACTTGCTAGAAGTCCTAATGCTAGTGCTATAAATTTGGCCTTTACAAAACATATTACAAATGCTCTCATTAAAGCTAGAGAAGAGAAATTAAAACTTGAAACTTCTATTCCTAGGAAGTTGGAAGATGGTTGGGAGCCCATCATTAAGATGAGGGTCAATGATTTTGATTGTAATGCTTTATGTGATCTTGGTGCAAGTATTTCTGTTATGCCTAAGAAAATCTATAATATGCTTGACTTGCCACCATTGAAAAATTGCTATTTGGATGTTAATCTAGCTGATAATTCTATAAAGAAACCTTTGGGGAGGATTAATAATATTCACATTACGGTTAATAATAACCTTGTCCCCGTTGATTTTGTTGTCTTGGATATTGAATGCAATACATCTTGTCCCATTATTTTGGGAAGACCCTTTCTTCGAACTGTTGGTGCTATTATTGATATGAAGGAATGAAATATTAAATATCAATTCCCTCTCAAGAAAGGTATGGAACACTTCCCTAGAAAGAGAATTAGGTTAACTTTTGATTCTATTATTAGAACAAATTATGATGTTGATGCTTCATCTCTTGATAATACTTGAGTTACACTTTCTGCGCCTAGCTGAAAGGCGTTAAAGAAAAGCGCTTATGGGAGACAACCCATCATTTTATTTCTGCAAGTTTTGTTTTATATTTGTGTATTGGAAGTTGTTACTACTGTAGCAACCTCTCCTTATCTTTACTTTATTGCATTGTTGTGCCAAGTAAAGTCTTTGATAGTAAGGTTGATACTAGATTTGGATTTCTGCGGAGAAACAGATTTCTTGCTGTCACAAATTTGAGTAGAACTCTCTGTAGGAAACTCATAAAAATCAGCGAAAAATCATGAGTGATCCTCAGATATGTACGCAACTTTCATTAAATTTGAGCTTCTTCATCTGAGCACGTTAAGTGCCTCTAAAAAATTCGTCTTTACGGACTGTTCTGTTTTGACAGATTCTGCCTTTTATTTCACATTGCCTCTTTTACTCGTGTTGGATGGATTTCTTTGTTCCATTAACTTTCAGTAGCTTTGGGTGATGTCCGAAGTGTTAGAAATGATTGTGTCCTATCTGAACATGTGAATTTTTGATTATGCACTAACCCTCTAATGAGTTTGTTTTGAGTTTGGTGTGGAGGAAGTTTTCAAGGGTCAAGAGAGGAGGATGATACAATATGATCAAGAAGAGTGAAGAGTCTAAGCTTGGAGATGCCCCCGTGGTTCATCCCTGCATATGTCAAGAAGACTCAAGCATCTAAGCTTGGGGATGCCTTGGGGCATCCCCTTCTTCATCGACAACTTATCAGGTCACCTCTAGTGAAACTATATTTTTATTCCGTCACATCTTATGTGCTTTACTTGCTGTATGCTTTTATTTTTGTTTTTGTTTGACTAAACTCGGATCCTAGCATTCCTTGTGTGGGAGAAAGACACGCTGGTGTTCTTAGCTTTACTTTTAATGTTCATGGCGAAGGTTGAAAACTACTTCGTTCATTGCTATTTGGTTGCAAACAGAAAATGCTCCATGTGGTAATTGGTATATTGTCTTGAATAATTTTATACTTGGCAATTGTTTTAAGCTCTCAATTAGATCATGTTTAAGCTCTTGCATCATGTAGTGTTGAACCTAGTGTGGAGAACTATCGTAGAGCTTGTTGAAATTTGGTTTGCATGATTGGTCTATCTAAAAGTCTAGATATTTTCTCGTAAAGGTGTTTGAACAACATGGAGACAGTGTAGAGTCTTATAATGCTTGCAATGTGTTCTTATGTAAGTTTTGCTGTACCGGTTCATAATTGAGTTTGCTTCAAACAACCTTGCTAGCCAAAAGCCTTGTACTGAGAGGGAATGGTTCTCGTGCATCCAAAACCTTGAGCCAAAACCTATGCCATTTGTGTCCACCATAACTACCTACTACATGGTATTTCTCTGCCATTCCAAGTAAATTGCTTGCGTGCTACCTTTAAAATTTCATTCCTTGTCTTTGCAATACATAGCTCATGGGAAAATATCTTAAAAACTATTGTGGTATTGAATATGTCGCTTATGTATCTTATTTCTTATAAGTTGCTTGTTGAGCGGTAACCATGTTTCTGGGGACGCCATCAACTATTACACCTTTGTTGAATATCATGTGAGTTTATGCATGTTCGTCTTGTCTGAAGTAAGGGTGATTTATCATGATTAAATGGTTTGAGTATGCATATTGTTAGAGAAGAACATTGGGCCGCCAACTAAAGCCATGTATCATGGTGGAAGTTTCAGTTTGGACATCAATCCTCAAATCTCTTATGAGAATATTATCTGTTGTTGAATGCTTAAGCATTAAAGAGGAGTCCATTATCTGTTTTCTATGTTTTCCGGGTACGGATGTCCTCAAGTTGAGATCTATCAAAAACGAGAAATCAAATGCGATCTATCTCCTTGGACCTTTGTACAGGTGACATAGAGGTACCCCTTTGTGACACTTGGTTGAAACATATGTAATGCAATGATAATCCATGGAAATCCGAGCTAATCAGGACAAGGTGCGAGCACTATTGGTATTCTATGCATGAGGCTTGCAACTTATAGGATGTTTTATGCATAACACATATGAATTATTACTACCGTTGACAAAATTGTTTCTATGATTCCAAAATAAAAAGCTCTAGCACAAGAGTAATCTCTGCTTCCCTCTGCGAAGGGGCCTTTCTTTTACTTTATGTTGAGTCATTTTACCTACTTCTTTCTATCCTAGAAGCAAACACTTGTGTCAACTGTGTGCATTGATTCTTACATACTTGCTTATTTGCATTCATCATATTACTTTGTGTTGACAATTATCCATGAGATAAACATGTTGAAGTTGAAAGCAACTGCTGAAACTTATATCTTCCTTTGTGTTGCTTCAAAACCTTCTACTAAGAATTTATTGCTTTATGAGTTAATTCCTGAAAAGTCTTTGTTATATGATCAGTTGTTTAGTCATTATCTTTACCATTGCTTTGAATCATTTCATTCATCTCATATGCTTTACAATAGTATTGATCAAGATTATGATAGCAGCATGTCACTTCAGAAATTATCCTTGTTATCGTTTACCTACTCGAGGGCGAGTAGGAACTAAGCTTGGGGATGCTTGATACGTCTCAAACGTATCTATAATTTCTTATGTTCCATGCTAGTTTTATGACAATACTCACATGTTTTACATACACTTTATATCATTTTGATGCATTTTCCGGCACTAACCTGTTAACAAGATGCCGAAGCGCCAGTTCCTATTTTCTGCTCTTTTTGGTTTCAGAAATCTTACACAGGAAATATTCTCAGAATTGGACGAAACAAAATCCCACGGTCTTATTTTCCACGGAGCTTTCCAGAACACCGAAGGAGATACGGAGAGGGGCCAAGGTGGCCCCACACCACAAGGCGGCGCGGCCTGGAGGGGGGGCGCGCCGGCCTATGGGGTGGGCTCCTCGGCCGCCTCCCGACTCTGCCCCTTCGCATATTTATTCACTCCGTCGCGAAGACCCTAGTACCGAGAGCCACGATACGAGAAAACATACTGTGACGCTGTCGCCGCCAATCCCATCTCGGGGGATTCAGGAGATCGCCTCCGGCACCGTGCCGGAGAGGGAAATCATCACCGGAGGACTATCATCATGCCCGCCTCCGGATTGATGCGTGAGTAGTTCATCCTTGGATAATGGGTCCATAGCAGTAGCTAGATGGTTGTCTTCTCCTCTTGTGCTATCATGTTTAGATCTTGTGAGCTGCCTAACATGATCAAGCTAGATCGTCTATTTGTAATGCTACATGTTGTGTTTGTTGGGATCCGATGAATATGGAATACTATGTCAAGTTGATTATTGATCTATCATATATGTGTTGTTTATGATCTTGCATGCTCTCCGTTGCTAGTAGAGGCTCTGCCAAGTTGATACTTGTGACTCCAAGAGGGAGTATTTATGCTCGATAGTGGGTTCATGCCTCCATTGAATCCGGGACATTGACGAAAAGTTCTAAGGTTGTGGATGTGCTGTTGCCACTAGGGATAAAACATCGATGCTTTGTCTAAGGATATTTGTGTTGATTACATTACACACCATACTTAATGCAATTGTCTGTTGTTTGCAACTTAATACTAGAAGGGGTGCGGATGCTAACCCGAAGGTGGACTTTTTAGGCATAGATGCATGCTCGATAGCGGTCTATGTACTTTGTCGTAATGCCCAAGTAAATATCATAGTAGTCATCATGATATGTATGTGCATTGTTATGCCCTCTCTATTTGTCAATTGCCCAACTGTAATTTGTTCACCCAACATGCTATTTATCTTATTGGAGAGACACCACTAGTGAACTATGGACCCCGGTCCATTCTTTTACATCTGAAATACAATCTACTGCAAACTCTGTTCTCTGTTGTTCTTCACAAGAAAACATCATTCTCCACACCATACGTTTAATCCTTTGTTTACAACAAGCCGGTGAGATTGACAACCTCACTGTAATATCCCAGGATTGGGGTTACAAAAAGAGAGGAAACAGATGTGTGCATTGCATTCATGCATAGAAAATCCGGGGGAATTTTCGCGCTTTTGTTTAAAACCTCCAAAGGGATCGAGGTTTATCTTACATCGGTGGAATTGAGTTAGTCTTCGATGTGGGTGCGATAAATTTCGACATGACCTTTCTGAACTCATGTGTTTTGGGGGAAATAATTTGAATTCAAATTCAAATATGAAAGACATAATTCAAATAGTAATTTGAAATCTAAACAATTATATAAATACAAAGTAAATATAAATATAAATGAGAATCAAATATTACAAATAATATTTCACATAAGTATTTCCTTTACAACATTTATGGAATATTACATGTTGGAAAAGAAATAGAAGATTACAAAAGTAATAAAGGGGAATCCTAAACTAAATCTTCATCTTCCAAATCTATCCCAATCTTATTATTCTTCATCCCCTGCAAAAGAAACAACAAAGACAAAAAAAAGTAGTTTGGAGATATTAAAATGTTTGCCTCCACCATTGGGAGGCAATGTTACTGTTGGTAACTAGCTAGAGGGAATCAAGAACTTGTTTTGATTCCCTAATGTTGATTAGAGGGAGTAAATTTAAATTAGGCAACAAGAGGCATTTTGAGCAAGTTGATCACTATTTCATCTGAGGCATCAACGAGGCATTGTTATCGATGGTCACTAATTATTTCTTAAGCAACCAGAGACAAGAAGGCAACCACTGATTGAATTCAATTCATTTTAAGGCAACAAAGCAACTATTATAATCTCCCTCTAATCTAGCTAGAATCCTTCAAAATTCCACAAAGTTGTTTTTATGGATCATTATTGACATGGAGAAGTCAATATGATCCTAAACTAAAAGCCATAAGGTAAGATCTGCTTGATCACATCAGTCCAATAGGAGTAATACACTTGGCAGTGTCAAATATTAAAGGACAACAGTGGATAAACATCAGCTCTGCGGTGCCTTCACTTGGAGGCAATGAAAATATCTTGACCAGAGCATCCAAGCAAGTAGCACAGTCAGTGCATGCATAAGCATGTGTTGTCGACACCACAGACAACACCCAACAGTATATAAACAGCAGATAGGCTGTACTAGCAGCCCCTTTGCCACACACAAACATCTCAGCCGCACCAACAATTCATCTAGAAACCATATGCACTGCCAGAATCACCATAATAACCACTGGATTTACAACAAGATCTTTGGAGGAAATCAAAAAGCTAGCCGGAAGGAGAAGAAGAGGGGGAAACATGGCAACAAGCACAAGTGACAGCTGATCAAGATTCACCACCAGAATAGCATCACCACCAGCTAGTCCACTCTTCTACAGTAGGTTGATCTTTAAGATCATCATCTAGCATATATTATTTTCAGTTCAGTTCAAAGCATTCTGGTACGAGAAACTCTCAGATTTGCATACAAGTGGTATGCTAGTCTCATCATCGAGTTTATTGGGCATAAATTGCACCTTCCCTTATCAAAAACATCCGCCTCAGCCTTTGCATCATTGGCAAGGCCACAAGATCAAGCAAGCATATGTTCTTATCGATAATAGCTCACAGTAGGAGGGATGATTCTCAGATTAGCATAGAAGTGCTATGCTAGTTCATCATAGAATTAAACAAACCACAAGAAATAGTATCTGTTCTTAATAAAGTATTTAGCCTCAGACTTTTGCATCACTGGCAAGACCATGGTAGCTAGCTAGGTCTGTTCTTATCAGTTTAATCCATCAACCTTATAAACAGATAGTAACCAGTAACATCAACTTGTCCCTGGATTATTCCTGGAAATCAATGGATCATATATATAGCCAGCAGAAAAGCATACCATAAGCTCACAAGTAAATCATCCAGCAACTCACCAGTTGCAGGCAACAATAGTTGCATTCTGTATATTCAAACCCACTGATAAGATAAACAGAAATACAACTGAATTTCTTCTGTTAAATTAAACTGTCACTATTCAGATTTATCATATATTTATTAACAACCGCAACCAAGATGCTTGGGGTGAGCACAACAATTAAACTCGAGTAACCCATCAAGCACATGACATAGATTCATTGGAGAAAGGCCTTACTAGCATAGGCAAGATATCACATCGCCAGTACCAAGTCATCCAAACATTTTGAAGCATATATGCTTATATCACAGCCATGTTCTAATCAACCAACACAGGATACCACCTCCAACTGTCAACTCACAATCAGCCATCAAGGAAATTATACAATAGTAGTTGCAGGTTCCATCTTAAGCACATAATGTAATACAACACACTAGAATCAGCACTGGACTGACAAATTTACAAGTCATACAGCACAGGAATGGCACTCACAAGCATATGCAATAATCAGGCCAAGCACACACAAGCTCATGGCCAATAAATTCATCGTTATAGAGAAGACAGAGAGAGAGAGGGAGAAAGGGGAATAGCTCACAGTGGTTCGGGCGAATAGAGGAAGAGGTCGACGCCGGGGTTGCGCCTACAACACCATCCTGCCGGCGTCGAGAACAAAGTAGCGACCACACCACCAGTTCACCGGCATCACAGCTGCACAGGCAGCAGCAACACCACACCACCACCAATACACCACCAAATCAACCAAGCAGTAGCGCTGGTGGCGACCAACATCGGCCGGAGTTGAGGCGGTGGTAGCGCTACAGTAGGGTTGGGGAAAAACCAAGGGGAGCACGAAAATCAAATCGAAGAGGGGCAGTTGAAGAGCAGGTCAAGGCGGACCAAAGCCCTCTCGTGACGGCGCCGGAGCAGGCAGGAGGCGGCTAGGAAAAGGGCGGCGCGGCGGAGCCAGGGGCGTCATGGGCGCGTGCACGCATGCGTTAGCGAAGAGAGGGGCGCCAGTAGGGGTTAGATAGAGGAGAGTATGGCGGAGCCACAGCGGCGTGCGGCGGTGCCGGAAGCGTCTAGTGATGGCCGGGCACAGGCGGCGGCTCGGTGGAGCTTTGGGGGCGAGCGTGGGTGACGGCGGCGTCGCGGTGAGAGACAGTTTCTAGAGGAGAAATAGGAGGGGGCGGCGATACCTAGCCTGTGAGGAGCGGCGCCGGGGTTGGCCGTCGGCTGGCCGGAGCGGCGCCGGAGGAGCACATCCGGCGAGCCAGAGGAAGGTCACGCCGGAGCGAACGATGGCGTGCGAAGATGAGAGGTGAGCGAGAGGGGGGGTTGGTCGGGCCTGGGTCTTGACCCGACCTAGGGCAGGCCGACCAAGCCAATTGGGCCTGGTCTGGTTAGACCAGTTGGGATCAGCCCAAATGGCCATTTAGTCCAAATTTTCTTTTATAGTCAAAATATTATAGAGTAAAATAACTTCCTAAAGTTAAAATAATAATAAATACCAAACATGTAATTTTCTTGTTTCTATTTTGCACATAAAGAAAGTATTAAATCTTACCTTGCATCAAAATGGCATATAAAACAACAAACATTTCTTGATAGTTATGTTTCATTATATGAAAATCCTAATTGATCATAACTTCAAATATTATTTAAAAAAACCTAAACCCTAATAGTATTTATCATATTTTACTTAAGTTTTGTAAAAATAATATAATGTTAAATTCCTTATAAATCTTATTTCAAAGTATTAGTAACTTAAACTTTGTTTCCAGTTATTATGTTAAGAATAGCCCCACAATTTAGAAACCTAGTGCTAATAGGAATAAAAACCTTAACCCTATCATTTTATGTGGAACCCTAAAAACCATAATCCATTCAGGAAGCCTTGGTCCACTATTTCATGTGAACCTTAATTTGCTTCTAACCCAAACCTTAGGTTAGAACATGTGATCATGATATTTTCCAAGCTCCATAGTAGCAACTAAACAATTGCCATGTCTTCACAAAATAATAGAGACCCATCTCTAATACATTGGTATTACATGTGTTCATGCCTAGATGATCAAATAGGAACACCTAAGCCTAAACCCTAGTTCCTATCATCAAAATTATCAACCTTACGCATACCTATATAACATCACACCAGGGTAATGAACCCTAATAGCAACCATACCTACTATTTTTTTTGCACTACATAAACCTGTTCCACTAAACCCTACTAGTATTAGATAATCATGAATCATCCTATTTAGGAACCAACCATTTTAAAAATACTTAGTGAATTCAAATGTAAACCCTAGGAAACCTCAACCTTAATTGTGATACTTCTTCTTACTTAAGAAGTATGTTCTTCAAAAGTTATTCTTTTGAAGAAAATAAGGAATCATCATCAATTCTGCCTAATAGGACCTATAGCCAATACCTAGCTACCACCAACAAGATGAACCAATCTTGATAGCAACCTTGTATGAATAATTGCTTAGAAGGCCAGGCTTAACTCAACCTTACAAACTCTTGGTGTTGATGAATCCAACTAGGTTGTAATCCATCTAATACTTACTCCAGCAACTACATGAAACCATAGTCAACCATAGAACCCCAACCTAATTATCCTACTTGTTCTTTATTAAAGAACATGTTCTTCAAAAGTTATTCTTTTGAAATATATTATTAGTAATCATCAACCAAGCACTATAGGACTTAAAATTGACAACTGCTCTTTACTTATTATACAACTACTATTCATTGGTGTGGATGATTGTTACTATACATTTTACCACTTGCTTATGATTCTAAAACAAACAAACCTGAATAAGAACCTTGTTTGTGAATCTCTCTAAAAGTGCAACACACCCTGAACTAATCATTACCACTCACTAATCCTAAATCATCGGGGTTAGGTCACACTTAGAGCGATTGCATCTCATACTTATGCATTATTGCATCCTTGCCAATCTTTTAAACATCATCCTTACCGGACGATGATGCTATTTCAGAATTTGGAGTTATTGCGTATCGAAGACCTTGCCTGCATAATCTTGCAGTCAAGAAAGGCAAGTTCATCACTTGCTCATGTCATTTGAGTATCTTTATCAAATTACTTGCAAAGTACTATGATTATCACTATTGCATAAAAACCAAAACCACTATTTTCATAACTATGAATATGACTATGTGGTGGGCAATGGAACCATGGATTGTGTTGATATGGTGGAGGTTCCATTACAAGGGTTTATATCCATCTAGGATTAAACAACAAATGTCGTCCAGTGATTCTTGTGCCGTAATACCCGTGTTAACCATAAGATCTGGAGTGGGACGAAATAGTCAATTGTATTTCCACCTCTTGTACATCAACGGATGCGTTTTACCGTAGACCCTTGATCCAAGAGAGGACAAGTGGTACCCTTGATCCAAGAGAGGACAAGTGGTAGGGTGGGGGTCCCGATGAAGTCCCCACGGTTATTGCGGTCTATGATGGGTTGCAGCTGCCGGCGAAGGAGTTCATGGTAGAGACCTGAACTGTTGTCGTGGTCGGGGGCCGTCCTTAATTGGTATAAGAGCACCGGCGAGGACCCAGGGTCGGAGTTTGCATCAAAGGGTGGGTGTATGAGGTAGCGGAGGAATATGATTGGCTATGACCTTATACCGGGCCTCACACCATAGGAAGTGTGGACGGGAAACTCGAGCCCGGTTGGCACCAAGGTTAAGATCTCTTATGGGTAAAGCAACACACCTCTGCAGAGTGTAATGAATCGTGACCTGTCACTCCCTGTTCCGGGATATGGAACTGCGAACATGGCCGGAAAGGAGCTCCATGAAGTTCTAGTAAACCGGTGAAGGCTGACGGACATAATTCTTCTGAATAAAAGCAACCTTTTGAAGAAATGGTTATGAAAACTTGCATTAGTATTAGACTTTCTGGTCTAATGCTGTAGCTAGTGCATTAAACACCTCTTTCCTATAATGAACTTGTTGAGTACGCTCGTACTCATCCCACTCTTAAATCCCCTGCTTAGATATGGAGGCCACGATGGAGGATCTACAGTGCAACTCGAAGACCGAGGAGTCAACCACTACTTCAAGGGACAGGAACTCGTCGAACGATCAAGCACCACATCCAACAAGTATAAAACTTAGCTTAGCAATAGAAAGGAACTAGTTTCCTAAACCTAGCTCCTATTTAGCTAGAATCTATTCATAGCCTCTATAGCTAGTTAAATACTCTACAAATAGAGTCCGTGATAAGACTAGACTACGAGTCGTTCTTCTGGAGTTTATTTGCAGTTTTACCTCATTGTAAAGTAGGAGGTCTGTGATGATCTTATGTAACGAGTCAACATTGTAATTCTATAGATATGCCTTGGACCCGCATATGTTTCCGTTGTACCACTCTGAGCGATATAATACTAGTGGAACGGTGTTTCATTGGTGTTATATCAGACTTGCATACTACACCATGCAGTGGTATGCCGGGTCACCACAGTTAAGTTGGGGCAAAGTATTTTGGTTGTGTTGTGCAGGTTCCACGTTGGCGCCGGAATCCCTGGTGTTGCGCCGCACTACACTCCTCCACCAACAACCTTCACGTGGCCTTCATCTCCTACTGGTTCGATAACCTTGGTTTCTTACTGAGGGAAAACTTGCTGCTGTACGAATCACACCTTCCTCTTGGGGTTCCCAACGGACGTGTGCTTCACGCGTTATCACCCAGCCGCCCAAGAGTGTTAGGGAGCCGGAGACCAAGGTAACATCGGCTCGCTTGCCCTCCTTTTGCATATTACACGGTAGGAGTTAAGATCTAGTTGTTGCATTTCCCAGGTGTTTCCATCCTTCACCCAGAACCAGACGGATCTTGTGTTACCAGCTCCCCCGCCGCCCAAGAGGGTCAGGGAGCAAGAGACCAAGGTAACTTCGGCTCTCCTTCCCTCCTTTAAAGTTATTGTATGCTTGGATTAAGAGTGAAATGTTTCCTCTCGCAGGAGATTGGCTCCATTTTTAAACAGAATAAGAAGATTTTCAAGCTCACCGGAGATAATGGGATTACGGAGGCGTTCAAGCTCGGGGGATAAGTTGAGATCAAGCTCGAGGAAAAAGATGAGATGGAGGAGCTTCTCAAGAACTTTGGAGACGATCAGTTCAAGGACAATGAGGTTACTAGGACTCGTTACATTTCTTTTTATCGGTAATCAAGGAAAGTAAGAGCAAGATTAATAACATAGCCGGCTGCTGGCTATAGAGCCCTGCCATGTCATCTTGCAGTCATCATAAAGCCCACTCACACAATAGATTGACTACTCATATTAGGCTGGCTGCTAAGTAAGTTTTATTAGATATTTAATAATTTAATGTTTGGATGCTATTGGGCTTAGGGGCAAACGGCCAGCTTCTTGGACAAAGTTTGAGGATAGACGTCCACTTTTTTGAGGACGGAGGGAGTACATATTAAACTAAACATTTGTTTTATATTAGTATTAGTCTACCTTTTAGGGTGCTTTTTCATTTGTAGAAGTAGTAGTATTACATTTTTCTTTGTCGGAAATGGTCTATTCTCGATTTGACTTTGATATGTACATTTCTCAACAGTTGGACAAACCAGTCGCTTGGTTTCGTTCACTCATGAAGCAGGCGATAAAGGCATGGTATGGGCAGATTTGCCAGCGGCGCAGCGAGAACTCCAATTTACGCGAGCAGATCCTGGTAGTCATGGAAACCACTTCCTCCTGTCTGAAGACCTGCACGAGTTGCCACATCCCTTTCACATGTTGGAGAAGATAAACGACCAACTATTGTCTCTCCTTGAAATAGGAGTCCTTGATACGTCTCCAACGTATCGATAATTTCTTGTGTTCCATGCCACATTATTGATGTTATCTACATGTTTTGTTCACACTTTATGTCATTATTATGCGTTTTCCGGAACTAACCTATTGACGAGATGCCGAAAGGCCGCTTGCTCGTTTTCTCGCTGTTTTTGGTTCCAGAAAGGCTAGTTCGGGCAATATTCTCGGAATTGGACGAAATCAACGCCAAACCTCCTATTTTCCCCGGAAGGCTCCGAACACCGAAGAAGAGTCGGAGAGGGGCCGGGGGCCCCACACCATAGGGCCGCGCGGCCGAGGTGCGGCCGCGCCGGCCTAGGGTGAGGCCGCCCCGTCGGCCCTCCTGCGCCGCCTCTTCGCCTATATAACCCCTTTCGACCTAAAAACGCGAGTACCAATTGACGAAACCCACGTAAACCTGCCGCAGCCGCCGCCATCGCGAAGCCAAGATCCGGGGGACAGGATCTCTGCTCCGGCACGCCGCCGGAGCGGGGAAGTGCCCCCGGAAGGCTTCTCCATCGACACCGCTGCCATCTCCACCGCCATCTTCATCACCGCCGCTGCTCCCATGAGGAGGGAGTAGTTCTCCATCGAGGCTCGGGGCTGTACCGGTAGCTATGTGGTTCATCTCTCTCCTATGTAGTTCAATACAATAATCTCATGAGCTGCCTTACATGATTGAGATTCATATGATGATGCTTGTAATCTAGATGTCATTATGCTAGTCAAGTGGGTTTTACTTATGTGATCTCCGGAGACTCCTCGTCCCACGTGTGTAAAGGTGACGAGTGTGTGCACCGTGTGGGTCTCTTAGGCTAGATTTCACAGAATACTTACTCATTGAATGGCATAGTGAGGTGCTTATTTATATCTCTTTATGATTGCAGCATGTTGTATCACAATTTATCCACGTGCTACTCTAGTGATTTGTTATTAAAGTAGTTTATTCCTCCCGCATGTGTGCAAAGGTGACAGTGCGTGCACCGTGTTAGTACTTGGTTTATGCTATGATCATGATCTCTTGTAGATTATGGAGTTAACTATTGCTATGATAATATTGATGTGATCTATTCCTCCTACATATGCATGAAGGTGACAAGTGTGCATGCTATGCTAGTACTTGGTTTGGTAGCGTTGATCTATCTTACACTAAAGGTTACTTAAACATGAGCATTATTGTGGAGCTTGTTAACTCCGGCATTGAGGGTTCGTGTAATCCTACGCAATATGTTCATCATCCAACAAAAGTGTAGAGTATGCATTTATCTCGTTCCGTTATGTGATCGATGTTGAGAGTGTCCACTAGTGAAAGTGTAATCCCTAGGCCTTGTTCCTAAATACTGCTGAGTTACTACTGCTTGTTTACTACTGCTGCGTTACTACTGCTGAGTTACTACTGCTTGTTACTGTTTTACTGCGTTACTACTGCCGCAATACCACCACCATCAACTACACGCCAAGCACTTTTCTGGCACCGTTGCTACTGCTCATACTTATTTATACCACTTGTATTTCACTATCTCTTCGCCGAACTAGTGCACCTATTAGGTGTGTTGGGGACACAAGAGACTTCTTGCTTTGTGGTTGCAGGGTTGCATGAGAGGGATATCTTTGACCTCTTCCTCCCTGAGTTCGATAAACCTTGGGTATCCACTTAAGGGAAACTTGCTGCTGTTCTACAAACCTCTGCACTTGGAGGCCCAACACCGTCTACAGGAAAGGAGGGGGAACGTAGACATCAAGCACTTTTCTCGGCGCCGTTGCCGGGAGGAAAGGTAAAAGGCTCTCATACTACGGTCTCAGGTAAAGTATTTTTCCGGCGCCGTCGTGTGTGTGCTCGAAGCTATTTCCTTTAGATCCTGCAATTGCATCTTGTTGTTTCTTGTTTACACTAGTTTGGCATAATGTACAACAATGAGCTTCTTATTCTATTTCCTGATTTAAAACATGGATTGTTTGATGCGAAAATTAAAAAACCTATGAAATCTTCTTTGCATGCTGGTAGTAATATTAGTATGAACGCTTTGAACACCATTGTTGACAATGATATAGAAAGTTCTAAGCTTGGGGAAGCTGGTTTTCATGATATTTTTAGTCCCCCAAGCATTGAGGAGAAAATTTTCTTTGATGATACTTTGCCTCCTATTTATGATGATTATAATGATAGTGGTCTTTTGGTGCCACCTACTATGGAGAGTGAATTTTGTTGTGATTATACTATGCCTCTTACACTTGATGAGAATAATAATGATAGCTACTTTGTTGAATTTGCTCCCACTACTACTAATAAAATTGATTATGCTTATGTGGAGAGTAATAATTTTATGCATGAGACTCATGATAAGAATGCTTTATGTGATAGTTATATTGTTGAGTTTGCTCATGTTGCTACTGAAAGTTATTATGAGAGAGGAAAATATGGTTGTAGAAATTTTCATGTTACTAAAACACCTCTCTATGTGCTGAAATTTTTGAAGCTACACTTGTTTTATCTTCCTATGCTTGTTACTTTGCTCTTCATGAACTTGTTTATTTACAAGATTCCTATGCATAGGAAGCATGTTAGACTTAAATGTGTTTTGAATTTGCCTCTTGATGCTCTCTTTTGCTTCAAATACTATTTCTTGCGAGTGCATCATTAAAACTGCTGAGCCCATCTTAATGGCTAAAAAGAAAGAACTTCTTGGGAGATAACCCATGTGTTATTTTGCTACAGTACTTTGTTTTATATTTGTGTCTTGGAAGTTGTTTACTACTGTAGCAACCTCTCCTTATCTTAGTTTTGTGTTTTGTTGTGCCAAGTAAAGTCTTTGATAGAAAAGTAAGTACTAGATTTGGATTACTGCGCAGTTCCAGATTTCTTTGCTGTCACGAATCTGAGCCCACTGCCCTGCAGGAAGCTCAGAAAATTATGCCAATTTACGTGCATGATCCTCAGATATGTACGCAACTTTCATTCAATTTGAGCATTTTCATTTGAGCAAGTCTGGTGGCCTAATAAAATCCATCTTTACGGACTGTTCTGTTTTGACAGATTCTGCCTTTTATTTCGCATTGCCTCTTTTGCTATGTTGGATGAATTTCTTTGATCCATTAATGTCCAGTAGCTTTATGCAATGTCCAGAAGTGTTAAGAATGATTGTGTCACCTCTGAACATGTGAATTTTTATTATGCACTAACCCTCTAATGAGTTGTTTCGAGTTTGGTGTGGAGGAAGTTTTCAAGGGTCAAGAGAGGAGGATGATATACTATGATTAAGGAGAGTGAAAGCTCTAAGCTTGGGGATGCCCCGGTGGTTCATCCCTGCATATATCAAGAAGACTCAAGCGTTTAAGCTTGGGGATGCCCAAGGCATCCCCTTCTTCATCGACAACATTATCAGGTTCCTCCCCTGAAACTATATTTTTATTCCATCACATCTTATGTGCTTTTTCTTGGAGCGTCTCGTTTGTTTGCTTTTGTTTTTGTTTGTGTTTGAATAAATTGGATTACATCATGCTTTTGTGGGAGAGAGACACGCTCCGCTGGTTCATATGAACACATGTGTTCTTAGCTCATAATATTCATGGCGAAGTTTCCTCTTCGTTAAATTGTTATATGGTTGGAATTGGAAAATGATACATGTAGTAATTGCTATAATGTCTTGGGTAATGTGATACTTGGCAATTGTTGTGCTCATGTTTAAGCTCTTGCATCATATACTTTGCACCTATTAGTGAAGAATACATAGAGCATGCTAAAATTTGGTTTGCATAATTGGTTTCTCTAAGGTCTAGATAATTTCTAGTATTGAGTTTGAACAACAAGGAAGACGGTGTAGAGTCTTATAATGCTTGTAATACGTCTTTTATGTGAGTTTTGCTGTACTAGTTCATCCTTGTGTTTGCCTCAAACAACCTTGCTAGCCTAAACCTTGTATCGAGAGGGAATACTTCTCATGCATCCAAATACTTGAGCCAACACTATGCCATTTGTGTCCACCATACCTACCTACTACATGGTATTTCTCCGCCATTCCAAAGTAAATTGCTTGAGTGCTACCTTTAAACAATTCAAAATTTATTACCTCTTATTTGTGTCAATGTTTTATAGCTCATGAGGAAGTATGTGGTGTTTATCTTTCAATCTTGTTGGGCAACTTTCACCAATGGACTAGTGGCTTCATCCGCTTATCCAATAATTTTGCAAAAAGAGCTGGCAATGGGATTCCCAGATCCCAAATTAACAAACTAAAAATAGACACTCCTCCATGGTATGTGATTGTTGGACGGCACCCGAAGGATTCGGTTAGCCATGGCTTGTGTAAGCAAAGGTTGGGAGGAGTGTCATCATAATAAAACTAAAATAAAAAGGTACTCCTTCATGGTATGAGATTGTTGGCGAGCACCCGAGGATTCGGTTAGCCATGGTTTGTGAAAGAAAGGTTGGAAGGAGTGCCATCCAAAAATAAAATAAAATGGGAGCCGCTCTTTGAAGGTTTGTCTGACAAGGGGGTTAGAGTGCCCACTACCATTCGTTGACAACAACATACACCTCTCAAAACTTTATTTTTATGCTCTCTATATGTTTTCAAAATCAAAGCTCTAGCACAAATATAGCAATCGATGCTTTCCTCTTTGAAGGACCATTCTTTTACTTTTATTGTTGAGTCAGTTCACCTATTTCTCTCCACCTCAAGAAGCAAACACTTGTGTGAACTGTGCATTGATTCTTACATATTTGCATATTGCATTTGTTATATTGCTTTGCATTGACAATTATCCATGAGATATACATGTTATAGGTTGAAAGCAACCGCTTAAACTTCATCTTCCTTTGTGTTGCTTCAATACCTTTACTTTGAATTATTACTTTATGAGTTAACTCTTATGCAAGACTTATTGATGCTTGTCTTGAAGTGCTATTCATGAAAAGTCTTTGCTTTATGATTCAGCTTGTTTACCCATGTCATATACATTGTTTTGATCGCTGCATTCACTACATATGCTTTACAAATAGTATGATCAAGTTTATGATGGCATGTCACTCCGAATTATCTTTGTTATCGCTTTACTCGGGACGAGCGTAACTAAGCTTAGGGATGCCGATACGTCTCCAACGTATCGATAATTTCTTGTGTTCCATGCCACATTATTGATGTTATCTACATGTTTTGTTCACACTTTATGTCATTATTATGCGTTTTCCGGAACTAACCTATTGACGAGATGCCGAAAGGCCGCTTGCCTTGTTCTCGCTGTTTTTGGTTCCGAGAAAGGCTAGTTCGGGCAATATTCTCGGAATTGGACGAAATCAACGCCAAACCTCCTATTTTCCCCGGAAGGCTCCGGAACACCGAAGAAGAGTCGGAGAGGGGCCAGGGGGCCCCACACCATAGGGCCGCGCGGGCCGGGGTCCGGCCGCGCCGGCCTAGGGTGAGGCCGCCCTGTCAGCCCCTCCTCGCGCCGCCTCTTCGCCTATATAACCCCTTTCGACCTAAAAACGCGAGTACCAATTGACGAAACCCACGAAACCTGCCCGAGCCGCCGCCATCGCGAAGCCAAGATCTGGGGGACAGGATCTCTGTTCCGGCACGCTGCCGGAGCGGGGAAGTGCCCCCGGAAGGCTTCTCCATCGACACCGCTGCCATCTCCACCGCCATCTTCATCACCGCTGCTGCTCCCATGAGGAGGGAGTAGTTCTCCATCGAGGCTCGGGGCTGTACCGGTAGCTATGTGGTTCATCTCTCTCCTATGTAGTTCAATACAATAATCTCATGAGCTGCCTTACATGATTGAGATTCATATGATGATGCTTGTAATCTAGATGTCATTATGCTAGTCAAGTGGGTTTTACTTATGTGATCTCCGGAGACTCCTCGTCCCACGTGTGTAAAGGTGACGAGTGTGTGCACCGTGTGGGTCTCTTAGGCTAGATTTCACAGAATACTTACTCATTGAATGGCATAGTGAGGTGCTTATTTATATCTCTTTATGATTGCAGCATGTTGTATCACAATTTATCCACGTGCTACTCTAGTGATTTGTTATTAAAGTAGTTTATTCCTCCTGCATGTGTGCAAAGGTGACAGTGCGTGCACCGTGTTAGTACTTGGTTTATGCTATGATCATGATCTCTTGTAGATTATGGAGTTAACTATTGCTATGATAATATTGATGTGATCTATTCCTCCTACATATGCATGAAGGTGACAAGTGTGCATGCTATGCTAGTACTTGGTTTGGTAGCGTTGATCTATCTTACACTAAAGGTTACTTAAACATGAGCATTATTGTGGAGCTTGTTAACTCCGGCATTGAGGGTTCGTGTAATCCTACGCAATATGTTCATCATCCAACAAAAGTGTAGAGTATGCATTTATCTGTTCTGTTATGTGATCGATGTTGAGAGTGTCCACTAGTGAAAGTGTAATCCCTAGGCCTTGTTCCTAAATACTGCTGAGTTACTACTGCTTGTTTACTACTGCTGCGTTACTACTGCTGAGTTACTACTGCTTGTTTACCGTTTCTATCGCGTTACTCTGCCGCAATACCACCACCATCAACTACACGCCAAGCACTTTTCTGGCACCGTTGCTACTGCTCATACTTATTTATACCACTTGTATTTCACTATCTCTTCGCCGAACTAGTGCACCTATTAGGTGTGTTGGGGACACAAGAGACTTCTTGCTTTGTGGTTGCAGGGTTGCATGAGAGGGATATCTTTGACCTCTTCCTCCCTGAGTTCGATAAACCTTGGGTATCCACTTAAGGGAAACTTGCTGCTGTTCTACAAACCTCTGCACTTGGAGGCCCAACACTGTCTACAGGAAAGGAGGGGGAACGTAGACATCAGTCCTCTCGGTCAACAACGATCGCCCTGCTGCGGTTATTGAAGAACTAAAGCTTGGCGAGCTAGCGGATCTATGATGGATAAGGTTGGTCTTGCCGGGGTGGTAGATGCAGCCTCTTTTTTCTCCCGCCGGTTGACGGTGAAGGATTTCATACCCGTAGCAGTTTAACCAAGCGATCAGTTGCCTCTAATTGTGCTTTTAGTAGGTGTTAATTGAACTACATTCCGTTCTCGATCTGGATGCATACAAGGTTTTCCCGTGACCATATTTTGGGTTCCTATGTAATTTGGGTTCGATGCACTATTAACCTCTGTGATATTAGTTCCCTAGTTGCTTGTTTATGAAGATCTGCTAGTGGTTCCAAGTTGGACTTGTTGATGTTTCACAGACCTGATTGGATCTATTGCTTGTGGTTCATCTTTTTTTCTTTTCATTTTCGGGATTAAATCTTCATGGTTCGATTTAGCTTCTGGCTACACGTTCAATGTTTGTTATGGAATTTTTCCAGCAAATGATAAGGGAGGGATAGACCAATGCAACCAGCCTCACATGTGAGTGGGAGAAGAGAAGAGAAGGTTAAGACGTGGAAAGAAGAATCGCACACGTATGAATGATCGTATACGCGACGGACATTTTTTTTCCAATAAAGGGCGCTTTATTAGTCGAAAAATCAAGCATTACACCCAGCCTCTGCATAGCTAAGATGCACACATCCGTTTAAGAATCCAATATTCAACCAAAACGAGTACAAAGAAACAAAAGGAGAAAAGCCAACTAGTTCAGGGCTACACTGGCCTCTATCCTACTGTTGTGTACCTACCCTTATTGGGAAATAAACTCCTTGGCCGTATTCTCCAATTGTGTAGACACCTCCATAAATAGGTCTCGGTCATCGAAGGGTTGAATCGGCGACCATGAACGGACGCGGCGGACATAGGGGTGGGCAAATATTTCGAAAGCCAGGGCTCAGATACCATGTCAAGCATCTTGCACTAGCCAACACAACCAAAAGTCCGAACTAATGGAAATGGCTAGGCAATCCACTTATACATATCAATATCCCCTACATCTAGAAATCTTGAAAAATATGCATACTGTCTAAATTCGAACGTGTTTATAGAACTGGAAGGTATACACAACCTGCTAGAGATGTTTTCTTATTACTTTATTGGCGTGCACGGCCGGCTACCAAATCGAATGACTCTTCCACACTCGAGGGGATAAGAGTGAGAAGGGTCTAGTCAGTTCACTATATTAACGTGGCACGTGCAACTTTTGGCAAAGCTGAAAAAACCGAGTAGTACATCGGAAGGATCGCCTGATAATTTAATACTCCTTCCTCGTATTCTGTGCCGTGCGTTAGTGGGCCGAACTTTTCACATATAAGTTATTCACTCTCATCCATTAGTCGGAAATGGACGGCCAAGATCTACTTCTTGGGAGTAGAAAAGAGTAGACGAATCTTTATTACACCAGTCCCCACTCTCGTCTTGCTCGCGTGACCTCCCATCCACAGAGAGCTCTGGCAGAGCTCGTTTTCTTCCTCTGTTCTCCTACTAGCTCGTACTTCGTCCGTGTTGGGTGATAGCCTTCCACACATCGAGGGATGGTCTTCGTCCACGTTGGATCGTGCCCGCTTCGGTAGCGGGATGTCAGGGTAAGTTTAGCTAAAATACCTTGCTGCATTCATTTTCATCCTCCTTTCTTGATCAGATCCTGATTCCCCCCATATGTTTTGAAGGTTCAGCGGCACGGGCAAGGCACCCCCCACAAAAGGACTTGCCGGAGAGATGGCGGCGGGTGATCTAAGGCAATCGAAAGATATCTCCCGCAGCCTTAGAAGGAACGATGTCAGTAACCCAGTATTGCCGGAGGATGTTCTTAACTTTTTGTGTAATTATGTAGCCCATCGCTCAGTATTTTCGGTGTTTATGCAGCTACTGAAGGATATTGTGGAAGATCTTGAAGGGGAATGCAACAGGTTGCGTGGGGAGATCGCCTAGTGGCAGAAACTCCAGAAGGAAACCTTGGTGTGCTTGGAGCTGGGCAATGCTTGCTTCGAGGATGCGGTTGCCAAGAGGCACGAGCTACTCCTTGACTGCGAACGCCTCCACGAAGAGAATCTAACTCTAAATGGGAAGCTCAATCAGGCTATTGATGAAGCCAGGTTGGCGGAAACCGAGCTTGTGGACGCCTACATAAAATGCTCTGAGATGCGCAACACGCTTTTGGATTTAAAGGATAAGCTAACTCGCTTCAGGAACTCTAACGATGATTTGAGGAAGAAGATCCATGACCTGCTGATGTCTACGGGTGCTTCTATTCTTGTAGACAGTGTTGGGCCTCCAAGAGCAGAGGTTTGTAGAACAGCAGCAAGTTTCCCTTAAGTGGATCACCCAAGGTTTATCGAACTCGGGGAGGAAGAGGTCAAAGATATCCCTCTCAAGCAACCCTGCAATCACGATACAAGAAGTCTCTTGTGTCCCCAACACACCTAATACACTTGTCAGATGTATAGGTGCACTAGTTCGGCGAAGAGATAGTGAGATGCAAGTAGTATGGATGTATATGAGTGGTAATAACAATCTGAATAAAATATGGCAGCGAGTAAACATGCAACAGAACAGTAAATAAACAGAGTTTCGATGCTTAGAAGCAAGGCCTAGGGATCATACTTTCACTAGTGGACACTCTCAACATTGATCACATAATAAAACCACTCTACACTCTTTTGTTGGATGATGAACACCACTAATTGTGTAGGGCTACAAGAGCACCTCAATGCCGGAATTAACAAGCTCCACAACATTCGATGTTCATATTTAAATAACCTTAGAGTGCATGATAGATCATTGCAATTTCACCAAGTACTAACATAGCATGCACACTGTCACCATCACACTATGAAGGAGGAATAGATCACATCAATACTATCATAGCAATAATTAACTTCATAATCTACAAGAGATTACAATTATAACCTACGCCAAGTACTACATGATGCACACACTGTCACCATTATACCATGGAGGAGGAATAGACTACTTTAATAACATCACCAGAGTAACACATAGATGAATAGTGATACAAAACTCATATGAATCTCAATCATGTAAGGCAGCTCATGAGATTATTGTATTGAAGTACATAGGAGAGAGATTAACCACATAGCTACCGGTACAGCCCTTAGCCTCGGTGGAGAACTACTCCCTCCTCATGGGAGACAGCATCGTTGATGGAGATGGCGGTGGTGTCGATGGAGGAGCCTTCCGGGGGCACTTCCCCGTCCCGGCGGCGTGCCGGAACAGAGACTCCTGTCCCCCAGATCTTGGCTTCACGATGGCGGCGGCTCTGGAAGGTTTCTCGTACCGTGGCTTTTTCGTATCGAGGTTTTAGGTCAGGGACCTTTAAATAGGCGAAGAGGCGGAGTCGGAGGGCTGACGGGGCAACCACACAGTAGGGGGGCGCGCCCCCCCTGGGCCGCGCCGCCCTATCATCGCGGTGGCCCCGTGGCCCACCTCTCGGTCCTTCCGCGGTGTTCGGAAGCTTCGTGGAATTCTAAGATGCTTGGGCGTTGATTTCGTCCGATTCCGAGAATATTTCCTTACTAGGATTTCTGAAACCAAAAACAGCGAGAACAACAGAATCGGCCCTTCGGCATCTCGTCAATAGGTTAGTTCCGAAAAATGCATAATAATGACATATAATGTGTATAAAACATGTGAGTATCATCATAAAAGTAGCATGGAACATAACAAATTATAGATACGTTTGGGACGTATCACCTGCGCGCCCAGAAACGTTTGGTGGAGGTTGTCGATCAGCTCGTTAATCTTACCTGATGTTCCTTTGTACTTTTACCAGGAAGGACTCATGTAATTATAAAATTCTATAAGTAGTCTGCCACTCGTATGAATCTAGTTAATATTTGCTAGTTCTCCGCTTGTTGAGAATTAAGTTCGTGCTCAGTCGAGTCCTACACTATTTACCGAGCGGTAGGTTCGGATAGCTGCTTATGAACAAACAATCAGCAAAAAATGTCCTACACTGTTTGATTTGTTATGTGATTCGTCGTAGTTATCAGCTGCAACATTAATTGCAGCTAAAATTTGATGATAGAACGAAGTTAGTTCTCGACTGAGAAATAGCCACACCCATATTTAATAGCGATTTTAAAGTTACTTACTCCCTCCGTCCCGGTGGATTGGGCTGAATAGTAGTTTCATCGGGACGAGCAGCAGGGGATTGGGCGCTTAAACTTTTTCACACAAGATATTTCATCCAATCACGACCCTAATACGCCACATTCATTAGAGCAGCTATTGTTGATTTGAGGATGGGAACCGATGGAGGACATCCAGTGCATACACTAATGCACATTGACTAGCCAAAGAAGAGGAGAGTATGTTAAACTGAGAATAGTAATTGAGCCTTAATCCATGGTTAAACTGGGACAAATAGATTTTGGAGGTGAGCACAATCCACGAGGACGGAGGGAGTACTCCCTGTGTTCACAATTACATACTCCCTCCGTTCCTTTTTATAGTGCCTATAGATTTTTGGTATTTGTTTCAGAATATAAGGTTGTAGCTTAGCTTTTTTTCAATTACCCCCTCCCCGTTCAGCTCCCAAATCGTTCAGCTCCCAAATTTGTTATGGTAAGTTAGTAAGATATGGATTTTCCAAATTTTACGTTGATCTCAAATCGTTCACCTAGGGGTCTTGTGTAAAAAATACTCTTGCGCTAATTTCCGTGCCAAAAAACTATATGCACTATAAAATGGAACAGAGGGAGTATAAGCTTTTCGGAGACTGATTCTGTACGATGGAGTACTACGTACTTTTTTGTATATGCGTTACTAGTTGGATTATAAACTTGGATACTTTTTTGGATTTATCAGAAAGTTCAATTTGTTCGGATATTAGGCCCAAGAAGGCAGAGGCCCCAAATATAAGTCCACCTTCATTTGACGTAGAACATATGATTGGAGCTAACTTCTTAACAAAACTGGCCAGTCGGAGCAACAAAGTATATAAGCTGGGCTCCTCTGCGTGTATTTATTCATTTATTATATCATCTTATAATGCTACCGTCATGTACTAAGCAATATAAGATGCATAAAAGGATTAACATCACATGCAGTTTATAATGTGATATGATATAGCCTTTTTATCTTGCGAGATCTTCATCTCCAAAGCACGATCATGATCTCCATCATCTTCTGGCATGATCTCCATCATCGTCGGCGGGGCGTCAAGTTCAATGGCGCCGTTTTCATGGTTGTCCACTCTTGTAACAACTATTACAATATAATGTGTCGAAACGAAATTTAAAGACAACCATAAGGCTCCTGCCGGTTGCCACTTTACAATAAGGATTATCTCATACATTAAATATAATCATAATCACATCATGGCCATATCACATCACCAACCCCTATAAAAACAAGTTAGACGCTTTTAATTTTGTTTGCATATTTTACGTGGCTTGGGGTTTCGAGTAAGATCCAATCTACCTACAAACAAGAACCACAACGTTGATACAGTTGTTGTCAAGCCACTAGTGTAAGTTGAATCTTTACTATGGTGAGAGAGACAGATACCCGCAAAGCCACTTGTGCAATACAAGTTGCACGTCAAGCGTACGTGGAGCAAATCTCATGAACGCGGTCATGTAAAGTTAGCCCGAGCCACTTCATCTCACCGTGCCGCAAGATGCAAAGTACACAATAGGCAATAAAAAAGCATCAACACCCATAAAACCATTATGTTATAGTCGTACAAAAAACTATGTATAGACACGGCTCTGATACCACTGTAGGGATTCGTAGCATAGAAAAAAAATCCTACCGCAAGAACGAATAAGAAGACAAGATCTAATCTAGTAGTTGGTAGCAACGAGGTGAAGATCAATATACCCTTGAAGATCGCTAAGGGTTAACGAGATATATCTCGTGGTTGATGTAGTCGATCACTTGTCGCTTGCAAAAGCGCGTAGAAGATCTTGACGGTGCTACAGTCGGGCAGCACCTCCGCACTCGGTCACACGTACGGTGTTGATGAAGATGTCCTTCTCCCCGTTCCAGCGGGCAGCAGAAGTAGTAGATCCTCCTCAGATTCCCGCCAGCACGACGGCGTGGCGACGGTGGTGGAGATCTCCGGCAGCACTTCGCCGTAAGCACCGCAGGAGAAGATGGAGGAAGGAGATGCTAGGGTTTGGGAGAGGGGGCACTTGGGGCGCTGACCTTGGGTGCCCTTGGGTGGTGCGGCTTTGTGGTAGCCGCCCCTCCCTCTCCCTATCTTTATGTAGGTGTAACCCCCTAGGGTTTGCCACAAAACCAATTTGAAGTCCAACTCTAAAACTGCCATAATAGGGAAACATAGAAGGAGTGGGATTGCTCCTCTTCCTTGTGGTTTGGCCGACCAAGGTGGTGGAGTCCACCATGGACTCCACTCTCCCTTGGTTGGCCGGCTCGGGTTGATGGAGTCCAACCGGGACTCCACCTTCCATGGTGATTTATTCCGGATGCTTCTAGAACCTTCTAGTACCTTCAATAAATGCACCAAATCATTTCCAAACTTGGAATACGACTTCCTATATATGAATCTTATCCTCCGGACCATTCGGGAACACCTCATGATGTCCTGGATCCCATTTGAGACTCCGAACAACATTCGAACTCCATACCATATTCATATCTACTTAACAACATCAAAACCTTAAGTGTGTCACCCTACGGTTCGCGAATTATGTGGACATGATAGAGACACTTCTCCGATCAATAACTAATAGTGGGACCTGGAGATCCATAATAGCTCCACATATTTAATGATAACTTCGTGATCGAAAGAACCATTCACATAAAGTAATGATTCCCTTAGTTGCGCGATACTTTACTTATCCGAGGTTTTGATCATCGGTATCTCTATACCTAGTTCAACCTCGGATCCGATAAGTACTCTTTACTCGTACCGTGATATGCCATACCTTAATTGTGTCCTAGTCGCATGCTTGCAATCTAATTGGATGGCATTCCACCGAGAGGGCCCATAGTATATCTATCCGTCATTTCGATGAACAAATCACACTATTGATCCATGTGCTTCAAACTATACTTTCTGAATACTTAATGCCACTTTTATAACTACCCATTTACGAAGTAGTGTTTGATGTCATCAAAGTATTCATCCGGTGTAGGTGATTAATATGATCTCATGGTCTAAGGAATAAATTACTATGTAGCTAAAAGCTTGTAGCAGAACAAACTAAATGACTTGATCATATGCTATGCTTACTATGGGTGTATGTCTATCACATCATTCACTTAATGATATTATCTTGTTATTAATAACATCCAATGCTCATGATCATGAAACTATGATCATCTATTAATCAACAAGCTAGTTAAACAAGAGGCTTTACTAGGGACTCTTTTAAGTTTACAAAACACACAAGTATTACTATTTCCGGATAATACTACTATAGCATGTGATGTAAATATTTATCATAAACACAAAGATATAAATAATTACTATTGTATTATTGCCTCTTGGGCATATCTCCAACATGGCCTTTCGACTTTATCAACATAACACAGGCAAATTGCTAGTTGTTCCTTATGTGATACACCACTACACTCATCAGCAAGAATTGCATAATTGTCATCTCCAAGTTCTTCAATGAATTGCCTCCTAGTGTGTATGGTACAACACTGAATAATTTCTTTTTGTATGTCAGGACAAGTCAAGGTACAATTATCAGGAGCATTTTTCAAAACCAATTTATTCACTTCTTCATTGTTTGCTGCAAGCCATTCAAGAAGTTCAAGGAATATCCCTTTATTGCGAGAATCCTCCTTTTCATCATGCCCACGGAATGCCAATCCTTGACCAAGGAGAAACCTCAAGCACCTAAGACAATAAAGCAATCTGAGTAGTTTGTAAAGACGTAGTTCCTCATGGTTTACCTTCACAATGAGATCATCAACTGCCGCATTGGGATTCAAAAATAAGTTGTATCTCTCTTGAGCTTTATTATGCACACTTGTTACACCACCTACATGTTTCTCAAGTGCATCATCCCTATTCCAGTTTCTCCAACCACCATCAACAAATATCCCCGTACCCTTGCCCTTACTTTTCTTCTCTCTGAACAAGCAGCATACGAAGCAAAATGCTGCATCCTTCTTGATACTATACTCAAACCAATTATACCTCTCAAACCAAAGAATACTGAAATGCCGATCTTTACCTCCAATTTTCCTCGATTCAAACTGATGTGCATATGGTCGGCATGGACCCTTGAGAATATATGCTCTCCGGACTGCATCTTGATCATTGACATTATAGCTTGCAATGGTCAACCTTTCCCCTGGATCATGTGGACTACGATTGATGTCATACACCAGCGGTGGTGGTGGAGGTGGCGGCGACGGTGGTGGCGATGTGGAGGCATCATCATGTCGAGCTGAAGTAGCCTCATCCGAAGTAGCAAGGGTAGAGGATGCAAGCTTCTTTGCTTCATGCTTCTTGAAAAGAGCAGCAATATCCCCGGTCCTCTTCATGTTCTAATAATTCTACAATGGAAAATTATAAATCAATGGCCAGATTGTACGACTACAATGAATCCATTAATCATGAATCAATGTTCTAGTTTTGTGATGCAATAAGAATAAGCTAATCAAGTACTTGTGATTTGAGAGTTGAGAGATGTAAAGAGCTAGATCTAATTAGAGAATCGCCAATAAAATACCTGTGTACGCAGCCGGCCGGGCGTATGCGCGCAAGGTGACTATGGTGATCCCTTGGTCCTGCTAATTTGCAGCGCTGCCTCCTCGCTCGCCTCTTCCGATTGCGCTCCCTTGCGTGATCGAATCAAAACAGAAATTACCTCCAGAAGTTTGGAAATGCAGTATTGTTGTATCGGGGTAGGGCAGGTTTGGGGATTGCCAGAACGGTTGCCATGATTATTGGGAGTAGAAACCGGTATGGACTGACAACGACTGGACGGATCATTTGCTTCTTGGGCTGCGTCTAGAGATGTTATTTTCCTTTTCTTCTCAAATATATCTTATATAGTAGGGCTACTGGGCCAAATTCTTAGGATGGTCCTAGCCCCGCCCTTCCACCTTGTTGGACCCGCCCATGGTTAAGAGGACTTTTTCGTGAGTAAACTTGGCCTTATTGTCCTTTCTTTTCATGATTCGTTTCATTCCATTACTCAATAACATTCTTGTTTAACATTTCATTACAAATAATATATTTTTCAATGCTACATAACACAAATATTATTGAGTAATGGCATAAACTTGGTCTTCTGGTCCTTTATTTTCATGTTGGTTTGGATAGAAGTTTGTAAACTATGATTACTTTAAACATAAGAAAAACATCCCCCTTTTGAAAGACTATATTGTGAAGTTTCATTAGCATCTGTGTAGTGAAAAATCTTGGCCAGAATGCTATACATGCTTCTTCGATGATACTATCGGTACCTAGCCATGTGGGATATAGTTACACAGACACAACAGACAAGAAAGGCTCCCATTTAAGTTGGTATCTGGGGCGGAAAAAATCCCGGTTCTTAGTTTTGAAGGTAGGATTAGAGACATGGTAAATTGTGCGGCCCATAGGTTTATTTGTAGCTGGGGCGGAACAAGTAGAAGCCATGGTAAATTGTGCTGCCCATAGGTTTTTTCTCTTCTCCATGCTTAACCCAACTACATGCTTTGCTATCCTTTAACCCAGAAGAACTAACAGTTAAGGGATGGACATTATAGCTATCACATGAAGAAGCAAAATAATCCGTTAAGTACAAAGTCGCTCTCCTTACTTTCTTGCTCGCTTGAGTTCCTACAGATCTCATGTCACCCCTCGCTACCGACGTCCTAATCTTTTCTCTACCTCTGTTTCACAATTTAAACAAATTATACATGTATTTTTTA
The DNA here is from genome assembly GCF_022539505.1 of Lolium rigidum. Taxonomy (NCBI): domain Eukaryota; kingdom Viridiplantae; phylum Streptophyta; class Magnoliopsida; order Poales; family Poaceae; genus Lolium; species Lolium rigidum. The sequence continues at coordinate 312,565,819 of NC_061508.1, read as the reverse complement.
TAAAAAAGACAGGAAATTGACTTCAAAGCAAAACTATTAATGTGCTTCATGCCAAGGGGAAGGCTTACCATGGGCTCCGGCTGCCAGACTCTAAGGTAGTGACTCTAAGGTAGTGACCGGAGGCGATGACGAAGACGTGCTTCCGTTGACCCGTCGGTAAATGGAAAAGCTGGTTCGCAGGCTCTGGCAGGCCAAATTGACATAGGAGAATAATCCATGTTAGTAAATGGCTCATGCTATGCAACAGATCCAATTGAAGGAACATATTCTCAGAGAGACTTTGTAACATGAACGTAATGTTATTTTAAAAGAAAAATAAAAACATTGTTCCCCTATCTAAGAGTAACATTAGGTTCTCGCAGGTATCTAACCGTACCGCTACAAGCAAATTAAGTTCATCCAAAGTTTGATTTCATATCATTGGAATTATCTTCCGAGACTCTCCAAATAAAAAGAATACCCATCAAATCTACAGATAAAGAAACTGTCGATATATATTGGAGATGCATCTAAAATTACCATTACAACAGCTTAAGTTCATCCAGATTTTTTTGTCATACAATTGAAAGCATCTTGCGAGTAAAAAGAACTAACCAAACATGCGTTATATATATCTTTTTGTTTGCGGGGAATGCGTTATATCTATATCTATATACCTAATAATAAATAAGCTAAGATTTCAGCTAAATTTTTCATCCAACAACTTTTTGAACCATTTTACCCTTCCATCAAATCACATAATACTCCAATCTACCATTGTACCAGTTGGCTATTCTTTTTCACTACACCCATTGTCATCGCCTTCCTCGCTCGCGCTTGCTCTAGGCCGTACGCCCATCGCCGCTGATTCCACCGTACCTCTGCTCGCCTTGCCCTCCTCGTCCGCCGCCTGCGACATCGCTCTTCCGCTAGCTGCTCTCCGTTCGCCCGCAGCGCTCCCGCCTCGTTCCGAATCACGCGCCCATGCGGCTCCACGTTGACTTCCGCTGCGCGGGCCCACTAGGCCCAAACCACGAGCCGCTCACCTGCCTCCACTCGTCCCAACCCAGCCGATTCGATTTGGTCTTTTCTTCCCTTGTTCTCCAAGTACACCGGAGAGGCGGCCGCCGTATCGGGCGAATCTCGCGGCCCCGGGCGCAGGAGCCGGCCGCCGCTAGGTACCCCGCGCGCCACCTATTCCATCGATTACCACCGCCGCCCCTGGGCCCTGGTGGCCTGGTTCCCCGTCGATGTTAGATTGGGATCCCGCGCCGCAGCCGAATAGAGCTACCGCACGCGTGCAAAACTCCCCCTTCACCCTCTTCCTCGACCACTTCTGTCGGTAGGCTCTCCACTTCTCCGGTATGGGGAACGACCCGGACCTCCCTGCCCTCTCCGTTCGTGGCTGCAAATAGACAAAGAAAATCTCGTTGTCGTGAGCATGTGCTATTAAATCCCTGAGTTGCTCGCCACATGGAGGTGGACACTCTGCAACCACGTTCATTGTTTTTTTTTTTTTTTTTTTTTTTTTGCGAATGGACGTTCATTGTTGACTGCTACATGTAATTCTCCTTTTGGTACTGATCAATTCCCCCTTCTAATTCGTTCGGTTTGGTGTCCATGACTTATTTGTGTTGCTGCCTAGAGAAGTACTGCTTTTGGATTTTGTTGTTGTCCACTCGTCCCCCCGAACAGGCCCCCGGCGAGCGTTTTTTCCATCCGGACGGCGTAATTTGGCCCAGTCGCGCCCCCGGTTCCTCGTTTTCGTTCGGATTTGGGCCTAAATTCATCCGGCGATCCCACGCCATCCCCGGCCCCCGGGAGCGCTCGGGGACTCCGGACGAAACGAAAGCGCGCGTGGCCCCAACTTGTCGGCGACAATGGCCTCCGATCTACGGCAAAACCCTCGTCTTCCCGATCTACGGCAATACCCTCGTCGAACGAAAGCTTTGAAGTCTCAAGTGGTGCAACATAGATAGATTATATATATTTCGAATATAATTCGAATAAACATAAAAATTACATATAAAAACTTTAAAACTAACTTAAACTACTTCTTCTTCTTAGAAGGCCCCGCCTCATCGTCGTCGCGGCGACGCTTCCGGCTCGTCACCTCCTCGTCGGAGGAAGTTGACTCCTCCTCCTCGTCAGTGTCCTCAGCCTCTTCGTCGTCCTCCTCCTTTTCCTCGGCCTCTTCCTCCTCCTTTTCCCCGGCCTCTTCCTCGGCCTGCTCCTTGGCCTCTTCGGCCTCCTCCTCGTCCTCCTCGTCGTCGTCCTCGCTGGCCGGCGGAGGGGAATCGTCGCTGCTGGACGATGCAGCTTTATCCCACCAATGTCGCCATCCAGGCGGCTTCCCCTCGCTGTCGGTGTCCGATGGCCAAGAGAGATCGCTCATGGTTGACGGAGGATGGTGACGAGAGAACAGATGAATGGCGTCGGTCGTCGGAAACCGTATATGTAGGTCTCTCGACGAAAGAGAGCGGCGGTTGCTCTTCCGCGGAGTTCGTGCTCCATTACGGCGGTTCTCGCATCGAGGCCACTTCGACCGTTCCCGACGAGTCGTTTCGGCTCTCCAGTCCGCTTCGCGACGGTTCAATGCGTCGAGGGAACTCCGACGATTGCCCTTCCCGGTGACTGCGCCGTCGCTATGCACGCGGTGGGTGCGCGTCCATGGGCTCGCGGCTGGAAAAATGGGCCTCCCCAGGCCAAAAACTTCATCCATCCGGCGCTAAATAACGCCGGATTTCGGCCTAGGGAGCCCCAACGGCTGGGGATGCTCTTAGCACAACTCCACTACCCTACCGGGCTAGCAATTCGACAGATATTACAGAAGATTTGTTTGCCTCTGTTTTGTTAATCATTCAGAATTATTTGAAAGACAACTACAACAAACTTTATGAGGAATTGTGCTGATGCATCAAAATACTGTACAATGGCCATCCAAGAAATTCAGAAACATGCAAAAGCTTCCGGTGTCTGCTCAAGTGCTTGAATTTATCAAAATTTTGCGCGCTCTGAAACTGTGGCAGAGATTGCTATGATTTATGGTCAGATGAGCTCCTTGACGGCAAGGTAGATGTGGACTACAACCGGCCTCGGCTACTAGCCTATGCGCAGATTAATACGGTGTATATGCAATAAATTCAAGTTCAAGCTGGCCAGATTCCTATCTGAGCATGAGTTGACATTTCTTCATAACAACTGTAAGCTTCCAACTTATTACAGCGTGAAAGAAATTTAAGTGTAACTTTTCCAGAAAATCCAAAGTAGTTGCCGCAGGTTCATTGAACCTAAAATACTTTGCCGAAGTCTGTGACAATTACTTTAGATCGGACGGAATAACATATTTTACTATTCAAGCCAATGTAATTGGGTCAAGAGTTTAGGATCCCATGATCATGTGACCAAATTATCAGAAAATCTTGCACTTCATTAAAGAGTAGTGTAGGACATTTGGATAGTTCATTGAAATGCCAATGCACAGCGAAAATGTAATTTTTTAAAAAAAATATCTCTCCAATTTGACATGTAAGGATTAAAATATACGCTTCTGCAAGACTTGCTCTAAGGAGAGAAATTGTGTCATGGAGAAGACAACAGGGATAGAGCGAACCGAGGCTAGAGTTACATGGGTCAACCGATTTTGAGGTTAAATTCCAATCATCCACATAATTAGGCGATCATCGGATACAAGTAAAAATGGATGGAAGAATAAATTGGAGATTTTCTCAATTAACCCGTTGCAACGCACGGATATTTTTCCTAGAATATCTAAAAATAAAGAATAGGATGAGGTATACGGGTGATGCTAATCTAGTAGATGGTAGAAACGAGGTGAAGATCAACATACCCTCGAAGATCGCTAAGCGTTAACGAGATAAATCCTGTGGTGGATGTAGTCGATCACTTACCGCTTTCAAAAGCGCGTAGAAGATCTTGACGGTGCCACAATCGGGCAGCACCTCTGCACTCGGTCACACGTACAGTGTTGATGACGATATCCTTCTCCCCGTTCCAGCGGGCAGCGGATGTAGTAGATCCTCCTCGGAATCCCGCCAGCATGACGGCGTGGTGACGGTGGTGGTGGAGATCTCCGTCAGCGCTTCTCCGTAAGTGCTGCGGGAGAAAAGGGAGGAGGGGAGTGGCTAGGGTTTGGGGAGAGGGGGCACTTGGGGCGCCGGCCTTGGTGCCCTTGGGTGGTATGGCTGGTGTGGTGGTCGGCCCCCTTCCTCTCCCCCTCTTTATATAGGTGGAACCCCTTAGGGTTTGCCCAAAATCCGAATAAGAGTCCAACTCAAAACCTTTCATATGGGTGAAACCTAGGGGGAGTGGGATTGCTCCCTTTCCTTCCTCTATGGCTGGCCAAGGTGGTGGAGTCCACCATGGACTGGGACTCCACCTTCCATGGTGATTTCTTCCGGAAGGTTCTAGAACACTCTAGCGCCTTCCATAAATGCACCGGATCATTTCCAAACTTGGAAAATGACTTCCTATATATGAATCTTATTCTCCGGACCATTCCGGAACTCCTCGTGATGTCCTGGATCCCATCAGAGACTCCGAACAACATTCGAACTCCATTCCATATTCCATATCTACTTATAACGACATCAAACCTTAAGTGTGTCACCCTACGGTTCAAGAACTATGCGAACATGATCGAGACTCCTTTCCGATCAATAACTAATAGCGGGACCTGGGGATCCATAATAGCTCCCACATATTCAACGATGACTTTGTGATCGAAAGAACCATTCACATAAAATAACTATTCCCTTTGTCTCGCGATATTTTACTTATCCGAAGTTTGATCGTCAGTATCTCCATACCTAGTTCAACCTCGTTACCGATAAGTACTCTTTACTCGTACCGTGATATGATATCCCTTGTGAACCAGTCACATGCTTGCAAGCTAATTGGATATCATTTCACTGAGAGGGCCTAGAGTATATCTATCCGTCATTAGGATGGACAAATCCCACTATTGATACAAGTGCCTCAACCCTATACTTTCCGAACACTTAATGCCACATTTATAACAACCCATTTACGCAGTAGTGTTTGGTATCATCAAAGCATTCATCCAATGTAGGTGATTAACATGATCTCATGGTCGAAGGATTTAAGTTACTATGCATATTAAAGCTTGAAGCACAAAGAACTAAATGACTTGATCATATGCTACGCTTACTATGGGTGTATGTCCATCACATCATTCACCTAATGATATGACCTTGTTATTAATAACATCCAATATTCATGATCATGAAACTATGATCATCTATTAATCAACAAGTTAGTTTAACAAGAGGCTTACTAGGGACTCTTTTATGTTTACATAACACACATGTATTAATGTTTCCGGTTAATTACAATTATAGCATGGGATGTAAAAATTTATGATGAACACTAAGATATAAACACTTTTATTATTGCCTCTTGGGTATATCTCCAACAGTCTCCCACTTGCACTAGAGTCAATAATCTAGTTTACATTTGTAAAGATATAACACCTTGGCCTTCTGGTGCTTATCATGTTTTCTTATGGGAGAGGTTTCAGTCAACGAATCTGACATTCTCATAAACGTATGTATTTTGCAATTCATTTGCGTCACTATGCATCAGTTAGTTTTTCAAATGAGTCAGCATTAATCGTATATGTTTGGTCTTATGGTGGAACCTTAATTCCGCGGTCTTAAATATGTTACTAATATTGTCACATACAATATAGTTTCATAGTTCTGACACTACAGGAACTACACCAAATTCTTAAAGAACTCCTCGACTCAAACACCCTCGGTCATTATCAAAACAATATGATACTCTGCCTTCGTTTGTAGAATCTGTCACAACATTTAGAACTTACCTAAATCTAGCATAGACTTCGTCTAGCATATTGTGCAACCTTTTAATGAATACTTAGACTAATTGAGATTGAAATTCATTTTTATATGTGACCAAAATAATATCGATGCAACATCTTACAGCGATTTGTTTGTCATTACCTCATATAAAACTATATATATTTATATCCTTGGCTCTTACAAAGCACTTAGGGAATTCTTATTGTTGTCCAATGATCATCATATGAATCATTCTGATATATGCTCATAACACCTTAGAGCATATGACATCTGATTTTGTACATATTATTTGTGATCTAAAATTAGTCATGTGTTTTTACTCATTGAACACTAAGATATAACAATAAACACTTTTATTATTGCCTCTTGGGCATATCTCCAACAATTGTTTGTTCAAGGTATTATATTTGATATTCGAACATCATGTCAAAGTACTTATGGCTAGGCTCTGTTAATTGTTATATTGCATGGAGATTTCCCTTTCTTGTGGAGTATAAGAGAAATGTGTTGCGTCATCTCTATGTTAGGACGTGATGCCCATATGAATGCTTATCAAACACATATTGAAGATCCACCAATATTATCTAATTGATGAATTGATATTATCCACTACAACTTTAAAAGAGAGTAGACAAGTGAACCCGTGACCCTGGTCCAATTTTAATCATATGAAACAAATTTCCATTGCATTTATCTTACTTTCTATTTGCATCAATATTTCAATCTGAAAATACAAAAATACTTAGTTCACTTAATCACACAGAAAACACCAAAATAACTATCTTTCTACTGCATTTACTTAGTTACTTTATTTATTTGGTTTACTTTGCTTTCACTACATCTCTTATTTACTACTACTAATACGAAACCTTGTGCTTGACAACCACACGGCGGAGTTGGGGGCACAAGGCAATTTCTTACTTTGTAGGATTGTTAGAAGAAGAGGGAAAGATATAACTCTTAGCCAATTCCCCGCGAGTTCGATATTAACGCTCGAGTCACCCTTGTGGGGAAATTCTTCGCTAAACACAACACTCTGCACTTGGAGTCGCAAGGTCATCAGATGGGAATGCTATGATGTTCCATGTTGCATCTATTTTCCTTAAGATGCTCCCCGGAACATTTTATTTGGCATGTGCTTCCACAAGTTCTTCCTAGAATTACTCACTTTGGATTCTACACCAAAATGGATTCACCACTTGGTGAATCCAATATTCCAATCATAAGACACTGTTCTGTGTGTATGTGTGTGCAGGTGTGGAGATGATCAAGGAAAAAAAGTGAAGATGGTGTTGATCAAGGAATGATCCTGCTATGAAGTTGTTGATGGGATTCGTAGCATAGAAAACAAAAAATTTCCTACCGCGAGAACGCAATCCAAGCCAAGATGCAATCTAGAAGGTGGTAGCAACGAGGTGATGAAGGGGACTAACCCTTGAAGATTTCCAAAGCCTACGAGATTAGATCTCGTTGTTGCAGAAGATGATCACTTGCCGCTTTCAAAAGCGCGTAGAAGATCTTGACGGTGCCACAATCGGGCAGCACCTCCGTACTCGGTCACACGTTCGGTGTTGATGAAGACGACGTCCTTCTCCCCGTTCCAGCGGGCAGCGGAAGTAGTAGATCCTTCTTGGAATCCCGGCAGCACGACGGCGTGGTGGCGGTGTCGATGGAGATCTCCGGCGGAGCTTCGCTAAGCGTATGCGGGAGAGGTGGTGGAGGAGGGGCGGCTAGGGTTTTGGGGCGCCGGCCAAGGGGGTGCGGCCAACTTGTGGTCTTAGGGTGGCCGGCCCCCTCCCCTTGCTCCTCCTTATATAGGTGGAAGCCCCAAGTCTAGTCTCCCAAGTCTTCGAATAAGACCCCAACTCCAAAACCTACCTTTGGTGAGAAACCTACTAAAGGGGGGAGTCCTACTCAAGGTGGGACTCCCACCTTTCCTTGAGGTGGGTTGGCCGGCCACCCTTGGTGGAGTGGGACTCCTCCCCTTAGGGTTTGGCCGGCCAAGCTTGTGGAGTCCCTTCGGGACTCCACCTTCCATAGTGCCTTTCTTCCAAACTTTTCTAGAACCTTCGATAAATGCACCGGATCATTTCCAAACTTGGAATATGACTTCGTATATATGAATCTTATTCTCCGGACCATTTCGGAACTCCTCGTGATGTCCTGGATCCCATCCGAGACTCCGAACAAAACTTCGAACTCCATTCCATATTCCATATCTACTAATACGACATCAAACCTTAAGTGTGTCACCCTACGGTTCGCGAACTATGTAGACATGGTTGAGACATCTCTCCGACCAATAACCAATAGCGGGATCTGGAGATCCATAATGGCTCCCACATATTCAACGATAACTTTAGTGATCGAATGAACCATTCACATACGATACCGATTCCCTTTGTCACACGATATTTTACTTATCCGAGGTTTGATCATCGGTATCTCTATACCTTTTTCAACCTCGTCTCCTGACAAGTACTCTTTACTCGTACCGTGGTATGTGGTCTCTTTATGAACCATTCATATGCTTGCAAGCTAATTAGACGACATTCCACCGAGAGGGCCCAGAGTATATCTATCCGTCATCGGGATGGACAAATCCCACTGTTGGTCCATATGCCTCAACTCATACTTTCTGGATACTTAATCCAACCTTTATAACCACCCATTTACGCAGTGGCGTTTGATGTAATCAAAGTACCTTTCCGATATAAGTGATTTACATGATCTCATGGTCGAAGGACTAGGTAACTATGTATCGAAAGCTTATAGCAAATAACTTAATGACGTGATCTTATGCTACGCTTAATTGGGTGTGTCCATTACATCATTCACATAATGACATAACCTTGTTATTAATAACATCCAATGTTCATGATCATGAAACTATGATCATCTATTAATCAACAAGCTAGTTATACAAAGAGGCTTACTAGGGACTCATTGTTGTTTACATAACACACATGTATCAATGTTTCGGTTAATAAAATTATAGCATGGTATATAAACATTTATCATAAACACAAAGATATATAATAACCACTTTATTATTGCCTCTTGGGCATATCTCCAACAGTCTCCCACTTGCACTAGAGTCAATAATCTAGATTACATTGTAAGGTACCTAACACCCATGGCATTCTAGTGTTGGTCATGCTTTGCCCTAGGGAGAGCTTTAGTCAACAGATCTGACACGCTCAGAAACGTATGTATTTTGCAATTCATTTGCGTCTCAACGGATCACTCATTTTCCAAATGAGTTGGCATTAAATATGTTTGGTCTTCTGGTGGAACCTTAATTCCGCGGTCTGAAATATGTCACTAATATTGTCACACACAATATAGCTTCAAAGTTCTGACACTATCGGAACTACACCAAGTTCTCAAAGAACTTCTCGACTTAACATCCTTAATCATTGTCTAAACAATGACATACTCTGCCTTCTTCTATAGAATCCGTCACAATATTTAGAACACATCTAAATCTAGCATAGACTTATTCTAGCTCACTGTGCTACCTTTTAAACAACACTTAGCCTAATTGAGATTGAAATTTATTTTTATATGTGACCAAACTAATATCGGTGCAACACATTACAGCGATTTGTTTGTCATTACTCTATACAAAATTATATATATATCCTTGGTTCTTCTAAAGTACTCAAGGATATTCCTACTGTTGTCTAATAATCATCACATGAATCGTTCTGGTATATGCTCCTAACTCTTTAGAGCACAGGACATCTGATTATGTACATATTATTCGTGATCTAAAATCACTCATGTGTTTTTACTCATTAAGTGTCAGACACACTCAAGTCTTGTAAAACCTTCACATGAAAAGAACACCTTCTTAATTTTATATTGAACTACTTCAATATTCATTTTATGTACTTTTAACTTAAACTTATTATGTGCTTCAATCTATCTTCATAGATTTTGACACTAAATATGTTTCAGTTCATATCCTTTCATTGAAGTTAATTCTCAATGAAACCTTGTTAATCAATTATATAATTACATTATTTATAATCAACGATATGTCATTTACATAAAGTATTACAAATATGTCTCAGCGCTCCCACTTAATTTCTTGCAAATGCAAGCATCTTCATCGTCTCTGATGAAATCAAGAACTCTTTGATTATTTCATCTGGTGAAGATTCTAACTCCGCGATACTCACTTCATCCAATTGAAGTTTGTATACCTATCTAGTATTCCACGGACTAGCAAAACTCTTGGTTGTATCTTGTATACACCTTTAATACACACTTCTGTTAAGTAATGTATTTTGCCATCCTACTATCATATCTCATAAAAGAAATATGTAGCGATTACTAGAATAATCCACATAGACTACAAGCATCGCTACGGAAGATGTAATCTTATCGTAGTCAATTCTTTGAACTTTGTCGTAAACAATTTTTCGACAAGTCGAGCTTTTCAAGGATATTCCATCCAAGTCCATCAATTTAATAGATCCATTTACTTTCAAAAAGTATTCATCTATCTTGGATTTCATGGCGCATAGCCATTTTAACGGAGTCAGGGCCCATCATAACTTCTTTGTTTGTAGTTGGTTTATCATTGTTCAAAATCAATCCTTTGTCCACAAATCATTTATTTGATCACAAAGTAAACCATACCTACAAGGTTCAATATGTATTTCGATCTCCATGGCTAAAACACTTTGTAGTCATGGGAGCCATGATCATCGTGGCCGCTTCCGGAACCAATTCCGATGCTGCGCTACTCTGATCATTATGCTCAGGTTCATAAACCTTATCAAATTCTATTGTCCTCCCACTCAAATATTTCACTAGAAACAATTTCTTGGAAATAAATAAGAAACATCGACAAACACTTTTGTCTTTGTATCCATAGTGGAAAGAATTCCCAATCAATACTTTGGATAACCAACAAAGACATTCATCTGATTTTGGTTGTAAACTTTTAGACCAAAATTTAAAGAAAGGACTATTAGGGTTTATACCCATGCCATAATTCGTATGGTGTCATTTCAACGGATCATGATGATGCTCTATTCAGTGTAAAAACGGTAGTCACTAAAGCGTAATTCACAAAAATATAATGGCATCAATATTTTATCTCATCATTGATCCAACAAGGTTTTGATACATCTCTCGGATACTCCATCATTACTATGATACTCCAAGAAACGTGAGTTGTAGAACAATTTCATAACTCTCTTAGATGTTCGCTAAAAACTCGTAATTCAAATATTTCCACCATGATCCAATCATAGATATTTGACTTTTCTATTACGATGATTTCCACTTCATGCTGGATTTTATTTGAATCCATTCAAATGTTTCAAACTTCTTCCTTATCGAATATATCCATATATACTCAATTCATTGTTGAAAGTTTTCATGAAGTAGAAGAATCTCCCGCACAACAACTATGCCCAGTGAACCACATATATCATCATGTATGTTTTCACTAAGTTAGTTGCCCGTTCAACTCTTGGCCTATGAACGGTATTTTAGTCATTCTCTTTAGAAAAGATTTGCAAGCGCCAAACGATTCAAAAATCAAATGACTCCAAAAATCCATTTGCATGGAGTTCCTTCATGCGTTCCTTTCTAACATGACCTAAATGGCGGTTCCACAAATAAGTGGAGTTATGCCTTATGGCATTTTAGCGTCAGTATTATGTGTGTGTGTTTCACCATTAAGATTTATAATAACTTATCCATCGTACATGGAGTAATGTCATAATTTGAACAACTCATTGTTTTCATTTGACCAGAGAAAAATAACAATTTATTAAGTTCTTTATTATAAATTCTAAAGGCTAGGTAGAATGCCAACGACAAACATAATAACACTTTATTATATTCCAGACGTGCATTATTACCATATTCCTTATTAGTCACTTAGGCCATTGTATTCTTGTATTGCGTTGTGTTGTATGACATCTCATACCAATCAATCTGGTACAAATACCCAAGAATTTCATTATGTGACCAAACAAGGAATACATCCATAACATGTATATCATTTATATACTGCTGAACTAGACTTTCTAGTCTTTTCTTTCTTTCTGCCAAAATATCTTTTGTAGTTTCTCTTTTAGCTTTCTTCATTCTCAGAAAACACTTCACCTTCAATAACTTCTAGGTCCATTGGTCAAATACCAATAACCTTGAGGTTCTTACTTTGATCATCATATGACAAGTGTTTCAGATTTCACTATTAGTAACTTTGTAATATGATGAAAAATTTCACTCATAATTTTATCCATCATGACGACTTTCCGAGACCATGTTTGTACATGCTAGGCTCGTAAAGTTTAACCTTAGTATTCACATGTGCAAAACTGGCTTGCACCCGTTGTATGCACACGTAGAATCTATAATACCCGATCATCACGTGATGCTACGAAACTACGAGTCTTAGCAATGGTGCATACTAAGGATGATCACTTCATGGATATGCGAATATCGTTAGTGCCCAACTTAGTTGGAGGATTGGGATGCCTTGCGTCTTCAACCTTCATACATTCCCATAAAACTTATGAGTTTATGTAGTCTCACCAAATTATATTCTATCACCTTGCAATAAGGTCTTAGATATCACATATATCTCATACCTTGCTTATTTCTGAAAACAAAATTTCTAGCTCCTTACTTTTCAAACAGATTTGAACTTCAAGTTTCACGGAGACAAGATGACTTTAGGTACTAATTGAAACCATAGCTCTTTGAATAAACAATGTGAGGTTTACTAAAAGTTTGCAATAGGACTTAATCATTTCTTGATTCTTTAACAATACGGTACCAGTCCGTAAAGTTACTTGTCAGACTTAACAGTATTTCTATCTCAATTACAAGACTAACGCGTGGTAGAAAACGGATGCCAATTCTACAAATTAATTCAAAATACTATTCAGACTTTGTTTATGATAATTAGTTCATGTTTTAATCTAATTACTAATGAACTCCCACTTAATACAACATCCCTCATAGTTGTTAAGTGGTACACGATCCAAATCCACTACACCAAAACCGATCATCACGTGAGATGATGTAGCTTCAATGGTGAACATCAACATGTTGATCATATCATCCATATGACTCGTGTTCAACCTTTCGGTTTCCGTTGTCCCGAGGCCATGTCTGTACATGCTAGGCTCGTCAAGCAAACCCAAGTATTCCGCGTGTGCAACATGGCTTACACCCGTTGTATGTAATCGTTGAGTCTATCACATCCGATCATCACGAGATGCTTCGAAACGACGAACTATATCAACGGTGCATACGAGGGGAGAACACTTTATTATCTTGATATTAATGTGAGGGATCATCTTATAATGCTACCGTCGCGATCTAAGCAAAATAAGATGCATAAAGGATTAACATCACATGCAATTCATATGTGATATGATATGGCCCTTTAGTCTTTGCGCCTTCAATCTTCATCTCCAAAGAACGGACATGATCTCCATCATCAACGGGCATGATCTCCATCATCGTCGGCGTATCATCAAGGTCCATGGCGCCGTCTTCATGGTTTGTTCACCTCATGTAGCAACTATTACAACTACTTTGAAATAATACTCAACATGAAATTTAAAGACAACCATAAGGCTCCTGCCGTTTGCCACAATACAACAATGATCATCTCATACATATTCATCATCACATCATGGCCATATCACATCACCAAACCCTGCAAAAACAAGTTAGACGCCTCTAATATGGTTTGCATATTTTACGTGGTTTAGGGTTTTCGAGCAAGATCCAATCTACCTACGAACATGAACCACAACGGTGATACTAGTGTTGTCAATAGAAAGAGTAAATTGAATCTTCACTATGGTGGGAGAGACAGACACCCGCAAAGCCACTTATGCAATACAAGTTGCATGTCGAACGTGGAGCAAGTCTCATGAACGCGTTCATGTAAAGTTAGCCCGAGCCGCTTCATCCCACCATGCCACAAAGATGCAAAGTACTCGAACTAAAGACAACAAAGCATCAACGCCCACAAAACAATTGTGTTCTACTCGTGCAACCAATCTATGCATAGACACGGCTCTGATACCACTGATGGGATTCGTAGCATAGAAAACAAAAAAATTCCTACCGCGAGAACGCAATCCAAGCCAAGATGCAATCTAGAAGATGGTAGCAACGAGGTGATGAACGACACTAACCCTTGAAGATTTCCAAATCCTACAAGATTAGATCTCGTTGTTGCAGAAGATGATCACTTGCCGCTTTCAAAAGCGCGTAGAAGATCTTGACAGTGCCACAATCGGGCAGCACCTCCGTACTCGGTCACACGTTCGGTGTTGATGAAGACGATGTCCTTCTCCCCGTTCCAGCGGGCAGCGGAAGTAGTAGATCCTCCTTGGAATCCCGGCAGCACGACGGCGTGGTGGTGGTGTCGATGGAGATCTCCGGCAGAGCTTCGCTAAGCGTATGCGGGAGAGGTGGTGGAGGAGGGGCAGCTAGGGTTTTGGGGCGCCGGCCAAGGGGGTGCGGCCAACTTGTGGTCTTAGGGTGGCCGGCCCCCTCCCCTTGCTCCTCCTTATATAGGTGGAAGCCCCAAGTCTAGTCTCCAAGTCTTCGAATAAGACCCCAACTCCAAAACCTACCTTTGGTGGGAAACCTACTAAAGGGGGGAGTCCTACTCAAGGTGGGACTCCCACCTTTCCTTGAGGTGGGGTGGCCGGCCACCCTTGGTGGAGTCCACCTGGGACTCCTCCCCTTAGGGTTTGGCCGGCCAAGCTTGTGGAGTCCGGGACTCCACCTTCCATAGTGCCTTTCTTCCGGACTTTTCTAGAACCTTCTAGAACCTTCCATAAATGCACCGGATCATTCCAAACTTGGAATATGACTTCCTATATATGAATCTTATTCTCCGGACCATTCCGGAACTCCTCGTGATGTCCTGGATCCCATCCGAGACTCCGAACAAAACTTCAAACTCCATTCCATATTCCATATCTACTAATACGACATCAAACCTTAAGTGTGTCACCCTACGATATTCAATAATGGCTCCCACATATTCAACGATGATTTTAGTGATCGAATGAACCATTCACATACGATACCGATTCCCTTTGTCACGCGATATTTTACTTGTCCGAGGTTTGATCATCGGTATCTCTATACCTTGTTCAACCTCGTCTCCTGACAAGTACTCTTTACTCGTACCGTGGTATGTGGTCTCTTTATGAACCATTCATATGCTTGCAAGCTAATTAGACGACATTCCACCGAGAGGGCCCAGAGTATATCTATCCGTCATCGGGATGGACAAATCCCACTCGTTGATCCATATGCCTCAACTCATACTTTCCGGATACTTAATCCCACCTTTATAACCACCCATTTACGCAGTGGCATTTGATGTAATCAAAGTACCTTTCCGATATAAGTGATTTACATGATCTCATGGTCGAAGGACTAGGTAACTATGTATCGAAAGCTTATAGCAAATAACTTAATGACGTGATCTTATGCTACGCTTAATTGGGTGTGTCCATTACGTCATTCACATAATGACATAACCTTGTTATTAATAACATCCAATGTTCATGATCATGAAACTATGATCATCTATTAATCAACATGAAGGAGATATGCCCTAGAGGCAATAATAAAGTGGTTATTATTTATATCTTTATGTTTATGATAAATGTTTATATATCATGCTAGAATTGTATTAACCGAAACATTAGTACATGTGTGATATGTAGACAAATAAGAAGTCCCTAGTATGCCTCTTAAACTAGCTTGTTGATTAATGGATGATTAGTTTCATAATCATGAACATTGGATGTTATTAATAACAAGGTTATATCATTGTGTGAATGATATAATGGACACACCCAATTAAGCGTAGCATAAGATCTCGTCATTAAGTTATTTGCTATAAGCTTTCGATACATAGTTACCTAGTCCTTATGACCATGAGATCATATAAATCACTTATACCGGAAAGGTACTTTGATTACACCAAACACCACTCGCGTAAATGGGTGGCTATAAAGATGGGATTAAGTATCCGGAAAGTATGAGTTGAGGCATATGGATCAACAATGGGATTTGTCCATCCCGATGACGGATAGATATACTCTGGGCCCTCTCGGTGGAATGTCGTCTAATGTCTTGCAAGCATATGAATGAGTTCATAAGAGACCACATACCACGGTACGAGTAAAGAGTACTTGTCAGAAGACGAGGTTGAACAAGGTATAAAGTGATACCAAAGATCAAACCTCGGACAAGTGAAATATCGCGAGACAAAGGGAATTGGTAATATATGTGAATGGTTCATTCGATCACTAAAGTCATCGTTGAATATGTGGGAGCCATTATGGATCTCCGGATCCCGCTATTGGTTATTGGTCGGAGAGAGTACTCAACCATGTCCGCATAGTTCTCGAACCGTAGGGTGACACACTTAAAGTTGGATGTTGAAATGGTAGTACTTGAATATGGAATGGAGTTCGAATATTTGTTCGGAGTCCCGGATGAGATCCCGGACATCACGAGGAGTTCCGAATGGTCCGGAGAATAAAATTCATATATAGGATGTCATTTTATGTGAAATAAAATGTCGCGGAAGGTTCTATGGAAGGTTCTAGAAGGTTCTAGAAAAGTCCGGAAGAAACCACCAAGGAAGGTGGAGTCCACAAGGGACCCCACCTCCATGGCCGGCCAGCCCTAGATGGGGTGGAGTCCCAAGTGGACTCCACCATAGGGGCCGGCCACCCCCACATGGGAGGTGGGAATCCCACCTTTGGGTGGGAGTCCTAGTTGGGCTAGGATTGCCCCCTCCTATGGAAGGTTTTGGTTTCGGGTCTTATTCGAAGACTTGGACACCAACACTTGGGTTCCACCTATATAATGAGGGGCATAGGGGAGGGGGCCGGCCACACCAAAGCCACCACCTTGGCCGCACCCCTTGGAGGCCGGCCACCCCTCTCCCCAAACCCTAGCCGCCCCACTCCTCCTTCTTCCCCGCACGCTTAGCGAAGCTCCGCCGGGATTCTCCACCGCCACCGACACCACGCCGTCGTGTTGTCGGATTCAAGAGGAGCTACTACTTCCGCTGCCCGCCGGAACGGGGAGGTGGACGTCGTCTTCATCAACAACCGAACGTGTGACCGAGTACGGAGGTGCTGCCCGTTCGTGGCGCCGGAACCGATCGTGATCAAGATCTTCTACGCGCTTTTGCAAGCGGCAAGTGAACGTCTACCGCAGCAACAAGAGCCTCATCTTGTAGGCTTTGGAATCTCTTCAAGGGTGAGACTCGATACCCCCTCGTTGCTACCGTCTTCTAGATTGCATCTTGGCTTGGATTGCGTGTTCGCGGTAGGAAAATTTTTGTTTTCTATGCAACGTTATCCTACGAGTGGTATCGGAGCCGTGTCTATGCATAGATGGTTGCACGAGTAGAACACAATGGTTTTGTGGGCGTTGATGCTCTTGTTATCTTTAGTTTGAGTACTTTGCATCTTTGTGGCATAGTGGGATGAAGCGGCCCGGACTAACTTTACATGACCGCGTTCATGAGACTTGTTCCTCGTTTGACATGCAACTTGTATTGCATAAGAGGCTTTGCGGGTGTCTGTCTCTCCTACTATAGTAAAGATTCAATTTACTTTTCTATTGACAACATTAGTATCAACGTTGTGGTTCATGTTCGTAGGTAGATTAGATCTATATTGAAAACCCTAAACCACGTAAAATATGCAAACCAAATTAGAGAGCGTCTAACTTGTTTTTGCAGGGTTTGGTGATGTGATATGGCCATAATGTGATGATGAATATGTATGAGATGATCATTATTGTATTGTGGCAACCGGCGGAGCCTTATGGTTGTCTTTAAATTTCATGTTGAGTAGTATTTCAAAGTAGTTGTAATAGTTGCTACATGAGGTGAACAACCATGAAGACGGCGCCATGGACCTTGACGCTACGCCGACGATGATGGAGATCATGCCCGTTGATGATGGAGATCATGTCCGTGCTTTGGAGATGAAGATCGAAGGCGCAAAGACTAAAGGGCCATATCATATCACATATGAATTGCATGTGATGTTAATCCTTTATGCATCTTATTTTGCTTAGATCGCGACGGTAGCATTATAAGATGATCCCTCACATTAATATCAAGATAATAAAGTGTTCTTCCCTCGTATGCACCGTTGCATTGTTCGACGTTTTGAAGCATCTCGTGATGATCGGGTGTGATAAACTCGACATACAACGGGTGTAAGCCATGTTGCACATGCGGAATACTTGGGTTTGCTTGACGAGCCTAGCATGTACAGACATGGCCTCGGGACAACGGAAACCGAAAGGTTGAACACGAGTCATATGGATGATATGATCAACATGTTGATGTTCACCATTGAAGCTACATCATCTCACGTGATGATCGGTTTTGGTGTAGTGGATGTGGATCGTGTACCACTTAACAACTATGAGGGATGTTGTATTAAGTGGGAGTTCATTAGTAATTAGATTAAAACATGAACTAATTATCATAAACATAGTCAGAGTAGTATTTTGAATTAATTTTGTAGTATTGGCATCCGTTTACTACTATGCGCTAGTCTTATAGTTGAGATAGAAATACTGTTAAAATCTGACTAGAAACTTTACGGATTGGTACCGTATTGTTAATGAATCAAGAAATGATTAAGTCCTATTGCAAACTTTTAGTGAAACTCATTTTGTTGATTCAGAGAGCTATGGTTTCAATTAGTACCTAAAGTTATCTTGTCTCCGTGAAACTTAAAGTTCAAATCTGTTTGAAAAGTAAGGAGCTGAAAATTTAGTTTTCGTAAATAATCAAGGTACGAGATATATGTGATATCTAAGACCTTATTGCAAGATGATAGAATATAAATTTGGTGAGACTACATAAACTCATAAGTTTTATGGGAATGTACGAAGGTTGAAGACGCAAGGCGTCCCAATCCTCCAACTATTGGAGCACTAACAATATTCGCATATCCATGAAGTGATTGTCCTTAGTATGCACCGTTGCTAAGACTCGTCGTTTCGAAGCATCACGTGATGATCGGGTGTTATAGATTCTACGTGTGCTTCCAACGGGTGCAAGCCAGTTTTGCATATGCGAATACTAAGGTTTAAACTTTATGAGCCTAGCATGTACAGACATGGTCTCGTAAAGTTATCATGAATTGATGGATAAAATTATGAGTGAAATTGTTCATCGTATTACAAATTTACTAATAGTGAAATCTGAAACACTTGTCATATGATGATCAACTTCAAAGTAAGAACCTCAAGGTTATTGGTATTTGACCAACAAACCTAGAAGTTATTGATGTTGAAATGTTTTTCCGAATAATGAGGAAAGCTAAAAGAGAAACTGCAAAAGATATTTTGGCAAAAGAAAAGAAAAGACTAGAAAGTCTAGCTCAAGTGTATATAAATGATATACATGTTATGGTTGTATTCCTAGTTAAGTCACACAATGAAATTCTTGGGTATTAATACCATATTGGTTGGTATGAAGTATCATACAAAACAACACAATACAAGAATACAATGGCCTAAGTGATCGACAAAGAATATGATAGGAATGCACGTCCGGAACAAAATAAAGTGTTATTATGTTCATCGTTGGCATTCTATCTAGCCCTTAGAATTTATAATAAAGAACTTAATAATTGTTATTTTGCTCGGTCAAATGAAAACAATGAGTTGTTCAAATTATGACATTACTCCATGTATGATGGATAAGTTATTATAAATCTTAATGGTGAAACACACATACATAACACTGACGCTAAAAATGCCATAAGGCAAATGATTTGAATTCCACTTATTTGTGGAACCGCAATTTAGGTCATGTTAGAAAGGATCGCATGAAGGAACTCCATGAAAATGGATTTTTGGAGTCATTCGATTTGTTGAATCGATTGGCACTTGCAAAATCTTTTCTAAAAAGTAATGACTGAAATACCGTTCATAGGCCGAAGAGTTGAACGGGCAACTAACTTAGTGAAAACATACATAATGATATATGTGGTTCATCGGGCATAGTTGTGTGCGGAAGATTCTTCTACTTCATGAAAACTTTCAAACAATGAATTGAGTATATATGTGGATATATTCAATAAGGAAAAGTTTGAAACATTTGAATAGGATTCAAATAAATTTCAGCATGAAGTGGAAATCATCGTAATAGAAATCAAATATCTATGATTGGATCATGGTGGAAATATTTGAATTACGAGTTTTAGCGAACATCTAAGAGAGTTATGAAATTGTTCTACAACTTACGTTTCTTGTAGTATCATAGTGATGATGAAGTATCCAAGAGATATATCCAAACTTTGTTGGATCAATGATGAGATAAAATATTGATGCCATTATATTTTTGTGGATTATGCTTTAGTGACTACCGCTTTTACACTGAATAGAGCATCATCATGATCCGTTGAAATGACACCATACAAGTTATGGCATGGGTATAAACCCTAATAGTCAACCAAAATCGGATGAATGTCAACCAAAATGATGAGATTTAATTGGGAATTCTTCCCACGAGACAAAGACAAAATTGTTTGTCAATGTTTCTTATTTCCGAGAAATTGTTTCGAGTGAAGTATTTGAGTGGGAGGACAATATAATTTGATAAGGTTTATGAACCCGAGCATAATGATCGGTGTAGCGCAAGCATCGGAATTGGTTTCGAAAGCGGCCACGACGATCATGGCTCTCATGACTACAAAGTGTTTTAGCCATGGAGATCGAAGTACATATTGAACCTTGTAGGTATGGTTTACTTTGTGATCAAATAAATGATTTGTGGACAAAGGATTGATTTTGAACAATGATAAACCAACTACAAAACAAAGAAATTATGATGGGCCCTGACTCCATTAAAATGGCCATGCGCCATGAAATCCAAGATAGATGAATACTTTATGAAAGTAAATGGATCTATGAAATTGATAGACTTGGATGAAATATCCTTGAAGAAAGCTTGACTTATCGAAAAATTGTTTACGACAAAGTTCAAAGAGTTGAATACGATAAGATTAGATCTTCCGTAGCAATGCTTATAGTCTATGTGGATTATTCTAGTAATCACTACATATTTCTTTTATGAGATATGCTAGTAGGATGGAAAAATACACTACTTAACAGAAGTATGTATACAAGATACAACCAAGAGTTTTTGCTGGTCCGTGGAATACTAGATAGGTATACAAGCTTCAATTGGATGAAGTAAGTATCACGGAGTTGGAATCTTCACCGAGATGAAATAGTCAAAGAGTTTTTGATTTCATCAAAGACGATGAAGAGGCTTGCATTTGCAAGAAATTAAGTGGGAGCGCTAAGACACATTTATAATACTTTATGTAGGTGACATATAGTTGGTTATAAATGATGTAATTATATACTTGATTAAAAAGGTTTCATTGAGAATTAACTTCAATGAAAGGATATGGATCGAAACAAATTTAGTGTCAAGATCTATGAAGATAGATTGAAACACATAAATAAGTTTAAGTCAAAGTACATATGATGGATATTGAAGTAGTTCAATATAGAAATATTAAGAAAATGTTCTTGTCATGTGAAGGTTTAACAAGACTTGAGTGTATCCGACACTCAATGAGTAAAAACACATGAGTGATTATAGATCACGAATAATATGTACACAATCGGATATCATGTGCTATAAAGTGTTATGAGCATATACCGGAATGATTCATATGATGATCATTGGACGACGATAAGAATATCCTTGAGTACTTTAGAAGAACTAAGGATATATATATATATATATATTTGTATGAAGAAATGACAAACAAATCGCTGTAAGGTGTTACACCGATATTGGTTTTGTCACATATAAAATATAATTTCAATCTCAAATTAGACTAAGTGTTGTTTAAAAGGTAGCACAATGAGCTAGAAGTTGTCTATGCTAGATTTAGAAGAGTTCTAAATATTGTGACGGAATCTACAAAAGAAGGCAGAGTATGTCATTGTTTTGACAATGACAAAGGATGTTAAAGTCAAGAGGTTCTTTGAGAACTTGGTGTATTTCCGACAGAGTCATATTTCAGACCGCGGAATTAAGGTTCCACCAGAAGACCAAACATATTTAAATGCCAACTCATTTGGAAATGAGTGATGCGTTGAGACGCAAATGAATTACAAAATACATACGTTTCTGAGCGTGTCAGATCCGATGACTAAAAACCTCTCCCGTGAGCAATACATGATAAAGCACCGGAAGGCCAAGGTGTTATATCTTTACAAAAGTAAACTAGATTATTGACTCTAGTGCAAGTGGGAGACTCGAAGGAGATATGCCCTAGAGGCAATAATAAAGTGGTTATTATTTATATCTTTATGTTTATGATAAATGTTTATATATCATGCTAGAATTGTATTAACCGAAACATTAGTACATGTGTGATATGTAGACAAATAAGAAGTCCCTAGTATGCCTCTTAAACTAGCTTGTTGATTAATGGATGATTAGTTTCATAATCATGAACATTGGATGTTATTAATAACAAGGTTATATCATTGTGTGAATGATATAATGGACACACCCAATTAAGCGTAGCATAAGATCTCGTCATTAAGTTATTTGCTATAAGCTTTCGATACATAGTTACCTAGTCCTTATGACCATGAGATCATATAAATCACTTATACCAGAAAAGGTACTTTGATTACACCAAACACCACTCGCGTAAATGGGTGGCTATAAAGATGGGATTAAGTATCCGGAAAGTATGAGTTGAGGCATATGGATCAACAATGGGATTTGTCCATCCCGATGACGGATAGATATACTCGGGCCCTCTCGGTGGAATGTCGTCTAATGTCTTGCAAGCATATGAATGAGTTCATAAGAGACCACATACCACGGTACGAGTAAAGAGTACTTGTCGAGAGACGAGGTTGAACAAGGTATAAAGTGATACCAAAGATCAAACCTCGGACAAGTGAAATATCGCGAGACAAAGGGAATTGGTAATATATGTGAATGGTTCATTCGATCACTAAAGTCATCGTTGAATATGTGGGAGCCATTATGGATCTCCAGATCCCGCTATTGGTTATTGGTCGGAGAGAGTACTCAACCATGTCCGCATAGTTCTCGAACCGTAGGGTGACACACTTAAAGTTGGATGTTGAAATGGTAGTACTTGAATATGGAATGGAGTTCGAATATTTG
The DNA here is from genome assembly GCF_022539505.1 of Lolium rigidum. Taxonomy (NCBI): domain Eukaryota; kingdom Viridiplantae; phylum Streptophyta; class Magnoliopsida; order Poales; family Poaceae; genus Lolium; species Lolium rigidum. The sequence continues at coordinate 312,542,740 of NC_061508.1, read as the reverse complement.
TTCGGAGTCCCGGATGAGATCCCGGACATCACGAGGAGTTCCGGAATGGTCCGGAGAATAAAATTCATATATAGGATGTCATTTTATGTGAAATAAAATGTCGCGGAAGGTTCTATGGAAGGTTCTAGAAGGTTCTAGAAAAGTCCGGAAGAAACCACCAAGGAAGGTGGAGTCCACAAGGGACCCCACCTCCATGGCCGGCCAGCCCTAGATGGGGTGGAGTCCCAAGTGGACTCCACCATAGGGGGCCGGCCACCCCCCACATGGGAGGTGGGAATCCCACCTTTGGGTGGGAGTCCTAGTTGGGCTAGGATTGCCCCCTCCTATGGAAGGTTTTGGTTTCGGGTCTTATTCGAAGACTTGGACACCAACACTTGGGTTCCACCTATATAATGAGGGGCATAGGGGAGGGGGCCGGCCACACCAAAGCCACCACCTTGGCCGCACCCCTTGGAGGCCGGCCACCCCCTCTCCCCAAACCCTAGCCGCCCCACTCCTCCTTCTTCCCCGCACGCTTAGCGAAGCTCCGCCGGGATTCTCCACCGCCACCGACACCACGCCGTCGTGTTGTCGGATTCAAGAGGAGCTACTACTTCCGCTGCCCGCTGGAACGGGGAGGTGGACGTCGTCTTCATCAACAACCGAACGTGTGACCGAGTACGGAGGTGCTGCCCGTTCGTGGCGCCGGAACCGATCGTGATCAAGATCTTCTACGCGCTTTTGCAAGCGGCAAGTGAACGTCTACCGCAGCAACAAGAGCCTCATCTTGTAGGCTTTGGAATCTCTTCAAGGGTGAGACTCGATACCCCCTCGTTGCTACCGTCTTCTAGATTGCATCTTGGCTTGGATTGCGTGTTCGCGGTAGGAAAATTTTTGTTTTCTATGCAACGTTATCCTACACAACAAGCTAGTTATACAAGAGGCTTACTAGGGACTCATTGTTGTTTACATAACACACATGTATCAATGTTTCGGTTAATACAATTATAGCATGGTATATAAACATTTATCATAAACACAAAGATATATAATAACCACTTTATTATTGCCTCTTGGGCATATCTCCGACAGTTGTTGTAGTGGAGATCAAGTGGAGATGGTGGTGATAGTGGTGTTGGAGCTAGTGTGGATTTATAGGCTAGATTAGGGTTTAGGGTTTTCTATTTTTAGTTCATTATTTGTTCTTTTTGTTTCTGGATGTTCCAGTTTTGTAAATGACTTTCTAATAGTTTGGAGATGGTAAGAAAATAAAATTATAATTCTCTTGGAAGATAGAATTCTGAGACAATTTTTATGGTGAGACAAAGATGTGGAGCCTACGAAGTCCTTGGTAGTTTGGAAATGCTCTGCAAACCGAAGCTAAATGGTGGTCTCAGTGTGGTGAATTTTCAAAAATAAATGCTGCTCTGTTGATAAAGTTTCTTGATAAGTTCTACAACAAAAAGGATGTCCCATGGGTATATTTGATTTGGTTTGCTCATTATCCAGGGAAAATTCCTCATGATGATAAGCTCTTTGGTTCTTTTTGGTGGAGGGACGAGCTAAAGCAAATTGATAACTTCAGAGGGGTGGCTTCGGTGTCGCATGGTTGTGGGGATAGATCTCTCTTTTAGATTGATAATTGGATGATAAATGGTTCCTCCAAGATGATGTGTAACAGATATCCAAGCAGTGATAATATTTCGGTGTCTAATGTTTTCCATATATAGGACTTGGCGAGCTTGTTTTACCTCCCTTGTCAAATCAAACATTTCAAGAGCTGGAGGAAATTACAGAGGTGATTCATGACAACCCCTTGTATGACCAGAATGATACATGGCACTATTGCCAGGGTGAAACATATTCAGTGGGATATTTTTATGCTCACATTCATGCTCATATTCAAGTTTCAAATTTGTTTAAATGCTTGTGGAAATTGAGTTGCATGATGAAATCTAAGGTGTTTACTTGGTTATTACTGTCAGATAGACTAAACACTAGAGACTTGTTGCAGCTTCGGCATTAAGAAGTTATTGATGACCTCATTGTGAGCTATGCCCATTAAGGGTTTATGAGGACCGCATTCAACTTTTCTTTAAGTACAATTTTAGTGTTCGGATATGGAATTATTTATAGATAGAGTGGAACCCATATGACGACCTTTCGTAAGTGTTCGAGCATGCAAAGAAAATTTTTCCACATCCTTTCTTCATGGAAGTGCTTATCATGGATTGTGGGAGCATTTGGTTGATTAGAGATTAGAAAATATGCAAACATGATAAGTGTTGTTTTACTAGGTGGAAGAGCAAGTTTGTGCATAACATATCTCTATTGTAATATCGCATTAAAGCAAAGCACAAGGATAGTCTGTTGCGATGGATTAGGTTCCTGCCTTAGTTCCCGGATCTTCTTTGGCAATTTATACATGTTCTCTCTCTCTTTCTTGTTTGTATATAAGATTAGTTGAGCTTTGAGTAATAAATTGCTCTAGGGTTGTTGCCTCATAGTCTAGATCGAGAATTGAAATTTTCAGAACTTGAAAAAATCGAAAAGACTGACACCTCCAAGAGATGGAGTTTGATTTTTTTTATGGAAGTTTATGAGGTATTCTCTGAAAGATTTTAAAAAAGGAATGTTTAACCTACGAAAAGAGTGTGTGGCCGTACATTAGCACCGCCCCGTAGACATAAATGAACGCACAAGACTTTTATAGGCTTTACATCTCAATTCTCATATCATACACAATAAGAAATCGAGTACATAAATCATTAGAACATGAAAAATCTCGCAAAAAATCTACCTACATTAATGAAAAAAATCTTCCAAAAATATTTTCTTGTACTAGTGTTGTATGTAAAGGATAATGGGTTTGAGATATTGGAAAGAGTTGACCAAATCCAATTAAAAACCTCCTATTTTAAATACGATCACTAGCTGCTATATGCAATGGATGGCAACGATTAACTATTCGTCTCATCTCCGAGTCATTGGTGTTGGTTGGAATGGAAACTCACTTCTAGTTAAAGTTTCTTGTCCTAGGGTGCTTGTCTCTAGATGATTAATTCAGCTTTCACTTCTATGCCATTTCATTTTCTGTGTTCTTTGGAGCTTCTTACGGGTTTAACAAATCAGCTTGATAGAATTCTCAGACAATGTTTATCATGAGACAAAGATGGGGAGCCTAAGTAGTCCTTGCTAGCTTGGGAAATGATCCGCAAACTGAAGCTAAAGGTGGTCTCGGTGTGGTGAATTTTCAGAAAAAAATGCTGCTATGTTGATCAAGTTTATTGATAAGTTCTACAACAAAAAGGATGTCCCATGGGTACACTTGATTTGGTTTGCTCATTATCAAGGGAGAATTCCTCATGGGGAAAAGCTCTGTGGTTCTTTCTGGTGGAGGGATGTGCTAAAGCAAGTTGATAACTTCAGAGGGGTGGCTTTGGTGTCGCATGGTCGTGGGAATACATCGCTCTTTTGGACTGATAATTGGATGATAGATGGTTCCTCCCTGCCGATGTGTAACATATATGATATATCCAATATTTTTTTCATTTGTACTCAGTGATAGTCTTTCAGTGTCTGATGTTTTCCATATAGAAGACTTGACGAGCCTGTTTTATCGCCCTTTTTCCAATCAAGCATTTCAGGAGTTGGAGGCAATTACAAAGGTGATTCATGACAATACATGTTGCTAGGGTGAAAAATATTATGCAGCAATTTTTTATGCTCACATTCTTGCTTATATTAAAGTTCTAAAAGCGGTTAAATGGGTGTGGAAATCGAGTTGCATGATTAAGTCTAAGGTGTTTGCTTGGTTATTACTGTCAGATAGACTAAACACTAGAGGCTTGCTGCAGCGTCGGCATTGGAAATTTACTGATGACAGTCATTGTGAGTTGTACCCTTTAAGGATTTATGAGGACCATATGCACCTTTCTTTGAGTGCAATTTTAGTGCTCGTATATGGAATTATTTATAGATAGAGTGGCACCCAGATGATGACCTTTAGTTAATGTTGGAGCATGCAAGAAAAGTTTTCCACATCCTTTCTTTATGGAAGTACTTATCATGGCTTATCGGAACATTTGGTTGATTAGAAATTGGAAAATCTCTAGACAAGTGAAGTGTTATTTTACTAGGTGGAAGAGCAAGTTTGTGCATGACATATCTTTTGCTGCAATATCGCATTAAAGCAAAGCACAAGGGTAGTTTGTTGCGATGGATTAGGTCCCTACCTTAGTTCCATAATCTTCTTTAGTGGTATATATATGTGTGTGTTCTTTTATGTTCTTTTCTCTCTCTTTTCTGTTTGTATATAAGATTGTTTAAGTTTTGAGTAATAGATTGTTGTGGGGCTGTTGCCTCATAGTCCAGGTTTAAGAAGAAAAGTTTGAGAATTGAAATTTCCATTAGTCCTGAAAATTTTCAGAACTGAAATTTTTTTAAAGGTTGAGATCTACAAGAGATGGAGTTTGATTTTGTATGGAAGTTGATGAGGTATTATCTGAAAGATTTAAAAAAGGAAAGTTTGACCTACGAAAAGAGCGTGTGACCGTAAATTAGCACCACCCCGTGGCTATAAATGAACGCACAACATTTTTGTAGACTTTGCAACTCAATTCTTATATCATACACATTAAGAAATCGAGTACATAAATCATTATTAGAACAAGAAAATCTCGTAAAACAATTCTGGTATGTGGCAAAAAATCTGCCTACATTAATGAAAGATCTTCCAAAAATATTATCTTTGTACTAGTGTGTATGTAAAGGAGAAGGGGTTTGAGATATTGGAAAGAGTTAACCAAATCCAATTTAAAACCTCCTGTTTTAAATAGGATCAATATGGGAGCAGCGATTTGGCTCCCTGGAGCATTTGCTCCCGGTTTTTTTAAAAAATCATAACAAATCGAAAACTTATCAAAAAAATCCGCAAAAAATCATGCACCTACCTGACCATGGCACGCACCACCGTGTAAAATTTCGTTGCAAAATGTTATCGTATGCGTCCTGGACAAAAATAACAAATTTCTGACATGAAATGAGATCCAAAATTTTGAATCTCAGATATGGAAATTTGTCATTTTTTCCCAGGACGCATACAATGACATTTCGCAGCGAAATTTCACAAGGTGGTGCGTGCCATGGTCAGGTACGTGCATGATTTTTTTCAGAATTTTTTGAAAAGTTTTTAAAAAGAAAATTTGCTCCCCAAAAATCCGGGAGCAAATGCTCCCGGGAGCCAAGACGAATTTGCTATAATCAATCGATGGCGGCGATTAATTTTCGTCTCATCTCCAAGTCATGATATAGGTAAGTTGATATATACACAGGCAGGTTATTTATATTAATTGCGAGATAGCATATAGATATAGGTAAGAATATATCGCATGCATCCATTTTTGGAGGTTAATTACACGAAAAGATTACCCAGTCTGGAGCGGTCACAGCACATATATAGCATATAGATATAGTCGGCATTTGTTTCCATCTGGGCGAGGGCTTCTTTGCGTGGCCGCCGGCGCAACGAACTGGATACGTACACCGGCGTCAAGCCCGGGGCGGCGCCTTTATAAAACGAAGTGGAAAGTCCATCGCCGCGCGCAACGAACCCGACCAATTATATTTACCTGCTTCCCTTGAATCGTTTCCGTATCCAACAGCTAGGCTAGCAATGGCAGCACGGCGGAAGCTACCTCTGGTCTATAGAAGCCATGCAGCTGTTGTGAGGCAACTGGTTGAATCTACCGTACCGGCGTCGGGCTCGATCTCGATGCCGATGGCGGCGGTTCAGATAGTCCAGCTCGCCGCCATCACGTCGTCGCTGGTGCTGCTTCTGCTGCAACCGGTGGCGGCAAAGATGGTGCCGCCGGCGGCGGCGCCGGGAGCACGCGACAGCGCCGGCGTTACACTGCACGTACAGCGACACCAGGTGAGTTTGCTCCTTCAACCCTTCTCTGCTGTTTCTTCTTCGTCCATGCATGCATGCATACATAATCGCGTCCATCTCCATGTTACCTTTTTCGTTATACATCAGTTATTCGTCAGAATTCAGAAATGGTATACTCTTTTTGTGCCGCATGTTTGTAATATGTACGGCGGCGCAGGTGCTGGTGGAGAACGGCGTGGTGCAGGTTTCGGTGTCGAAGCCGCAGGGACAGATCACCGGCGTCCGCTACGCCGGCGAGCGCAACCTCCTCCACTTCGGTAGCGGCGACGAAAATTCCGGCGGGTAAAGCATTTATGTACATACATATATACGTTAGTCTTGCTGCCATATATGGGGCGGCTAGATGGATCTTGTACATTCGATATCGCCATATATCTGATCTTCTTGCCTAAATTAATAGTTGTGGGTATTAACTGAGCGGTGCTTACATATTACAGGTACTGGAACGTGTTTTGGAACTTTCCAGGGTCCGGTCAGCCAAGAGGCAGGATCGACATGTAAGTACTACTGTCTCACTAGTCAGTTCATTTACATATCTTAGTATATATCTTAACTATGAGCCCTCGTCCCGGTGTAAATCTCTCCCACAGTTTAGGCGCCTGGTCCTTATGTACGTAGTTCCAAAGGGTGCATGCTGCTTTCTGTTCTAACTGTCTGTTAATCTTTGCGCGTGCTCTCCATGCACGTACCGGTGCTGTTATTTATCTTAGTCTTTCTGTTACTCTTTACTCTTAGTTTAACTAGCCGATTTCAGAGCACGTACAGTTACAGGGTGCAATATCAATGTTATAACATTTCTTTACCTGATCGACCGTACCTACATGCATGCTTGCGTGGTGGTCAGTTAATTAGCTGGAACCACCATTTGATGAAAGGATGCGTAATCCTACTAATTAAGAACATAACTGTGAATTGTAAAGTGTTGTTGCCGTACATTCTGAAAAAACAAAAATATAAGAAGTTTTTTTTTGTGTTAATCATTTCTTATAATCTCCGAACAAAAATCATTTCTTCAGTTCTGTTGGCCAAGAATAAGTTTGATGAATTGAGTCTGAATCATACATGTGAAATTGTGAATGGAGTGTGGGCGTGTGGCTGAAGAAAAAAAACGTTGCAAATTTAACCGTATCTGAATCTGGGCAGGCTGGACAGTACAGACTTCAGGGTGGTTTCTTCCAGCAAAGAGCAAGTGGAGCTCTCCTTCAGGAGCACCTACGACCCATCACGCTTCAACAGCGTCCGGCTCACCGTCGACAAGCGGTACACCGCCGATTGATCACTCCTTCACTGTCTTCTCTTACCAGATGTCCTGCAGGGGATCCATTAACTTATCTTGATCATGCTCATGATATAGGCTGGTGATGCTGAGAGGCAGCTCCGGGTTCTACTGCTACGCCATCTTTGAGCACGCGAACAGCTGGCCGGCGCTGAACATCACGGAGGCACGGCTCGCCTTCAAGCTCAACACGGCGAGGTTCAACTACATGGCGGTGTCGGACAGGATCCAGAGGTACATGCCGAGGGCGGCGGACCGGGACCCGCCCCGGGGCAAGCCGCTGGCGTACAAGGAGGCCGTGCTGCTGATCAACCCCGCGGAGCCGCAGTTCAGGGGGGAGGTGGACGACAAGTACCAGTACTCGCTCGACAACAAGGATAACAAGGTTCATGGCTGGATCGGCGGCGGACCCGTCCCCCTGGGGTTTTGGGTCATCACCCCGAGCAACGAGTTCAAGAGCGGCGGGCCGCTTAAGCGCGAGCTCACCTCGCACGTCGGCCCAACCTCCCTCACGGTGAGCACACAATCCTGCAAATGCAAAGATGATGGCATAGTCAATTCGATCCGGTTTTAGTAAGAAAAATATAATATGAACGGTTCTGTTTTCTGTGAAACTCTTGCTTTGGCAGATGTTTCTTGGAACACATTACGTCGGGAACGATATCGTGGCCAAGATCGACGACGGCGAGCACTGGAAGAAGGTGATGGGGCCGGTGTTCATCTACCTCAACTCCAATCCGAGCAGGGGAAGCTTCCAGGCACTGTGGGAGGACGCCAAGGCGCAGGCGGAGGCCGAGGCGAGAAAGTGGCCCTACACCTTCCTGGAGTCGCCGGACTTCCACAAGGCCGCCGACAGGGGCTCCGTCACCGGCAGGTTACTGGTCAGAGACAAGTACATGAGCGGCGTCGACATGCCCGCCCGACTGGCCTACGTCGGCCTGGCCGCGCCTGGGGCACCCGGCTCCTGGGCGACTGAGAGCAAAGGCTACCAGTTCTGGACGAGGGCTTCGGCGACCTGCGGCAGCTTCGCCATCGGTAATGTCCTCGCTGGGGAGTACAACCTCTACGCCTGGGTACCCGGGATTCTCGGCGACTATATGTATGCCGCTTCGGTGACCGTGTCAGCCGCCGGCGCTGTGAGCCTCGGCGACCTCGTCTTCGAGCCGCCGCGATCGGGCCCGACGCTCTGGGAGATGGGCGTTCCCGACCGGAGCGCTGCCGAGTTCTTCATCCCGGACCCCAACCCCAAGTATCTCAGCAAGCTCTTCCTCACAAGAGACAACAAGTACCGCCAGTATGGACTGTGGGATAGGTACGCCGACCTGTACCCCAGAGCCGACCCCGTCTTCACCATCGGCGTGAGCAACTACTCCAATGACTGGTTCTTTGCGCACGTCACAAGGAAGGTGGGCGGCGGCGTCGGCCTGACCAACGCGCCGACGACGCGTCGGATCCGGTTCAACCTCGGCCGCGTGGTCGCCGACGGCACCTACACGCTGCGTGTCGCCCTGGCGGCGGCGCAAATGTCCAGGCTGCAGGTGCAGGTGAACGAGGCGACGAGGAAGGGGTCCGAGGGAGTGTTCAACACGCCCGAGTTCGGCGACGGCAACGCCATCGCGCGGCACGGCGACCACGGCACCTGGTGGAGCTTCGAGTTTCCCATCAAAGGGTACCTGCTCATGGAAGGGGAGAACACGATCAGCATCACGCAGGTCAGGGCCTTCAGCGAGTTCTTCGGGGTTATGTATGATTACATTCGGCTCGAAGGGCCTTCCGGTTCTTGGCGAGATCCCACCACACTACTTTGATGTAGTACATTTCTGGTTACACGATTGTATTTTTGATCGCCTAGTCACAAGATTGCTGATTGATTGTACACAAGATTGTAGTAGATCATAGGTAGTTGAGTTCCTTACTGCAAACAAAAGAAAAGGTAGTTGAGTTCCGATATACTGTATGGTTAGTGACCAGTGGCAGTGAGATCATGATTATCATTTATCTGTGCACCAGCAGTGCCATACCAATTTCCAGAAAGGGGCCTCATTTGCTCCATATTTTGTGGACAGATAACTGTCTCAGCTCTCAAGTCCTGTAATTTTTAAATGGGACTATGGGAGTAAGCATGTCGGCCTAAGCCAAAGAAATACATACAACAAGTGATTGGAAGACCTTGAAGGCCTAAGGGCATCTCCACCCACCTGATCCATTTTAGACACGGGACCTGTTGCCGACAACTCCGTAGACCAACTGATGGACTTTATAGGTAAGTCAGTCAAGATGATAGGTCTGAAATGAAGAGTTTCTTTTAGTCTCTTTGAGTTAAGCCACGAACACTAAAATGACCGTTTGGTCACGTTTGTCCATTTGGATCGGGTAGCCTATCGGTCCGATGCATTTTGGCCCGGCCTATAAACTAAGTTTATTTCTCGCCATATTTAAACTCAAATAACACATAGGTATAGAGAATAATAATGTTGCAACAAAATAATATAAGTTCCTTGCTACATCCAAATAAACAAATAAACAACAACGTTCACATGCAAATAAAATTCATGTGATGACTAGTCTTTATGCTCCTCATGCCGCTAATGTCCACTAATGCTCAATAATATTCGCTTGGAGATGAGCGGATATGTGGCTTTCACGGAGCCTAGTGCCGGTAACAGTTGACTCTCTCAAGCAAAGATCATCGGACACCACCGCAATCACAGCTCGACAGAACTTGTACATCGCCTCAAGGTAGGTAGTCTAGCTCATTCGCAGGTACACATCAATGAGATCACCAACCACTCCATAGGCAAGCATACAAATAGTTGCGGAACACTTCGATAAGAGCTAAAGCCTAGCTTACCAGTGGTATCGGGCATGCATCCGAAGTAGGGGTCATAGTCTCTCAAGCCGCGTAGAATAGTCAAGAACAAGTATCTTGACATCCGATAGCGCCTCCGAAAAAGGGCATCCATGAAGACTGGCTTGGTGGGGTGGAAGTAGTTCCGATACATCCGGTAGTGTCCACCCTCTTGATTGTGCTTCAGGTTAACCCTGGGAGGCCTCGTCGAGCTCTATGCGATGGCCTTTGCCTCTCATTGTGCTCATGGACGGGGGAGGCCACGACAACCATGAGCTTCGAAGAGGCGTTCGACTCCTCTTCCGACGAGTTGTCAAGGACGTCCTTGATGAAGAACTCGATGGTATGTCCGAGGTCCATCTCGCGGGGCAACAATAATAAATCAATGGCGTGCCTATGAGACACAAAATGGCCAAAAATAGTCCAGGGTTTTATACCGAGCAATTGGCCAAACATGTCCTGGTCGTCGATGTCGGTGGGCGACCCCGAGAGAAACTGCGGTGGGGTAGGGGCTGCAATGAGGCCCACAAGGGCACTCCACAACGCCGGCACCACTAGTGTCCTCCGGCGAGCTGTGGGCCATACAAAAGGTGTCGGCAACATCGAATGGTAGGGAAGGTGGCAGCGGCGTTGCTCTAGGATTGCAAAGGGAAGGGGATGTGAATTGGTGTGGTGGGCTTGGTGTCGCTGGTAGGTGCCCCCTAGGTTGAGTAGTGGAGGACGCGCGCGGACTCTCTTGTTGTCTGTGCCGATGCAATCCGAGCCCAAATTTGGGCTACAAATTCGTCAGCGCGGACATGCTGATCAGTTTGTGTCGAGCTACTGGGCTGGTGATGTGAGCATACCTAAACAGGTACCTCTCATTACTGCGGTCCAAGTGAAGGCCTACGGAAGAATTGTCCAGCCCAAGTAAAGTTGGGCTGTGAAAAAACACTAGAAGGCACATGGACCTTGCATGAGCAACAAGGATGCGATTCGACTAAGGAAACCCCCGCATTCTAACCTACCTAGACAAGGTAATCTGAGACTTGGCTTCGCATATAAAAGCCAGGAGGGTCCGCTAAGCAAAGACACGATACACCAAACTCTAGCTACGCTAGATCGATATCACCATAGCTATCTCAGCGATCATTGTAACGTCATCAATAATACAAGTAGACAAGAAGCACGTAGGATTTCTCCTCCAGAGGCATGAATGTGGGTAAAACTCTCCGTGTTCCCTCTTTGTTGTCCTTGTATGCCGTCGAAACCACCAATATGCTTCTTCTCCAAATCCAAGTCCATTGTGTATGGTCATTGCCATGGTTACACCACGTCAATTGGTGTTGTCTGTAGGAAGTCCGCGTTCTGGATGCATGGTTTCTGCGACTCCGATCTCAGCGATCTACAGCTTTTTGATTAAGGAGGAATCGACCTGCTTTCGATATGTGTCCTTCGAGGCCACATTTGCCAGCCATGCGAGCAGCCTTTGTCTCCTTCGGCAAAGGAGAAGAGATGACCTTCGGGACCTTTTGCTTCCACGTTGACTCGGCTGGTTCCATCAACCTTACGGATCATTTTTCGGTCCCGGCGGAGTTGACATCGCCATCGACCACCGCGACCTCCGCGACGACATCTTTCATCGAAGTCGACCCCACGCTCAAAATAAACATCGACCTCTACACCAACAACGCTCTACTGCTTCGACTGCGACGCTCATCACATCACGAGTCTAAACGATCTCATGGAGATTCGTGAAGCTGCCTCTCCACCCGCGATAGTGGCGATAGCAATAGCACTGGCCCGACATGTAGGATAACGTTGCATAGAAAACAAAAATTTTCCTACCGCGAACACGCAATCCAAGCCAAGATGCAATCTAGAAGACGGTAGCAACGAGGGGGTGTTGAGTCTCACCCTTGAAGAGATTCCAAAGCCTACAAGATGAGGCTCTTGTTGCTGCGGTAGACGTTCACTTGCCGCTTGCAAAAGCGCGTAGAAGATCTTGATCACGATCGGTTCCGGCACCACGAACGGGCAGCACCTCCGTACTCGGTCACACGTTCGGTTGTTGATGAAGACGACGTCCACCTCCCCGTTCCCGCGGGCAGCGGAAGTAGTAGCTCCTCTTGAATCCGACAGCACGACGGCGTGGTGTCGGTGGCGGTGTAGAAGTCCGGCGGAGCTTCGCTAAGCTATGCGGGATGTGGAGGAGCGGGCGGCTAGGGTTTGGGGAGAGGGGGGCGCCGGCCACTATGGGGTGCGGCCACCTTGGTGGTTCTTGGGTGGCCGGCCCCCTCCCCTTGGCCCCTCATTATATAGGTGGAACCCAAGTGTTGGTGTCCAAGTCTTCGAATAAGACCCGAAACCAAAACCTTCCATAGGAGGGGGCAAACCTAGCCCAACTAGGACTCCCACCCAAAGGTGGGATTCCCACCTCCCATGTGGGGGGTGGCCGGCCCCCTATGGTGGAGTCCACTTGGGACTCCACCCCATCTAGGGCTGGCCGGCCATGGAGGTGGAGTCCCTTGTGGACTCCACCTTCCTTGGTGGTTTCTTCCGGACTTTTCTAGAACCTTCTAGAACCTTCCATAGAACCTTCCGCGACATTTTATTCACATAAAATGACATCCTATATATGAATCTTATTCTCCGGACCATTCCGGAACTCCTCGTGATGTTCGGGATCACATCCGGGACTCCGAACAAATATTCCAACTCCATTCCATATTCAAGTACTACCATTTCAACATCCAACTTTAAGTGTGTCACCCTACGGTTCGAGAACTATGCGGACATGGTTGAGTACTCACTCCGACCAATAACCAATAGCGGGATCCGGAGATCCATAATGGCTCCCACATATTCAACGATGACTTTAGTGATCGAATGAACCATTCACATATATTACCAATTCCCTTTGTCTCGCGATATTTTACTTGTCCGAGGTTTGATCTTCGGTATCACTCTATACCTTGTTCAACCTCGTCTCCTGACAAGTACTCTTTACTCGTACCGTGGTATGTGGTCTCTTATGAACTCATTCATATGCTTGCAAGACATTAGACGACATTCCACCGAGAGGGCCCGGAGTATATCTATCCGTCATCGGGATGGACAAATCCCACTCGTTGATCCATATGCCTCAACTCATACTTTCCGGATACTTAATCCCACCTTTATAGCCACCCATTTACGCAGTGGTGTTTGGTGTAATCAAAGTACCTTTCCGGTATAAGTGATTTACATGATCTCATGGTCATAAGGACTAGGTAACTATGTATCGAAAGCTTATAGCAAATAACTTAATGACGAGATCTTATGCTACGCTTAATTGGGTGTGTCCATTATATCATTCACACAATGATATAAGCTTGTTATTAATAACATCCAATGTTCATGATTATGAAACTAATCATCCATTAATCAACAAGCTAGTTTAAGAGGCATACTAGGGACTTCTTGTTTGTCTACATATCACACATGTACTAATGTTTCGGTTAATACAATTCTAGCATGATATATAAACATTTATCATAAACATAAAGATATAAATAATAACCACTTTATTATTGCCTCTAGAGCATATCTCCTTCAGTCTCCCACTTGCACTAGAGTCAATAATCTAGATTACATTGTAATATACCTAACACCCATGGCATTCTGGTGTTGGTCATGCTTTGCCCTAGGGAGAGCTTTAGTCAACGGATCTGCTACATTCGGATCGGTGTGTACTTTGCAAATCTTTACTTCTCCATCTTCGATGTACTCACGAATCGAGTGGTAACGCAGCTTGATATGCTTCAGCCTCTTGTGTGACCTTGGCTCTTGTGCATTGGCGATGGCACCCATGTTATCACGAGTAAATGATTAATGGGCCCAATGCACTAGGAACCACACCGAGCTCTACAATGAACCTCTTCATCCATACCGCTTCGATGAAGCCTCCGAAGCCGCTATGTACTCGATTCCGTTGAAGACTTCGCCACCGTGCACCGCTTCGAGCTTGCCCAACTTCATCGCAGCACCATTCAATATAAACACGTACCCGGATTGTGACTTAGAGTCATCAGGATCAGTGTTCCAACTTGCATCGGTGTAACTTGTTACAACGAGTGACGAGGGAACACCTCGGCAATGCCTACGTATTGTAGACTAGGGTTTTCGGGAAGAGCGACGATGGAGATTCCGGGGACGAGATTAGGCACACGACGTACCCAGCTTCGGGTCCCCTCGGTGGAGGATCCCTACGTGCTGCTAGCAATCCAGTATATGATCATAGATGTCTTTACAGGGTGCCGCCGTAGGCGGAGCTATGTTGTCTATCTCTCTCCCTTATTTCGGGTGCCCTGGCTAGCTTTATATATGCAACCAGCCAAGGGTTTTACAAGAGTCCTAGTCGACTACTTCTTCGGGTTGCCTTGTTGGGCCTTCTCCATATTTGATCTTCTCCATATTGGGCCGAGCCAGGTATACTAATAATGGGTACCCGGAGGGTATGCCCATGTCGGTAGCCCCGAGTTTATAGGGAAGTCGAAGACTTGCGTAGAAACTCCAAGCATAACCATCTCCGAAGTCGAAGAAATACAAGGCGAGGTCCATGCTGTAGATCATGTGTAGCGTAGATGATGTCGACGATTCTTGAAATTATCGGGTGCGCGGCAGCGCTCCCCGATGGGAGTAGCCCCGAGTCTATGGGCAAGTGCTTGCACTTGGGCATAGACTCAAGTTGTACTACTCGATGAAGAACTTAACTATATTTACGGAGGACTTGATGAAATCCATGGGCTCCCGATGGGAGTAGGCTCCACTCGAGTCGTAGAATCGAGTTGAGTCTGCAAACCTTGATTGTCATAGATGCTGTCGAAGTTATTTTCTATCGGGTGTGCGACCAGCGCTCCCGATGGGAGTAGCCCCCGAGGCTACAGCCAAGTGTTTGCACTTGGGTGTAGGCTCAACTTGCTTTTAATCGACACCACAATTTTTCCTCTTTCTTGTATCTTATCGGGAGGATGAACAATACTCTCGATAAGAGTAGCCCCGAGCCTATGAGCAGGTGCTTGCACCTAGGCATAGGCTCGAGTTGTACTACTCAATAATCAACTTGGCACAGCCCCTCTTTTTTATCGACTCCGGGTCTTTGCTATTTTTATTTGACATCCATATCTATATTGTACAGGGATAATGGTAATTGGGGCTAGTTCATCCGACGGATCGTGTACTAGTTAACTCGCTCTAGTGGCAATCCGCAAAACCTACTTCAAGATCACGTCCCCGGACATGATCTCGGGATACTCGGTGTAAACTCCGACAGGTGCCGCTTAAGGTCTTACCATTCTGTCGAGTCCCAGTCATATTTATCGGGTACCTAACGCGTCCGTTAGGATTTTTCTTTGTATCTGTTGATACGGATAAAAGTAGCAGAGCGCAGTCTTCGGCGATGCCACGCCCAGCAGAACGGATCTGGGGTCTTACCTTCGCAAATTTGCGGCATTCAGAAATTGATCGCAACTTTGGCGTTCTGAGAATATATTGTCGAGTGCCTTGTTCGGCTGATGCAATGACCCATTTTGCGGGTTCTTCTATATTTTTCTCTCGGGCTTGATGAGACAGCCGAATATATTGGTGCTTCTATATTGTCGTCAAGCACATCGCCGATGCTCTTGCTCAGAACAAATGACGAGTCAATGGACCCGAAGATTTGTCCATCCTCTTTTTTTTTCTACTCCTCTTTTTTTTTTTTTTTGGTTTCTCCTTGATGATAATTTCATCGAGTTCCTCCCTCAGGAAAATTTCTTCGGGTCCTCCTTGAGGACAATTCTTCGGGTCCTCTTTGAGGACAATTTCTTCGGCACCTCCTTGAGTATAATTCTTCGGCTCCTCTTTGAAGATAATTCTTCGGGTCCTCCTTGAGGATAATTCTTCGGCTCCTCTTTGAAGATAATTCTTCGGGTCCTGTTCTTTCTTGAAGACAATTTCGTCGCGTTCTCCCTTTGGACAATTTCGTCGGGTTCTCTCTTGTAGACAATTTTGTCGGCTTTCTCCTGCATAAATAATCAAACTTTTTCTATCTTTCCCTTGACTCTCTTTTTCGCATGCGGTGTCAGATGCTCAGATTCGATGATATGTAAAGTGAATATATGCCGCGCAGCCCCCGAGTGTCGGGTGCGACGAAAGTAAACAATAATCAACTTTGTGCAAAACAAAAGAACACTTAGCTTTTTGGACACGACGAAGTCAATGCATGATGAAGTCTTCGAGTGTAGATAAGAAATCTAGCCAAAGTAGAAACCACCGAATTGCGAAAATAGATGCCGCCAAATTGTTTGATGAAGAAATAGCCGAGCCCCCGAGCGTTGCTGAGGTGATGTCATGATTGTTGTGTCGCAGTCGTGACCCGAGGCGAAATTGTTGTCGAGCCCCCGAGCGTTAGGAGTGACATCGAAATAAGTTGATGGAGTCGCGGCGTCATATTTGGTGAAGCCATTTAAGATGAAGCCATAGACAATAATATACGAAGATGAATTCCAGATGAAGTATTTTAGATGAATTCATATTAAAGATGCCATTAATTGTAGAGCATATATTGAAGATAAATCCGTCGATATCATAGAGGATGAATTCATTGGCCCGACGAATCCAGTAATAATCATAGAAGATGAATCCGCTGATATCATAGAAGATGAATCCATTGACCTGAAGAAAATAAATCCAGTAATGGCCATAGAAGATGAATCCATTGACCCGGAAGCTCATCGGGTAGTATTATATTAGAGGAAACCAATGATAGCCTTATAAGATGAATCCGACGAAGACAAAATCCAGTAAGCCGAAGAAGGTGAATCCACTGAGCCGAAGAAGATAATTTCACTAAGCCGAAGAAAATAATTCCACTGAGCCGAAGAAAATAATTCCACTGAGCCGGAGCACATAATTCCACCGAACCGGAGAAGATATATCCAGAGCCGAATAAAATAAATCCACCAAGTAACCGAGTATATTTGTGGTAACGAAGTAATGGCACAGCCACGAGTGTCGGGTGTATTTGCTGTAATGCGGTAATGATGTAGCCCCCGAGTATTCGGGTGTAGCAAAAGTAAATAATGATTGACTCTTGAAAGAGAAACACTTAGCTTTTTTATCGGGTGCGACGGAGCCGATGTGAACGCAGGTCGTGCCGCGGACGTAGTCTGTAGTTGTGCGGCGCCTCGCCGGAAATAGTTGATGAAGCAGACGGGGTCGATGGCGTTGTCAATTTCTCCCGATTTGATGATGATGAAGTTGCCCGTACTTGAAGTCATTAGTAGCCGTGACGACGATGCCGATGGTCGTGGTGAAGTCGAAGATATCCGTGACGAAGTTTATTTTTTATTTTTTATGTAAGCTAGTAACTCGCCGGTGTAGTAGAATGTTGGCTTGCCGTCTTTATTGAGGATAGCGCGTACGTGCCCGAGCTAACCAGTATTAGCATATTGATCGATCCCTCTATCTTTGTTGCACCGTAAGTAGTAGAACTTTGATTGATGATTATGCATGCGATTAGGGCGCTGGCCGCTAAATCCATGCACCCCAGAACTTGAGCATATGATTTTGTCTTCACGATGAAGTGGTACTCCTTACTTTTTTTGTGAGATCCCTAGCATGTTTATATTTTCCTTCCTTTGCACGTGAAGCCATCCTTTCCTTGCACGGAGCAGTAGCTTTCCTGATCGCTTTCCGGCCGTTTTGCAATCTGTCTTGGTGCACAGATCGAGTTGAACACGCCTTTGCTGCTTGTACGGATGGATCTGTGACGCGTTCAGGCTGCTTGCCGCGACGGCTGGCACGCAGCGGAATTGAATCTTAAACGCGGCCTTGGTCGATCGAACTCGACGGATTGTTGCTACACCGTAGCGACTTGGCTAGTCGCCGCTTCTAGAACGCCTCCAAAAAAAAAAAAAAAAAAATCATGCCGACGATTGATTTTCAATTTGTCGCACACGGAAAGACACTATCTGCCGCTGATCTTGCTGACCCATCTTCAGCCTTTTCCTTCTTGGTACTTCATCCAAACGCTAACAGCTGGCCCCAGATTGATAGTTAGAAACGTCCTTCGAAGAACATGATCGTGCTTGTTGATGCCGAATTTTCTAGATGCGATCTAACAGGATCCCGCCCGGATAACGAAATCCACTCGTCGCGATTCCCACAGACGGCGCCAATTGACGAGGGAACACCTCGGCAATGCCTACGTATTGTAGACTAGGGTTTTCGGGAAGAGCGACGATGGAGATTCCGGGGACGAGATTAGGCACACGACGTACCCAGCTTCGGGTCCCCTCGGTGGAGGATCCCTACGTGCTCCTAGCAATCCAGTATATGATCATAGATGTCTTTACAGGGTGCCGCCGTAGGCGGAGCTATGTTGTCTATCTCTCTCCCTTATTTCGGGTGCCCTGGCTAGCTTTATATATGCAACCAGCCAAGGGTTTTACAAGAGTCCTAGTCGACTACTTCTTCGGGTTGCCTTGTTGGGCCTTCTCCATATTTGATCTTCTCCATATTGGGCCGAGCCAGGTATACTAATAATGGGTACCCGGAGGGTATGCCCATGTCAACGAGCTCTTGGTCACCTCCATAACAAAGAAACATATCCTTAGTTCTTTTTAAGTACTTCAGGATATTCTTGACCGCTGTCCAGTGTTCCATTCCTGGATCACTTTGATATCTGCTAGTCAAACTAACAGCATGCGCTATATCCGGTCTTGTACATAGCATGGCATACATAATAGAGCCTACTGCCGAAGCATAGGGGATTTGATTCATCCTTTCTCTTTCTTCTGCCGTAGCCGGTCCTTGAGTCTTACTCAAGACCTTGCCTGGTAACATAGGTAAAAACCCTTTTTTTACTTTCGTCCATTCTAAACTTCTTTAGAATCTTGTCCAGGTATGTACTCTGTGATAGCCCTATTAGGCGTCTTGATATATCTCTATAAATCTTGATGCCTAATATATACGATGCTTCACCAAGGTCTTTCATTGAAAAACTGTTATTCAAATAACCTTTTACACTGCTTAATAGTTCTATATCATTCCCGATCAATAATATGTCATCTACATATAATATCAGGAATGCTACGGAGCTCCCACTCACTTTCTTGTAAATACGAGGCCTCTCCATGACACTGTATAAACCCGAAGTCTTTGATCACCTTATCAAAGCGTCGGTTCCAACTTCTCGATGCTTGCTTCAGTCCATAGATTGAACGCTGAAGTTTGCATACTTTGTCAGCATTTTTAGGATCGACAAAACCTTTGGGTTGTACCATATACAACTCTTCCTCAATGTCTCCATTAAGGAACGCCGTTTTGACATCCATCTGCCAAATCTCATAATCGAAAAATGCAGCTATTGCTAACAAAATCCTTACAGATTTTAGCTTCGCTACGGGTGAGAAAGTCTCATCGTAGTCAATTCCTTGAATTTGTCGGAAACCCTTTGCGACAAGTCGAGCTTTATAGAAAGTAATATTACCATCAGCATCTGTTTTTCTCTTGAAGATCCATTTATTCTCGACAGCCTTTCGGCTATCAGGTAAGTCTACCAAAGTCCATACTTTGTTATCATACATGGATCCCATTTCGGATTTCATGGCCTCTTGCCATTTGTTGGAATCGGGCTCATCATCGCTTCTTCATACGTCGCAGGGTCCTCATCATTGTTATCCACAATCATGACATTTAGACAAGGATCATACCAATCAGGAGTGGCACGTTCCCTTGTCGATCTGCGAGGTTCAGTAGTTTCCTCGTTCGAAGTTTCATGATCATTATCATTAGCTTCTTCTGTTGCCGGTGTAGGCAGTACAGGTACATCTTCCGGTACTGCGCTACTCTGATCAACGAGTATAGATTCATTAATCTCATCGAGTTCTACTTTTCTTCCAAGTCACTTCTTTAGTGAGAAATTCTTTCTCAAGAAAGGTTCCGTTCTTAGCAACAAAGATTTTGCCTTCGGATCTGTGATAGAAAGTGTACCCTATAGTTTCCTTAGGGTATCCTATGAAGACGCATTTCTCCGCTTTGGGTTCTAGCTTGTCCGGTTGTAACTTTTTTACATAGGCTTCGCAACCCCAAACTTTAAGGAACGACAGACTTAGGTTTCTTATTAAACCATAATTCATACGGTGTCGTTTTTACGGATTTTGATGGTGCTCTATTTAAAGTGAATGCAGCTGTCTCTAATGCATAACTCCAAAATGATAACGGCAAATCAGTAAGAGACATCATAGAACGAACCATATCTAAGAGAGTTCGATTACGACGTTCGGACACACCGTTTCGTTGTGGTGTTCCCGGCGGTGTCAATTGTGAAAGTATTCCACATTTCTTTAAATGCATGCCAAACTCATAACTTAGATATTCACCTCCGCGATCAGATCGTAGAAATTTAATCTTCTTGTTACGTTGATTTTCTACTTCACTTTGGAATTCCTTAAACTTCTCAAAAGTTTCGGATTTATGTTTCATGAAATAGATATACCCATATCTACTCGGATCATCTGTGAAGGTTAGAACATAACGATAACCACCGCGCGATGCTACACTCATTGGTCCGCACACATCGGTATGTATGATTTCCAATAAGTCAGTAGCTCGCTCCATCATACCGGAAAATGGAGTCTTAGTCATTTTTCCCATTAGACATGCTTCGCATCTATCAAGTGACTCAAAGTCAAGTGATTCAAGTAATCCATCAGTATGGAGTTTCTTCATGCGTTTCACTCCAATATGACCAAGACGACAGTGCCACATATAAGTAGAATTATCATTCAATTTAATTCGCTTAGCATCAATGTTATGTATATGCGTATCACTACTATCGAGATCTAATAGAAATAAGCCATTCTTTTGTGGTGCTCGACCATAAAATATATTATTCATAAAAATAGAACAACCATTATTCTCAGACTTGAATGAATAACCGTCTTGCATTAAACAAGATCCAGATATAATGTTCATGCTCAACGCAGGTACATAATAACAATTATTTAGGCTTAAAACTAATCCCGAAGGTAGATGTAGAGGAAGTGTGCCGACTGCGATCACATTGACCTTGGATCCGTTTCCAACGCGCATCGTCACTTCATCTTTCAGCAGTTGTCGTTTATTCTTTAGTTCCCGTTTCGAGTTACAAATATGAGCAACCGAACCAGTATCAAATACCCGTGTACTAGAACGAGAACTAGTGAGATAAACATCTATAACATGTATATCGGATATACCTTCTTTCTTCTTCTTGACAAGGCCGCTCTTCGGATCCGCCAAATACTTGGAGCAATTACGCTTCCGGTGTCCCTTCTCCTTGCGAGTAATAGCACTCAAGCATCGGGCTTAGGGCCGTTCTTAGGTTTCATAGGAGGCGTGGCAGCTTTCTTGCCACCCTTCTTGAATTTTCCCTTAGACTTGCCCTGTTTCTTGAAACTCGGTGGTCTTGTTGACCATCAACACTTGGTGCTCTTTCTTGATCTCAATCTCAGCAGCTTTTAGCATGCCAAAGAGTTCAGGTAACTCCTTGTTCATGTTCTGCATATTGTAGTTCATCACAAAGTTCTTGTAACTTGGTGGCAGTGATTGAAGGACACGATTAATCCCCGGTCTGTTAGGAATCACTATTCCCAAGTCACTGAGTTTCTTCGCATGCCCGGTCATGGCGAGCATGTGCTCACTAATGGAGCTGCCTTCTTCCATCATACAGCTGAAGAAATGTTTCGATGCTTCATAGCATTCCACGGCCGCATGAGTCTCAAAAATAGCTTTCAGCTCATTCATCAACTCATGAGGATCGTGGTGCTCAAAACGTTTTTGAAGATCGGATTCCGGATCGCACGGGATGGCACACCGAACTTGAGAGTACCGAGTTTTCCGAGTCTCGTAAACAGCTTTTACTTCATCGGTTTCAGTTTCAGCAGGAGGGTCACCTAGCGGTGCATCAAGCACATATTGCGGATTTCCGCCGGAGAGGAAGATCCTCACATGACGGAACCAGTCGGTGAAGTTGCTACCGTTGCTCTTAAGCTTTTCTTTCTCTAGGAACTGGTTAAAATTGATTGAGGACGCCATCTCTACAACATATATTTGCAATAGTTTAGACTAAGTTTATGACAAATTGAGTTCAAATTTTAATTCAACATAATTAAAAATCTAGGTGAACTCCCACTCAAAACAATATCCCTCGCATTGTCTTAGTGATCACACGAACCAAATCCATCGCACCTCAAATCGATCATCACGAGAAAAGGTGTAATTTCAATGGCGAACACTCAAAGTGTTCATCATATCAATCATATGATTCATGCTCTACCTTTCGGTATCACGTGTTCCGAGACCATGTCCGTACATGCTAGGCTCGTCAAGGCCACCTTAGTATCCGCATGTGCAAAAACTGTCTTGCACCCGTTGTAAGTACTTATCGAATCTATCACACCCGATCATCACGAGATGCTTCGAAACGATAAGACTTGATAACGGTGCTACTAAGGATGAACACTTTATTATCTTGAGATTTTAGTGAGGGATCATCTTATAATGCTACCGTCGCGATCTAAGCAAAATAAGATGCATAAAAGGATTAACATCACATGCAGTTCATATGTGATATGATATGGCCCTTTTGTCTTTGCGCCTTTGATCTTCATCTCCAAAGCATGGACATGATCTCCATCATCTTCGGGCATGATCTCCATCATCGTCGGCGAAGCACCAAGGTCAATGGCGCCGTCTTCATGATTGTTCTCCATGTAGCAACTATTACAACTACTTTGAAATACTACTCAACATGAAATTTAAAGACAACCATAAGGCTCCTGCCGGTTGCCACAATACAATAATGATCATCTCATACATATTCATCATCACATTATGGCCATATCACATCACCAAACCCTGCAAAAACAAGTTAGACGCTCTCTAATTTGGTTTGCATATTTTACGTGGTTTAGGGTTTTCGATATAGATCTAATCTACCTACGAACATGAACCACAACGTTGATACTAATGTTGTCAATAGAAGAGTAAATTGAATCTTTACTATAGTAGGAGAGACAGACACCCGCAAAGCCTCTTATGCAATACAAGTTGCATGTCGAACGAGGAACAAGTCTCATGAACGCGGTCATGTAAAGTTAGTCCGAGCCGCTTCATCCCACTATGCCATAAAGATGCAAAGTACTCAACTAAAGATAACAAGAGCATCAACGCCCACAAACCATTGTGTTGTGGGTATACTTCATAGGTGTACCATCGACAGTGCCTAGATCCGGCAAGCCCGGGTGGCCCACAGACGGTGATGAGGCATGTGGCCCATCGGGCGGCCCAGTTGCTGTTGATCATGAAGGAAGAAGTCCAGCCCAGGATCAGCAGGCCGGATCCGTACCGACATAGGAGTAACCCGGATCCATGGAGGCCCATGAGGAACCCGGATCCAGTACGACGTATATGGAAGGCGGATCCGTGACGTGCACGGCAAGATATTGTACCGTAGTTAGGCTGTCTGTAATCCGGCTAGGACTCTCCGTGTAAACCCTAGATCCGTGCGCCTTTATAAGCCGGATCCCGGGAGCCCTAGAGGCACAACCACAACTCATTGTAACAACGCGAAAGCGCCCGGATAATTCCGGACAAGCAGCGAGTAGGCCCCGTCATCGTGCGGGTGTTCCGAAGCCGGGTAACTCGCGTACCACCGTCCCGTGTGCACTCCGCCCTATGGCCCCTACTTCTTCTCCCCTCGTGAGGATCCCTCCTCCGAGGTACCGTCGATTAGGCAACGACGGCTGGCGCCCACCGTGGGGCCTGCGGCGTCCGGAGGCCGGAACCGGGAGGGTTCCGCCATGGGAAGCTACGACGACACCATCGCCGTGGGGCGTGTCCTTTACGCCGGAAATCTGCCGATCGTCCCTCCGGATGAGTGTTGGATTCCGGCTAAAACCGACCCCGTCAAGCTCTCCATCGTCCCGGTTGGCGGCATACACATCTTCATCGGGGAAACCGTCGATTCCGACGGAAACCCACTGGTAAGTAGCGCTGACGCGACCGCCGCTGAGCGGGACGCAGTCGCGAAGATCCGATCTGAGACGCTGGAACTTCCTAGCGAAGATTCCGCCTTAGATCTGGAAATTTCAAAACCCACCCAATCCGCCCCTGAGCAGGAAACAAAGGTGGAAGACCAATGCAGATCCGCCTGGGTTTCCCGGGTGTTAGAGAAGCAAAGGTGTCACTTCGTACACTTCTTGGCCCATACCGCCGGAACCGCCCCTCATGAAGTCGGAGCTGGTCCCGCGCAGGTCGAGGCCCCGGAAAACAACGCAGATCCGGATCAGGCTCAGCCTGTCGGAGAAAGCGAAGCTCCGGTCGAAGAATCGATCTTGGGCAATCTGAGCCCAATTTCCGGAGACACCCCGTCCATGGAATCTGATGACTTCGTGCGCAAGTTGGAGGAGTATGGTCTCGGCGATCAGCCTGAGGTCAACTCCGCCCAGCCGAAGCAGTGTTCTCGCAACGGTAGCAGCGGCTGGGACAAACCGGATCCGGAGACCAAGTTAGCCAATCCGAGCCATCCCAACAAGGATCTCCAATGTCTCGGGTGCGACCCCAAAGGGATTCCCCTTCGGAGGAAATCCCGTCGGCGGAAGAGGTGGCCGCGCGAGCAGCTCTTAACACACCTATAACTCCGGGCCACGCCGCGGATCCGGAGGCTCTAGAAACCGCCGGAAAGGAGATGCCGGCCACAGCCCAAGAGGCTCGCCGACGCCGAAGCTGCATTAAAGATAGGAAGGGCAGATCATGCGGCACTGGCCGGAAAACTTCGACAGACAGGACCGCGAGATTACTAACACACTCGAGCACGTCAAGAGCATGAGGGCTGAGTGGGAAGTAAAGATGACCTACGCGCAGGGCGGAGGCTGATCGTATTGTCGGAGAAGCAATTCCGCCTCGCAGGATAGCCTTCAACACGCCCGCAGCTCACCAGCCGCCGGAAACTCCAAAGGACAACATGCTGAAAGCAGCGGAATTGCTCGAAGAAAAAGGACGAAGAAGTTGATATCAACCATCTCCGCACACTTGTCGCTTCAGCAATGCAGCAGCAGAGCAAGGCAGATACTTCGCGCAGGTTGGAATCCAATCCGGATAACTGTGTATCTACCGCGCAGAAGGACGCCCGCGCCGATCGGCATCCCGACGATGAATCACACACCGGATCCTCAGAGCGCAGAAGAAGGGCCAGGGAACACCCAAATCCGATCCCCGTCCCATCACAGACGCCTCCGTCGGATCCAAGAAAGGGAAAGGATGCGATGTACTCCGGACGAGACAGATACCGCAACCCCTCTCCTCCGCCCAACGGTTACCCGCGACCCCCTCGCCGCCGTAGTCCAGCCGGAAACACCAGGCCCATAGGGCACGGTGCGATTGTTATCCGCGACAACGTGCTGCCAAGAAACGGAAACAGGGAGCGTTCGCCGGAACCTCGCCGGAACCGAACAATGTTCCCGAGCCCGAGCCCGAAGGAGTCGGAATGAAGACCGCGGCCAAGACCCTCGCCGGAACCGCGATCCGGAACCTCGTCGGAGCCGCGACCCGCAGCCTCGTCGGAGCCGTGACCCGGAGCCTCGCCGGACAACCGGGGCAGCCGGCGCCAAGGCGAAGGCAGCCACAGAAGCCGGAGTCAGCACCAGGAAGGTCGTGGAGATTCAGATGGCGGAAGCAAGAAGTCGGACCGCCCACCTCGCAGGTCTCCCTCACCACCACCTAGCGGTGGCGGCGGAGGTGGAGGTAGAGGCAATGGCCGGAGATCTCGCTCGCGCTCAAAGTCTCCCCGCCACGGCTCGCGCGACGCACGGGACCGCCTTAACGAATACAGAACTGACTACATTGGTCCGAAATGCTTTGGCAGGATGATTCGAGAGGAACCAAAGCCAAGGAGCTCCCTCAAGCTACCCGGAAATCTGAAGCATTATGATGGCACCGAAAGGCCGGATACCTGGATTGAGGATTACTACAATGCAGTAACCTTCGCCGGAGGAACCCCTAACATCGCCTGCCGCATGCTCCAGTTGTACCTTGTAGGACCAGCCCGGATCCGGCTCAGCCGACCTCGAGAAGAACTCCATCTTTTGCCGGTTCGACCCGAAGACCGCTTTGAGAAACACTTCGAGGGCACCTACAAAAGACCCGCCACAAGCAAGCGACTCTACAAGCTTGTATCCGAAGAAGGGAGAAACCTCAAGAAACTTCCTCACACGATGGTTGGCATGCAGGAACGAGTGCGAAAACGTCGATCACACCACCGCCATGTACGCCTTTATTGGTGGACTCGCAGAGAGGAGGACCGCCGAGGCATAAGCTTACATGTTTGGCTAACGCCAACAAACCGACTTTGGATGAGATGATCTCCATTGCCGGTGATCACACCGCCGCCGATGACGACGCAGGTGGTGACATCGCAGCTACAACGAATCCCCCGCACCAGCAAAAGAAGAACCGTGATAACGGTAACAACAGCGGCCACAAGCGCAAAAACCCTGATGACCAGAAGAATGGCGGATCCGAGATGGTCGCCATGGCGTTCCAACGCGGAGGCTCAGGAGGCGGAAGAGGACGTGGCCGTGGAGGCGGAGCCGGCAGGGGTCAGCAGCATGGCACTGAGGTCACCGCTGGCGGATCCCGCGCCCCGCAAACCTACGAGGAGTACAGAGACATGCCCCTGCCCGGCCCACTTAGATCCGGCTACGGGAAGTCCACTCATACCAACCGCAACCGCAAGTGGGTCAACGACCTCAAGAACGACCCGGAGGCAGGATACAAGCGAGCCCGGAAGCACCGCCCACGCGGCAAAGGAGGCAAGGGCAAGAACAAGGACAAGGAGGAGGACAGCTCCGAGGCGATGGACGAGGATGATAACTCGCCGGATCCCAAAGCCGGATCCGCAGGAAAATCCAACCCCTTCGAGAAAAAGAGCGTGGGGGCTTACCACACCTTCCTCGGAACCCCCACAGTCCGTGCTACAAAATCAGCTACCCGGTTCCCGAACGCCACGCTTCCGGCCGTGCCGCGAGATGTCAGGTGGTCGGAAGTCCCGTGCACATTTGACAGGGGGGATCATCCCGCCTCTGTGCCAAAAGAATACTATGCCTTGGTTGTGAGTCCCCGCATAGACGGGTATGACTTCTCCAAGTGCCTCATGGATGGCGGAGCCAGCTTGAACATCATGTACCCGGAGACTCGGAGCGGATGAACCTCACCAAGGAACAGCTCAAACACAAAGCACCACTGAGTTTCACGGCGTGGTTCCGGGTAAGAAGGCGAACTCCCTCGGCAGCATCACACTTCCCGTGGCCTTCGGCGATGTTCATAATTTCCGCGAAGAAAAGATCACGTTTGAAGTTGTGCCCTTCAAGAGCTCCTACCACGTCATCTTCGGCAGGCCCACCTACCACAAGTTCCACGCAAGAGCATGCTATATCTACAACAAGCTCAAGATGCCGGGTCCCAATGGTATGATCACCATAACCGGAGACTACAAAAAGGCTCACGAGTGCGAGTTGGGCGAAGCCGCCTTCGCAGAGTCTCGTCATATCCGGAGAAGAGCCGAAAGGCTACGAGGCCGCGGTGGATCCGACCGAGATGCGGACCACCAAGAAGCAAATCTCCGAGCAGAAAACCTCCTTCAAGCCCGCGATAGAAACCAAGAAGCATGACCTTATTCCGGGTGACTCTTCCAAGCAGGTTTCAGCCGGGGCAAACATGGACCCCAAATAGGAAAGCGCGCTCGTCGAGTTCCTCCGCGCTAACATGGATATCTTCGCATGGCAACCTTCTGACATGTCCGGAGTACCTAGGGAACTCGCCGAGCACTACCTCAACATAAATCCAGGGGCTAAACCA
The DNA here is from genome assembly GCF_022539505.1 of Lolium rigidum. Classification (NCBI taxonomy): domain Eukaryota; kingdom Viridiplantae; phylum Streptophyta; class Magnoliopsida; order Poales; family Poaceae; genus Lolium; species Lolium rigidum. The sequence goes on along the minus strand of NC_061508.1, from coordinate 312,514,786 downwards.
GTGAAGCAAGCTATGCGACGCTTTGGAGATAAGAAGCGCCGCGCCATAGGAATGGAACTAGCAAAGTTACTAGAAGCAGGTTTTGTAATAGAAGTTATCCACACCGATTGGGTCGCGAATCCCGTCCTTGTACCCAAAAAGAACACCGAAATACTAAGAATGTGCATCGATTACTCGGCTTGAACAAACATTGCCCGAAGGATCCGTTTCCCCTGCCGCGCATTGACCAAGTCATTGATTCGACGGCGGGGCGGAACTTCGTGTTTTCTTGATGCGTATTCCGGTACCATCAGATCCGGATGAAGGAATCCGACCAAAAGGCGACTTCATTCATTACCCCGTTTGGTACTTACTCGCTATGTTACTATGCCTTTTGGTCTGAAAATGCAGGTGCTACTTACCAACGTACGATGCAGCGGTGCTCGAAGGACCAAATAGGCCGGAACGTGCACGCTTACGTCGACGACATCGCGGTCATGACCCGGAAAGGATCCGACTTGATCAGCGACCTCACAGAAACCTTCGACAACCTCCGCAGGTACAAGATGATGTTGAATCCGCTGAAGTACGTCTTTGGCGTACCAGCCGGAAAACTCCTTGGCTTCATAGTCTCTCACAGAGGCATTGAGGTGAACCCGGAAAAGATCAAGGCAATCCTGTGCATCAAACGACCAACTTGTCTCAAAGATGTGCAACGACTAACTGGTTGCGTCGCAGCAATCAGCAGGTTTGTTAGCCGTCTTGGCGAGAAGGCGCTACCTCTGTACAAGCTGCTGAAGAAAACAGACAAATTTGTCTGGGACGACGCAGCCGACGCAGCTCTTCGTGGGTTGAAGGAAATACTTACCTCCCCACCTATCTTGGCAGCCCCAGCAGAGTCAGAGCCAATGCTCCTTTATCTGGCGGCTACCAACAAGGTCGTCAGCCTCGTCATCGTGGTGGAGCGAAAGGAAGAAGGTCATGAATATGACGTACAGAGACCTGTCTACTACATTAGCGAGGTGCTGACAGAATCAAAGCAAAGATACCCTCACTTTCAGAAGCTAGCTTATGGAGTTTTCCTAGGCAGCCGGAAGCTGAGACACTACTTCCAAGAGCACCCAGTAACAGTTGTGAGCAAAGCTCCGCTGTCAACAATTCTCAACAACGCTGATGCAACAGGACGAACAGCTAAGTGGGGCATCGAATTATCCGCCTTCGACATCGCTTACAAGCCAAGGACCGCGGTCAAATCCCAAGTCTTGGCAGATTTCGTTGCAGATTGGACGAAGCTCCAGATGCAAGTCTGGAGCCGGAACCAGAAATATGGGTCATGCACTTCGACGGATCCAAGCAGCATCAAGGCTCAGGAGCCGGAGTCACCCTGAAGTCCCCTACCGGAGAAGAACTGCAGTATGTTCTGCAGATCCACTTCGAAGCTACAAATAACATGGCGGAATACGAGGCTCTACCGCACGGACTCGCGCATCGCTAAGGAAATAGGGATCAAGCACATCATTTGTTGCGGAGATTCCGACCCGGTGGCACAGACAAGTAGCCGGAACCCGGAACGCCGTAAATTCCGTCATGGCGGCCTACGGAGACGAAGTTGACGAGATCGCCAAGAGCTTCCTCGGATACGAAGTCAAGTACGTCGAAGAGACGACAATACAGCGGCAGATCTGCTATCCAAGCTCGGATCCGGCGAAAGCCAATTCCGCCTGGAATTTTCCTAGAGCATCTCCGGATACCCTCGGTGAAGGGCGCTAACCCGGAAACCCAGAAGTGGCAGTGTCTCCGGCTAAAGAGGTGTTGGCCACCATTCCGGCTTGGACTCAGCCTTTCCTGGACTACCTCATCGATCAGAAGTTGCCGGAGGACGAGGTCCTCGCGCGCCAGATCATCAGACGAGCACGATCCTACACAATCGTTGATGGACAGCTCTACAAACGAAGCGCAACAGGGGTATTTCTCAAATGCGTCTCCAATCAAGATGGCATTGAAATCCTCAGAGAGATCCACGCAGGGGACTGCGGGCACCATGCCGCTCCCAGGTCACTCGTTGCAAAAGCTTTTCGGCTAGGCTTTTATTGGCTCACGACTAAAGAAGATGCTGATAAGATAGTCAAGACCTGCCGAGGTTGTCAGTATTACGCTACTCAACCAAACGCTCCAGCCCAAGAGCTGAAGACCATACCTATCACCCGGCCGTTTGCGGTCCGGGGGCTCGATATGGTTGGTAAATTAAAAAGATCATCTCCGGTGGTTGCGAATACCTCCCGGTCGTCGTTGACAAGTTCAGCAAGTGGATCGAGGCCAAGCCGGTGAGAAAAGCCGATGGTGCTACGGCACTAAAATTTGTCATCAGCCTCGTAATGAGATTCGGCATCCCACACAAGCATAATCACGGATAATGGCACAAACTTCGCTCGGGGAGAATTGAAGGATTATCGTGAAACAATGGGGATTCGATTGGACCTTGCATCTGTGGCTCACCCACAATCCAATGGTCAAGTCGAAAGAGCTAACGGTCTAATATTATCAGGAATCAAGCCACGCCTCGAAGAACCGCTGCGAAGAGCAGCCGGAGCTTGGGCCGACGAACTGGACGCTGTTTTGTGGAGTTTGCGAACTACCCCTAACGAGTCAACAGGGTTTACCCCTTTCTTCCCGGTATACGGATCCGAAGCCGTGATTCCCTCCGACATCATCCATGATTCACCGCGAGTTTCCGCCTATAACGATGAAACAGTCGACGAGGCCGGACAGCCTATCTCGTGGACCCGATCGAAGAAGCTCGGAATCTAGCTGACCAGCGTTCCGCCATCTACCAGCAGAAGCTCCGACGCTATCACAGTCGTCGAGTTCGGAAACGCTCCTTCATGGCCGGAGACCTGGTCCTCCGCCTTCGAGAGGTGAAAGACCATAAGCTGCAATCTCCATGGGAAGGACCCTTTGTCGTTAGCAAAGTGCTTCATAACGGATCGTACTACCTTGTCGATTTCCGCGAGCTGAGGGATAGACCCGCTAACCGGCGCCGGAAACGCAAGCGTGAGGATCCGGATGACATCTACGACGAAACAGATCGCCCTTGGAATATAGCACAGCTACGTCCTTTCTACACTTAGCATATTTTTCCGAGTTAAACACTCCGTAATAGTTATACATGATCAATGAAATAAAGCTTATGGTTCACTCTTTGAGTCTTTTACCTCCTTTACTTGTTCATTTTAGATCGTGTATGTTTTTTCCGACTAAAACCGCAGAGCTGGATGTTTTCCGCCTAGGCGTGTATAAAAGTTGTGATTTCTAAAATCGTCCTTTAGGACGTAAGCTTAAGTTTTCCGATTAAGTGGTTATCTCGTTGCAAACTCGTGGATTCCTAGTAGCGATTTCCGGCACCTATGCCTGGGGGCTTGTTTCCGCGGTTATGCACGGATTGCCATTGGGCTTCGTCGCCGCTGGCGAGCGTCTCCGGCTAAGGTTTTCCGGCTCGCGGAAGGTCAAGCGGGCAAGCCGGAGAATAACGAGATCAGCACTTGCTTTCCGACAAAAAACGAAACATGCACATAATATTAAACGGATAGCAGGATAAGTTTTTCCGCCCCATGCATAATCGTTTCGTTCCTAGCTACTTAAGAATTTAAAGTTTTATTACAAACCCTCGCTGGGGCCAAAATGATGCATTGTTTTTCCCGCAGGAATAAAAGTTCTCATTCCCCCTTGGCCGGAGAAGTCTTGCCCTCTGGATCTTGTTCCTTGGCGCCTTCGGCCGGAGAAGACACATCTTCTTCACTTTCTTTTTCGAAGCGAGCAGCACTGGTCTTGGGTTCCTCTTGGGGAGTTTCCTTGGAGCTGGTCCAGCTGAATTGGGTTCCGGATTCCGCAGGTCGCGCCTTGGCAGCAAGCTCCTTCTGAAGTTCAGCTTCTAAGGGCTCGTCAGCAGGGAGGACGACCTTGTCGTAGAATTCCTCGTGCCGGATCCTCGCGCGCGATACGGGTGTCGTAGCCGCTCACTCGCATCCGAGTAGCGCGTTGACATCCGCATCCGGAGGAACGCCCATGGTCACTTCATCAAGATCAAGATCCGGAGTATGTGCCGGGCACATGGTTAAGGCCATTGCAGCCGCGCCTCGGGCTGAGGATGCTTGCGCATCCGTCACCGGCTCCGGCAGGATATCCATCTTCCTAATAAGTTTCCGGACATCGCAAGTGCGGCTCCTCTTGATGGATAAGTTGTAACATATCTTGCGGGAGGCGGAGATAAGATCTTTGCAGTCATCGCCTGCAAGTTGAAGGAGGTCGTCACGGGGGTACAAGTTCCGGCGTTCTTCGGAATACCCAAGCGGTTCTGCATAAAACAGTGAGGGTATAAGCATACAGTTTTGAGCATAAAGTAAAACGTCGGAGCAAATATCTGGGCAAGGTGCTAGTCCTGGTACCCAATATGTTCTCATTGAGCAAGTCCCAGTGCTGCTCCGCCGTCCGCATAAATTTCCGGAGGCCGTCAATCTCTTTTTGCTGCCTCTTGATGGTCTCGCTGTCGGCATTCTTTTTAGCACCAGCTCGCCCTTTTCTCTGGCATGCTCGGAGTTTTTCTCCGCCAGCTGCTTTTCGGCTTGCTCCCTCTTAAGTTCCGCCTCCTTTAGCTTCGTCTCCAATTCTTGGTACGAGGAGCGCAGGTTCTCAAGTTCGGTTGAGGCTGTAGCAAGGGAAGAGGATGCGCCTATAATGGTATAAGTTAACAATAAGTTCGAAGTCGGAAATTGGTTAATGACGAAGAAGGCGGAAACCAACCTTGGGCGTCCGCCAGTTGTTTAGCCAAATCTGCTTTTTCATCCTTCAGGGTCCGGATATTCTCCGCCTGACTCAGAGTAACGCGGCGCTGCAAGGCAATGTTCTTGTGCAGCTCGTAGTGCAGCGCCTGTTGTTCCTGTAAATTTTAAACAGTGCAGGAGTAAAAATTCCGCCTGTAACAGTGGTTTCTCTTAAAGCATCATTGCCGGAACCTTTCCGCCATGATGCTTGGGGGCTACTGGTTCATTCTAAAAAACTTTCCCGGAGTAATCTTTCTCTAAGCATCTAAGCGCTAAATACTTTTTCAGTTTCCGCTTACATGCTTGGGGGCTACTGGGGAGTACCTTTTGCTTGCAGATGAGTTGGTCGCAGAACTGGCCAACATTTTTCTTGAAGTCTTGGATTTCCGACGTCCTGGAATCAGGCTTCCCCCAGGCATTGTTCAGCATGGCGTTAAGCAGGTCTTGTTGAAGCTCCCACTTTTCCGCCTCAGCCGCCTTGTTGAAAAATTTAGTAGCGTAGGCCTTTGGGGTGGAAGTGATGTCGACCGGATCTCCAAAGTTCTTCGGAAAACGACCATGTCGCCAGCACCTTCTCCAGCTTTCTCAGAAGAAGTTACTTCCACCTCTCCTTGTACTTGTTTTCCCGCCTCCTCTTGGGCTGGGCCTTTGGCCTTAGGATCTTCATCGCCCACATTCTCGCCGCTAACCGGAATTATTTCCGGTGGAGTGTTTGCGGCAGGTGGGGGAGATGGATCCGCCCGAGGGGGCGACGGTTGGGGAGTTGGGTGGGTGACGCTTGGTGGAATCGGGGTAGAGGGACCAATAGCCGGAGATTTCTTCATATATTTAGTGATGGGCTCTTGGTTGGTGGTCCGCGTGGCGTTGACTTTCGGATTCCTGCGAACAAGTGAAAGGGTTTAGACAAGAGATAATTTCGTTAAGTTAAAATCGCATCATGACTCGGAAACTTACGGGGCGCCGGGGATGATGGGGCGCGTGCCTTGGCCGGCCGTCGAAAGCATCCTTATGCGTGCACGCTCCGCTTTCCTTGAGTCTAGCGGAGGTGGTTTTACCGTCTTCGGTTTCTTGGCGGAGGCCTCGCCGCTAGCTCCGGCTTCGGAGCCGGAAGCCTTGGCGCGGGGACGCTTTGTAGGTCGAGGGGCCGCCTTGCGGGGTGCCTCGTTCCTCTTCCTCCTCGTCGTCGTCCGGAACCTCCTCCGCCGTGTCTTCGGTGACGGGGACGCGGAGAATAGCGCGAAAGTCTTCCTCCGCCAAAGTGTTGAGCTGGAAGGAATATGGATAAAAGTTAAGTTAAAACATCTAAAAACTCGTGAAGTTTGAAGCACAGAAAGGAACAAAGCTTACCGGAGGACACTGGTCGTTTGTAAAGATGTCTTTGGTCAGCTCCGGGACTTGTTGGCCCCTCGGAATCTTCACCAGTGTCTTGATCCTTCTTTTCAGAGAATCGGCCGGAAGGTCGTGGCGGGTTACTCGGAGAAGATCATCCGCCCCGGTATAGGCGCACATCAGGCGCGCGTTATAGCGTACGAGGCTGGATTCTCCGAGAAAACCAGCTAAGTGTGAGCCGGGCTCCGGCTAGTCCGTCGTGGACCAGCCGAGAGATTCTCCGCGCAGCCTTCTCCGGCACTGGGGTCCGGGCGAGCGAAGGGACGAAGCTCCAGCCTTGCAAGCTCTTCCGGAGGCTCGTTGACAAACCGGGGAGGCCTTCATGGACCTTCGGAACCGAGGCGTTCCTCTCATAAAACCATCCGGCGTTCCAAGATCGGACGGATTCGTGTGAGTCATGAGGAGGGTACATGCGACTAGGGCGGAGCATAAATGTCATGCTTCCGCAGCTCACCATAGCTTTCTCCTTGGTTTCTTTCTTTACCCGGAAAAAGAACTGCCACAACTTGACGTCCGGCCGGATCCCAAGATGTCCTTCGCGAGAGTCACGAAGTTGGACAAAAGAAGGTATGAATTTGGGCATATGTTGTGGGGCTGGAGCCCGTAGGTGCCGAGGATGGAGAGGAAAAACTCCGAACAAGGAAGTGAAAGTCCGCGTTCCACCCAAGCCTTAGTCATAACAACTTCTCGGCTTCTGGCTTGGGGACGATGGAATCACGTGTGAAGCTCCAATGCGAGGAGATCATTCCTTCGTTCTGGAGCTCTCTAAGCTCTGTATCGGTGGTTTCGCAAGGCCACCATTGACCTCGTTCTCCTTCACGGATCCGGGCCTTGGACGCCTTCTTGTTTTCCGCCTCCTGCACCTTTGCTCGCCATCCGAGCTTGTCCTTCGAGTTCTTCTTGGAGCTCTTGAAGGGTGGGGATCCGGCTTGGAGCGGTGCCGGAAGATGCGGAAAAAGGTTGAGCTAGTCTGATGTCGGAAACATACGGTGGCAGGAATGATATGGGATCCGGGCATATGGGTTCTATCTGATTTGGATCCGGGCTACTCGAAGAGCTACCAGTGCAAAGTGACGATTCGAGTGGCATGCTTCCGGCTGCACCCATACAAAGTGTTTGAGTACCCGGATCACTAAACCTATCTTCTACACTAGGTTGTCTTCTACAAAGCCGATGAACTTACCGCTAATGGCGCGGTGGCTCGACGGAGCTCCGGCGGAGATGGGGTCGCCGAACTTGGAGGAAATCAACCCGCGTGACCACGAATCGGCGGCGGAGCGAGTTTCTCGTTCAACCGTGAGGATCTTGGTGCGAGGGGAGCCTTGGTTCGGCGGCGCGCGAAGTTCACCGTGACGAAGCTCGCCGGAGTCGAGATTCGGCGGGCGGCGCAGCGCGAGGAGGAAGACGATGTGGTGAGAGGGGGTGAAAGAATGAGTTTTTACCGAGCCGCGGGGTATTTATAGGCCGCGCTCGGAGATTCGGGATCCGGATCCAACGGTGGAAACCGAACGGTCGCGCCGTTGGATGGATGACACGTGTTTAGGTCAAATGCGGTAAAACGACGTGGAGGTAAATTGACCATGCACTCCCGAAAATTCCGGCTGAAGATTTGCATCCGCGAAATTTTAGCGCGGGAAACAAGGAAGTTGTGCGCGGAAATACGGAATTTCCGTTATTGAGCATGATCCGAAGATGAAGGATTTCCGAAGCCGTTTGAGTCTCTTAAGATTCCGGGTAAATACGTTGTCTCTCATTCGAGCGAGGAGTAACCCGGAGATGTTCATTTGGACGTCGATGGATGAAGTCCCGCGGGGTGGGAGTATTTTCCGGCTATAAGTTGGAAAAAAGGAAAATGCAAAGTTGGAGCTCTTCAAGTTTCTCCGCGTTACCAACGTTTGCCGGAGATTATTATGAACCAAGCAAGGCGGAAACCGCAGGTGAAACTCGGAGAACTCGGGGGCTACTGTTGTGGGTATACTTCATAGGTGTACCATCGACAAGGTGTCTAGATCCGGCAAGCCCGGGTGGCCCACGGACGGTGATGAGGCATGTGGCCCATCGGGCGGCCCAGCTTGCTCGTTGATCATGAAGGAAGAAGTCCAGCCCAGGATCGGCGAGGCCGGATCCGTACCGACATAGGAGTAACCCGGATCCATGGAGGCCCATGAGGAACCCGGATCCAAGACGACGTATATGGAAGGCGGATCCGTGACGTGCACGGCAAGATATTGTACCGTAGTTAGGCTGTTCGTAATCCGGCTAGGACTCTCCGTGTAAACCTTAGATCCGTGCGCCTTTATAAGCCGGATCCCGGGAGCCCTAGAGGCACAACCACAACTCATTGTAACAACGCGAAAGCGCCCAGATAATTCCAGACAAGCAGCAGTAGGCCCTGTCATCGTGCGTGTGTTCCGAAGCCGGGTAACTCGCGTACCACCGTCCCGTGTGCACTCCGCCCTATGGCCCCTACTTCTTCTCCCCCTCGTGAGGATCCCTCCTCCGAGGTACCGTCGATTAGGCAACGACACATTGTGTTCTACTCGTGCAACCATCTATGCATAGACACGGCTCTGATACCACTGTAGGATAACGTTGCATAGAAAACAAAAATTTTCCTACCGCGAACACGCAATCCAAGCCAAGATGCAATCTAGAAGACGGTAGCAACGAGGGGGTGTTGAGTCTCACCCTTGAAGAGATTCCAAAGCCTACAAGATGAGGCTCTTGTTGCTGCGGTAGACGTTCACTTGCCGCTTGCAAAAGCGCGTAGAAGATCTTGATCACGATCGGTTCCGGCACCACGAACGGGCAGCACCTCCGTACTCGGTCACACGTTCGGTTGTTGATGAAGACGACGTCCACCTCCCCGTTCCGGCGGGCAGCGGAAGTAGTAGCTCCTCTTGAATCCGACAGCACGACGGCGTGGTGTCGGTGGCGGTGTAGAAGTCCGGCGGAGCTTCGCTAAGCTATGCGGGATGTGGAGGAGCGGGCGGCTAGGGTTTGGGGAGAGGGGGCGCCGCCACTATGGGGTGCGGCCACCTTGGTGGTTCTTGGGTGGCCGGCCCCCTCCCCTTGGCCCCTCATTATATAGGTGGAACCCAAGTGTTGGTGTCCAAGTCTTCGAATAAGACCCGAAACCAAAACCTTCCATAGGAGGGGGCAAACCTAGCCCAACTAGGACTCCCACCCAAAGGTGGGATTCCCACCTCCCATGTGGGGGTGGCCGGCCCCCTATGGTGGAGTCCACTTGGGACTCCACCCCATCTAGGGCTGGCCGGCCATGGAGGTGGAGTCCCTTGTGGACTCCACCTTCCTTGGTGGTTTCTTCCGGACTTTTCTAGAACCTTCTAGAACCTTCCATAGAACCTTCCGCGACATTTTATTCACATAAAATGACATCCTATATATGAATCTTATTCTCCGGACCATTCCGGAACTCCTCGTGATGTCCGGGATCACATCCGGGACTCCGAACAAATATTCCAACTCCATTCCATATTCAAGTACTACCATTTCAACATCCAACTTTAAGTGTGTCACCCTACGGTTCGAGAACTATGCGGACATGGTTGAGTACTCACTCCGACCAATAACCAATAGCGGGATCTGGAGATCCATAATGGCTCCCACATATTCAACGATGACTTTAGTGATCGAATGAACCATTCACATATATTACCAATTCCCTTTGTCTCGCGATATTTTACTTGTCCGAGGTTTGATCTTCGGTATCACTCTATACCTTGTTCAACCTCGTCTCCTGACAAGTACTCTTTACTCGTACCGTGGTATGTGGTCTCTTATGAACTCATTCATATGCTTGCAAGACATTAGACGACATTCCACCGAGAGGGCCCGGAGTATATCTATCCGTCATCGGGATGGACAAATCCCACCGTTGATCCATATGCCTCAACTCATACTTTCCGGATACTTAATCCCACCTTTATAGCCACCCATTTACGCAGTGGTGTTTGGTGTAATCAAAGTACCTTTCCGGTATAAGTGATTTACATGATCTCATGGTCATAAGGACTAGGTAACTATGTATCGAAAGCTTATAGCAAATAACTTAATGACGAGATCTTATGCTACGCTTAATTGGGTGTGTCCATTATATCATTCACACAATGATATAAGCTTGTTATTAATAACATCCAATGTTCATGATTATGAAACTAATCATCCATTAATCAACAAGCTAGTTTAAGAGGCATACTAGGGACTTCTTGTTTGTCTACATATCACACATGTACTAATGTTTCGGTTAATACAATTCTAGCATGATATATAAACATTTATCATAAACATAAAGATATAAATAATAACCACTTTATTATTGCCTCTAGAGCATATCTCCTTCGGTCTCCCACTTGCACTAGAGTCAATAATCTAGATTACATTGTAATATACCTAACACCCATGGCATTCTGGTGTTGGTCATGCTTTGCCCTAGGGAGAGCTTTAGTCAACGGATCTGCTACATTCAGATCAGTGTGTACTTTGCAAATCTTTACTTCTCCATCTTCGATGTACTCACGAATCGAGTGGTAACGCAGCTTGATATGCTTCAGCCTCTTGTGTGACCTTGGCTCTTGTGCATTGGCGATGGCACCCATGTTATCACAGTAAATGATTAATGGGCCCAATGCACTAGGAACCACACCGAGCTCTACAATGAACCTCTTCATCCATACCGCTTCGATGAAGCCTCTCGAAGCCGCTATGTACTACGATTCCGTTGAAGACTTCGCCACCGTGCACTGCTTCGAGCTTGCCCAGCTTACTGCAGCACCATTCAATATAAACACGTACCCAGATTGTGACTTAGAGTCATCAGGATCAGTGTTCCAACTTGCATCGGTGTAACTTGTTACAACGAGTGACGAGGGAACACCTCGGCAATGCCTACGTATTGTAGACTAGGGTTTTCGGGAAGAGCGACGATGGAGATTCCGGGGACGAGATTAGGCACACGACGTACCCAGCTTCGGGTCCCCTCGGTGGAGGATCCCTACGTGCTGCTAGCAATCCGAGTATATGATCATAGATGTCTTTACGGGGTGCCGCCGTAGGCGGAGCTATGTTGTCTATCTCTCTCCCTTATTTCGGGTGCCCTGGCTAGCTTTATATATGCAACCAGCCAAGGGTTTTACAAGAGTCCTAGTCGACTACTTCTTCGGGTTGCCTTGTTGGGCCTTCTCCATATTTGATCTTCTCCATATTGGGCCGAGCCAGGTATACTAATAATGGGTACCCGGAGGGTATGCCCATGTCAGTAGCCCCCGAGTTTATAGGGAAGTCGAAGACTTGCGTAGAAACTCCAAGCATAACCATCTCCGAAGTCGAAGAAATACAAGGCGAGGTCCATGCTGTAGATCATGTGTAGCGTAGATGATGTCGACGATTCTTGAAATTATCGGGTGCGCGGCAGCGCTCCCGATGGGAGTAGCCCCCGAGTCTATGGGCAAGTGCTTGCACTTGGGCATAGACTCAAGTTGTACTACTCGATGAAGAACTTAACTATATTTCCGGAGGACTTGATGAAATCCATGGGCTCCCGATGGGAGTAGGCTCCACTCGAGTCGTAGAATCGAGTTGAGTCCGCAAACCTTGATTGTCATAGATGCTTGTCGAAGTTATTTTCTATCGGGTGCGCGACCAGCGCTCCCGATGGGAGTAGCCCCGAGGCTACAGCCAAGTGTTTGCACTTGGGTGTAGGCTCAACTTGCTTTTAATCGACACCACAATTTTTCCTCTTTCTTGTATCTTATCGGGAGGATGAACAATACTCTCGATAAGAGTAGCCCCGAGCCTATGAGCAGGTGCTTGCACCTAGGCATAGGCTCGAGTTGTACTACTCAATAATCAACTTGGCACAGCCCCTCTTTTTTATCGACTCCGGGTCTTTGCTATTTTTATTTGACATCCATATCTATATTGTGCAGGGATAATGGTAGTTGGGGCTAGTTCATCTGACGGATCAGGTACTAGTTAACTGCTCTAGTGGCAATCCGCAAAAACCTACTTCAAGATCACGTCCCCGGACATGATCTCGGGATACTGGTGTAAACTCCGACAGGTGCCGCTTAAGGTCTTACCATTCTATCGAGTCCCAGTCATATTTATCGGGTACCTAACGCGTCCGTTAGGATTTTTCTTCGTATCCGTTGATACGGATAAAAGTAGCGGAGCGCAGTCTTCGGCGATGCCACGCCCGGCAGAACGGATCCGGGGTCTTACCTTCGCAAATTTGCGGCATTCAGAAATTGATCGCAACTTTGGCGTTCTGAGAATATATTGTCGAGTGCCTTGTTCGGCTGATGCAATGACCCATTTTGCGGGTTCTTCTATATTTTTCTCTCGGGCTTGATGAGACAGCCGAATATATTGGTGCTTCTATATTGTCGTCAAGCACATCGCCGATGCTCTTGCTCAGAACAAATGACGAGTCAATGGACCCGAAGATTTGTCCATCCTCTTTTTTTTCTCCCCCTTTTTTTTCTACTCCTCTTTTTTTTTTTTTTTTTTTTTTGGTTTCTCCTTGATGATAATTTCATCGAGTTCCTCCCTCAGGAAAATTTCTTCGGGTCCTCCTTGAGGACAATTCTTCGGGTCCTCTTTGAGGACAATTTCTTCGGCACCTCCTTGAGTATAATTCTTCGGCTCCTCTTTGAAGATAATTCTTCGGGTCCTCCTTGAGGATAATTCTTCGGCTCCTCTTTGAAGATAATTCTTCGGGTCCTGTTCTTTCTTGAAGACAATTTCGTCGCGTTCTCCCTTTGGACAATTTCGTCGGGTTCTCTCTTGTAGACAATTTTGTCGGCTTTCTCCTGCATAAATAATCAAACTTTTTCTATCTTTCCCTTGACTCTCTTTTCGCATGCGGTGTCGGATGCTCAGATTCGATGATATGTAAAGTGAATATATGCCGCGCAGCCCCGAGTGTCGGGTGCGACGAAAGTAAACAATAATCAACTTTGTGCAAAACAAAAGAACACTTAGCTTTTTGGACACGACGAAGTCAATGCATGATGAAGTCTTCGAGTGTAGATAAGAAATCTAGCCAAAGTAGAAACCACCGAATTGCGAAAATAGATGCCGCCAAATTGTTTGATGAAGAAATAGCCGAGCCCCCGAGCGTTGCTGAGGTGATTTCATGATTGTTGTGTCGCAGTCGTGACCCGAGGCGAAATTGTTGTCGAGCCCCCGAGCGTTAGGAGTGACATCGAAATAAGTTGATGGAGTCGCGGCGTCATATTTGGTGAAGCCATTTAAGATGAAGCCATAGACAATAATATACGAAGATGAATTCCAGATGAAGTATTTTAGATGAATCCATATTAAAGATGCCATTAATTGTAGAGCATATATTGAAGATAAATCCGTCGATATCATAGAGGATGAATTCATTGGCCCGACGAATCCAGTAATAATCATAGAAGATGAATCCGCTGATATCATAGAAGATGAATCCATTGACCTGAAGAAAATAAATCCAGTAATGGCCATAGAAGATGAATCCATTGACCCGGAAGCTCATCGGGTAGTATTATATTAGAGGAAACCAATGATAGCCTTATAAGATGAATCCGACGAAGACAAAATCCAGTAAGCCGAAGAAGGTGAATCCACTGAGCCGAAGAAGATAATTTCACTAAGCCGAAGAAAATAATTCCACTGAGCCGAAGAAAATAATTCCACTGAGCCGGAGCACATAATTCCACTGAACCGGAGAAGATATATCCAGAGCCGAATAAAATAAATCCACCAAGTAACCGAGTATATTTGTGGTAACGAAGTAATGGCACAGCCACGAGTGTCGGGTGTATTTGCTGTAATGCGGTAATGATGTAGCCCCCGAGTATTCGGGTGTAGCAAAAGTAAATAATGATTGACTCTTGAAAGAGAAACACTTAGCTTTTTTATCGGGTGCGACGGAGCCGATGTGAACGCAGGTCGTGCCGCGGACGTAGTCTGTAGTTGTGCGGCGCCTCGCCGGAAATAGTTGATGAAGCAGACGGGGTCGATGGCGTTGTCAATTTCTCCCGATTTGATGATGATGAAGTTGCCCGTACTTGAAGTCATTAGTAGCCGTGACGACGATGCCGATGGTCGTGGTGAAGTCGAAGATGTCCGTGACGAAGTTTTTTATTTATTTTTTATGTAAGCTAGTAACTCGCCGGTGTAGTAGAATGTTGGCTTGCCGTCTTTATTGAGGATAGCGCGTACGTGCCCGAGCTAACCAGTATTAGCATATTGATCGATCCCTCTATCTTTGTTGCACCGTAAGTAGTAGAACTTTGATTGATGATTATGCATGCGATTAGGGCGCTGGCCGCTAAATCCATGCACCCCAGAACTTGAGCATATGATTTTGTCTTCACGATGAAGTGGTACTCCTTACTTTTTTGTGAGATCCCTAGCATGTTTATATTTTCCTTCCTTTGCACGTGAAGCCATCCTTTCCTTGCACGGAGCAGTAGCTTTCCTGATCGCTTTCCGGCCGTTTTGCAATCTGTCTTGGTGCACAGATCGAGTTGAACACGCCTTTGCTGCTTGTACGGATGGATCTGTGACGCGTTCAGGCTGCTTGCCGCGACGGCTGGCACGCAGCGGAATTGAATCTTAAACGCGGCCTTGGTCGATCGAACTCGACGGATTGTTGCTACACCGTAGCGACTTGGCTAGTCGCCGCTTCTAGAACGCCTCCAAAAAAAAAAAAAAAAAATCATGCCGACGATTGATTTTCAATTTGTCGCACACGGAAAGACACTATCTGCCGCTGATCTGATTGCTGACCCATCTTCAGCCTTTTCCTTCTTGGTACTTCATCCAAACGCTAACAGCTGGCCCCAGATTGATAGTTAGAAACGTCCTTCGAAGAACATGATCGTGCTTGTTGATGCCGAATTTTCTAGATGCGATCTAACAGGATCCCGCCCGGATAACGAAATCCACTCGTCGCGATTCCCACGGACGGCGCCAATTGACGAGGGAACACCTCGGCAATGCCTACGTATTGTAGACTAGGGTTTTCGGGAAGAGCGACGATGGAGATTCCGGGGACGAGATTAGGCACACGACGTACCCAGCTTCGGGTCCCCTCGGTGGAGGATCCCTACGTGCTGCTAGCAATCCAGTATATGATCATAGATGTCTTTACAGGGTGCCGCCGTAGGCGGAGCTATGTTGTCTATCTCTCTCCCTTATTTCGGGTGCCCCGGCTAGCTTTATATATGCAACCAGCCAAGGGTTTTACAAGAGTCCTAGTCGACTACTTCTTCGGGTTGCCTTGTTGGGCCTTCTCCATATTTGATCTTCTCCATATTGGGCCGAGCCAGGTATACTAATAATGGGTACCCGGAGGGTATGCCCATGTCAACGAGCTCTTGGTCACCTCCATAACAAAGAAACATATCCTTAGTTCTTTTTAAGTACTTCAGGATATTCTTGACCGCTGTCCAGTGTTCCATTCCTGGATCACTTTGATATCTGCTAGTTAAACTAACGAGCATGCGCTATATCCGGTCTTGTACATAGCATGGCATACATAATAGAGCCTACTGCCGAAGCATAGGGGATTTGATTCATCCTTTCTCTTTCTTCTGCCGTAGCCGGTCCTTGAGTCTTACTCAAGACCTTGCCTGGTAACATAGGTAAAAACCCTTTTTTACTTTCGTCCATTCTAAACTTCTTTAGAATCTTGTCCAGGTATGTACTCTGTGATAGCCCTATTAGGCGTCTTGATCTATCTCTATAAATCTTGATGCCTAATATATACGATGCTTCACCAAGGTCTTTCATTGAAAAACTGTTATTCAAATAACCTTTTACACTCGCTTAATAGTTCTATATCATTCCCGATCAATAATATGTCATCTACATATAATATCAGGAATGCTACGGAGCTCCCACTCACTTTCTTGTAAATACAGGCCTCTCCATGACACTCGTATAAACCCGAAGTCTTTGATCACCTTATCAAAGCGTCGGTTCCAACTTCTCGATGCTTGCTTCAGTCCATAGATTGAACGCTGAAGTTTGCATACTTTGTCAGCATTTTTAGGATCGACAAAACCTTTGGGTTGTACCATATACAACTCTTCCTCAATGTCTCCATTAAGGAACGCCGTTTTGACATCCATCTGCCAAATCTCATAATCGAAAAATGCAGCTATTGCTAACAAAATCCTTACAGATTTTAGCTTCGCTACGGGTGAGAAAGTCTCATCGTAGTCAATTCCTTGAATTTGTCGGAAACCCTTTGCGACAAGTCGAGCTTTATAGAAAGTAATATTACCATCAGCATCTGTTTTTCTCTTGAAGATCCATTTATTCTCGACAGCCTTTCGGCTATCAAGTAAGTCTACCAAAGTCCATACTTTGTTATCATACATGGATCCCATTTCGGATTTCATGGCCTCTTGCCATTTGTTGGAATCGGGCTCATCATCGCTTCTTCATACGTCGCAGGGTCCTCATCATTGTTATCCACAATCATGACATTTAGACAAGGATCATACCAATCAGGAGTGGCACGTTCCCTTGTCGATCTGCGAGGTTCAGTAGTTTCCTCGTTCGAAGTTTCATGATCATTATCATTAGCTTCTTCTGTTGCCGGTGTAGGCAGTAGTGGTGTTTGGTGTAATCAAAGTACCTTTCCGGTATAAGTGATTTACATGATCTCATGGTCATAAGGACTAGGTAACTATGTATCGAAAGCTTATAGCAAATAACTTAATGACGAGATCTTATGCTACGCTTAATTGGGTGTGTCCATTATATCATTCACACAATGATATAAGCTTGTTATTAATAACATCCAATGTTCATGATTATGAAACTAATCATCCATTAATCAACAAGCTAGTTTAAGAGGCATACTAGGGACTTCTTGTTTGTCTACATATCACACATGTACTAATGTTTCGGTTAATACAATTCTAGCATGATATATAAACATTTATCATAAACATAAAGATATAAATAATAACCACTTTATTATTGCCTCTAGAGCATATCTCCTTCACGACATGCTTCCAATGTGCAGTGGTCATCCACCATAAAACTCTCGCTGCAGCCACTACCAGTGGCGTGGCAAAAACTCCTCTCGACGGAAACACCAAAGGCAGAAACACTATTTTAACGGAAGATTCGCCAACGGCGGAAGCGCTGCTCAAACCGCCCTCTCCTGTCCACACCCCCCCCCAACGGCATGGCAATGGGACATGGAAGCTTATAGGGGCACGAAACCCTTCATAGGGGCAAAACCCGAGAACAGTATGCATGCCTATCACTGCCTCCTTATCAAGCGGCGGAACAAACTGGAGGATAAGTGCAAGAAGATAGAAGATGAGAATAAGATGGAGAAGAGAAAAGGGCACTCATTGCATGCACGAAGGCTACCAACGAGTCGATTCCTCCTAAATAAACCTATCTTATTGTCACCCCTTACAACTAATGAGAATTAATTAATTTTTAGTACAAAATTATGTTGCTAAAGAAAGATACGTGATACAGTGGTGAAAATTGCCTTCGCTTATTTTGTAAGAATCGTCCCTTAATTAAGTAAAGACATCATTTCCGTTCCATGTTCTCTCTCCATCTCAACAAAAAACTTACGCTGCAGCTCTAAGAGAAAACTGAAACCACCCATTGTACATGACCTAAGATGGTTAAGTCATGCTCTAATAAAAAGCTGACATCACTCATTTTACATGACCTAAGATGGTTAAGTCATGATGCAGGTATGCAGTGGGATTTTAGACCGCTTGCTTCCATTTGCCGCGTGACTTTGTAGAAGTAGAGTATGAAGGTGCATTGTCCACACAGTATAAACAAGGTATCGAATAATTTAACGTTTCAAGCAAGAGCATGTGCAGATCTATTACCTCAGTTTTTGAGATGTAAGCCTTTTAAAAAACTAAAATGCCCTATGTTCATGGAATAAAATCTCGAGTGTTTCCCCGCAAAAAAAAAAAAAAAAAAAAAAAAACTAAAATGACTCAGATTTCAGAACGAAGGTAGTGTCATATAAGAAATGGGGGCAGCTGCCAACTCAAACTTGTGTCTTTGTAGTATAGCAAGCTAAACAGTGATTTTCCCTCACTTAGCAAAGAATTTTCCTCACTTAGCATGTTCATGTCCCCTCTAATGTTATCTTGTGTCAGCTTTGCGTGAGGGCTTCTCCACCATTGTACCAGTGATCGTGGAAGACGTTACCCTTACACGTCAATAATTGTGCCCGTGGTGTAACAAGAATACCACTACTTTCTGAATTATACTCATGATTCTCAAGTTTCTTTCATAACCCGTTTGTGCTTGATAAAACAAATCTAGCCTCGATTTGATGGATTTAACAACCTCAATCTAATGCCAGTGATCGTGGCTTGTGGTTTCCTCAAGCGGGATTTGAACATTACGACTATCCCAAGCCTCGACCCTCGAGCAAGCGAGAGCTCAAAGAAGCGCGGTTATCGCCAGGGTTACTATACATATGACCTGAAAATAGACGGAGAACTCCTCTTCGTTACCATACACAGTCTTGATCGGGTGTTGACATGGCAATGTTGACTTGGAGTCATCTTTTACTTTTAACTTCAGGCGGCTTTATTTTTTTCGATAAAGAGAATATATTAATATCAAAAGATACCAATTACATCTAGCCTCTGGAACGCCGCACCACACTAATGGCACTACGGATGCACACAGCTAAAAAAAGAAAAGAAAACTAAGAAACAAAAGTTCCGCTACAATATCGCAGGCCTAACAATAGCAATACATTCACCACCAAGACAACACATGAAATACATACTCTCCAAAAGTAACGCCTTCAAGAAGGAAACAGTGCTCCAACACCGTCGCCGTTCGATCAAAGATCTTAGGTTTTCACCCGAAGATAGTCCACACTCTCAAAACAATGCCTCCAACAAGGTCATTGCCAGTGCACAACCAGCTAAGGCCAGACCTTGGTTTTCACCTCGGAAGGTAGGACTCCGAACTTCACTCGTGTCGTCGCCCCCATATTCTTACCGCTGTTGTGAAGCCCGGAACACCAAGCAAGTCCCTCAACATAGCGGAGACTTGAACCTTCCTTAGCTAGTCCTCCCATCCGGCCTTCATAATATCTCTTCTTCTGACTTTCATTATGGATCCATAGTCACTTGATGTCAACACATAAAAAGAGCTTCGCGCCGCTCCCTCCAAAACCAAACGGTCGAAATAAAAGCATGGGTGCGCGACCGAATACTACCCAATCCAGCAAATTACAGGCATAAGATGCGTTGTTAGCCTTCCGGAAATCAACACTCCGGCTAGATGAAGAGGATCAGCATCCGGTAGGTCTTCATCTTCGCAGAAAAAGAACCCTAGGACCACCACCTTCAAACCTGAAGCAGACGAACAGACCCCCACGCCACCATCCGCTAACCAACGACGACGAATGAAAAGAGGATCATCCACAAATATAGAGATAAGGAAAATGGGAGGATCAGTAAACCAAAAGTGCCTAACACCCTGAGTAGTGCCATGGCTAGCAAGCGGCCTCACCTCTACTTATTGCGGGCAGTGAATTGGAGTCATGTTTTCTTGATGGGGGGACGACCGTCCCTTTGAATCCCGCTTCAGACGTGCTGATATGAATTCTGTCAAAAGGCAACAGCCGCAAGGCAGAAGGCGCGTGCTAGGCGTCCGTCGCCCGATGTGCGGGTCAGAAATCGGTTGCTCCCGCATCCGTCCGATTTGCATCGCATGGTCTGAAACCATCCTGGCGTCCTTTTCTGCTACAGCGCTGTGTCAGGCTCGTTGTCACGTCGCTTTCAGCGCGCTGCCGCACCGCATGCGTCGAGGGAGTGCTACTCGTTGGCCAGGGATAGGAATAGTCCGGGATCAATGCATGCATGTTGATTCCCCGTGCTCCATCGTCCTGTGTGCACTTCCCCATGGGGCTTTCAGACTAGTCATAGTGGGAAGTAACATATAGTAGTAACATGCACTCTATGTTACGACCTTTATAGTGGTTAGTAACTTCAAAGTAGTATTATAGATGTCTTCATTAATTAGCTTGTAGACTCATTGTATCTTGGGAAGTGTGATGTTACAGTAACTAGCTATGTTACTCTATCTTTCTCTCCCCTCATTAACTTACTGCCACATAAACAAATTTGATGAGTTGGACACTTAGTTACTAGTGAAGTTACTCCCACTATGAGTAGTCTCACGGTGGGTGGAGGCAACTCTCTCTTGACCACACGGGTGGATCCCACCAAAATATGGTGGCTTATTTTTCCAATAAAAATTCTCCTCCCCTTCAAAATGAGTAGACTATTACAACATATTGTCATAACATTTTTTCCGGAAAAGATGTGGCAATCGTATAAAAAACTGGGAAATTTTGCTACAGGACATCGTTATTTTGTGGCATTTGCCAAAACACACCGTTCAATTGTGTCTTTGCCAGGTACCATTACAATTATGTGTATTTGCCAGAACACACCACCTGACTAAAAACGGAAAATTTTGCACTTTTGACTCTAATGATTGGTTTTGAAGACAAAAACTTTCCGTTTTAAGCTAGGTGGTGTGTTCTGGCAAATGTGCCACAAAATTGTAATGGTACCTGACAAAGACATAATCGGGCGGTGTATTTTGGCAAACGCCACAAAATAACGATGTCCTGTAGCAAATTTCCCTAAAAAAATTCACAACATTTAAAAGGAATACAACAAAAAAATATGTTATGCAACATATTTTCTAAATGTTCATTTGTGACAAAAATCACAAACTATTACAACAACAAAAAATAAGTGATTACAACAAAAAACATGTGTTTACAAAATTTGAAAACTGTTCGATGATTTTTTGGCGTTTAAATGATAGAGTTCGGCTCTTAAATTATCAGCAAATTTTAAATACAAAGGCAGCCAGGTATATATACGTACTTATACAGCTCTAGGCCGGGTCTGAAAAGATCTAACATATACGTGAGCTAGCTCATCACGCGTATATGAGTATGCATCGATCACGTCCACCCGTCAGCCAAGGAGTCCTTTTTTGTTACGTGCGTACTCGCATGCATCTCTAGTCGATGGATTTGGCACGTATACCAGTCAGCTTCTTATCTGCTGTATTACGTACGTGAAGTTTCTAGAAGCAAAAGAGATAAAGTTTTGAAACGTGTGGTCTACGAAAGAAATCAAAGGAATCGATCGGTAAGTTCGTTCCGGAAATCACGGCTGCAATCTTATCTCGATGCTGGCCGGCCGTCTATAAATAGAGCAATCCATACCTCATGGAAAATTTCCTTTGGCACAATCAAACATAAGTCATCTTCCTATATGATTCAACTAGCCATTAAATCTCAATCCTATGTTTTTCATATTTCTATGATTTTCCCATCCTATGAATCAAATGAGCCTTAGGGCTTATATCTTTTTTTAGAAAGGCAAACTATGTTAAGATTGACCAAGTTTTACGAAAAACCTTTAACATGCAAAATACAAAGTTGAGTCATTTCGTTTGAATCGGAGGGAGTACATTTGACGTTATGGTACTATTTGACAGCTGCTTGGCACTGTATTTTTTTCGAACCAAACTTCCCCCTTCATGAAGCTTTTATTTTGGGATAGAGCTTCAGTGACTTGATACATCCATATATATCTAGACAAAGTTGAGTCAATTCATTTGAATCAGAGGGAGTACATTTGACTATATGGGTATTGTTTGACAACTGCTTGGCACTGTCTTCTTTTTTGAACCAAACTGCCCCCTTCACGAAGCTTTTATTTTGGGATAGAGCTTCACTGACTTGATACTTCCAAGTCTCACAGTGACTTGGTGCCACCATCCACCATCCATCTCAGATCCAATGTATGCGATCGACTTAGAATTTAAACTAAATAATTATTATAATTGCTCAGAAATATTTCAAGAACTTCCAGTTAATCGTGCATATTTCGATTTATATTTTGGTGAAGTTTCATTCGATTTGAATCAAAGGTTTGTGAGCAAATATATACTCCTCCGGTTCATATTAGTTGACTCTAATATGGATGTACTAGACACATTTTAGTTCTAGATACATCCATATTGAAGTCAATTAATATGAATCAGAGGGAGTATTTAGTTTAAACTAGTGCTCGTATACGTAAAAAGCTCTTTAATCACAAGCTAGTCGTCCGAGTGGGATGAAATATTCACAGATTTTAGAACAAGGCATCTACATTTTACTGGATTTTTTTCATAATTTTCTGAATAATTTTTGTTTTTAGGTTCGAAATAAGAGATAGTTTGGAACGTTGGATCTCAAATGGTTGGTAGATGGTGGCACCAAGTCACAATGAGATTTGGAGACTTCAAGTCACCGCAGCTCTGTCCTTTTATTTTGACAAACTGCAGAGCCGCTGGTGCATCTATGGTTGCGTACGGCCGACGCCGATTCTTAGCAAGGAAGTTCTTCCTATAAGTAGTAGTATCCATACTCCACTCCAAGGCATGTACAAAAAAAGAACCCATCCCGTTCTCGTTTTCCCGATCACTCTTCTCTGAAGATGGAGGAGGCCCTCTTCTTGTGCCCCCTCTGCCTGCTGCCCTTCAAACCCCCCATATCCAAGGTCGCTCCCTTCCGATTTCATTCTTAGGTTCACCTGTGAGAAATGTCAATGACAACTGATGCCACGTACGTTGTTCCGTGCAGTGCAAGGGCGGTCATATGGGCTGTCGGCGCTGCGTCGGCGAGCTTGCGCCGAACCCGTGCAAGAAGTGCGAGCAGCCGGCGAGGTTGCCGCCGTCGAATCGATCTGGGGCAATGGTCAAGTGCGTCGGCTGCCAGAGCTTGGTCGCCTCCACGGAGTCCTACAAGCACTATATCGCGTGCCCGCATGGTCCGTGCGGCTGCACGGAGGCCATCAATACCGGCTGCAGCTTCACCGGCCCGCCGCGGGAGCTCCCGGTACACCTCCAAGCATCCCACTCCATCCCAGTGTTTACGTTCCAGTATGGCATACCCGCCTGGTGCATAGTTCGTGTTCCGGTACAACCGCGGGGACACCTGTTCATCGGCAGTGGGGAAGAAGAGGGTAGCGTGTTCTTCATCACCGTTGGCGCGCTCGGCCCGACCACCATTGTGTCCTGTGTGTGCATCAGGTCGGCCGCGTGCTTGTTTCCGATGTACAAGGCGCAGCTGCTGGTGATTGGTCCGCCGTCGCCGGCGCCGGCTGGGACCAGTGACCT
This sequence comes from Lolium rigidum, assembly GCF_022539505.1. Taxonomy (NCBI): domain Eukaryota; kingdom Viridiplantae; phylum Streptophyta; class Magnoliopsida; order Poales; family Poaceae; genus Lolium; species Lolium rigidum. The sequence continues at coordinate 312,491,369 of NC_061508.1, read as the reverse complement.
CTCGACGGACACCTTGATGGCGGTAATCGAGCCGACGAGCTCCCCGACGCCTAGCTCGATCATGTTGCAGCAGCTCACTTCTTTCCTGGCGGTGCCGCCCCGTTACGCGAAGCAGAATGGAGGGCAGCGTGTGTTGCCTATCTGCGTTTGCATCAACAAGAAGGTTATACAATAATCTTCGTTTAGTCATACTGCAATGTAGTTACTCGAAGATCGGAGGGAGTAGTTTAGTTCGAAGTAGGGTTCGTTCGGATGTATTTTGGACTTGTATAGTAGTACTACTAGTTGAATGCCCGTGAGTTGCTACGGTCCTAAAATATTATTTTGTGTGCATATGTAAACATAATACATCTAAAATTCACCCATATAGAAACATAAAGAAATATAATATTCAATAATAAAATTATCCCTTTTAAGGTGCAATTCGATAAAAAGCTATAGTTAAATTTTCATATGCATAGAAATTAAAAGTTGATCTACTTATATCATTCTCAAGCTAGATGTCCATGCATTTCTATGAAATAAAAAACATAAATATACACAATATTCTACTGATCAATAGCTCGAGAACAAAGCCCATTTCCAACATCATCTCGACGAACGTGGCTTCATCCTCGCGCTTCTCTGTCACCAACGACAAGCACAAAGCCCTTCTTTTTCTTTCTCTATATGACATTTGGTTCTTCTCAATCACCAGTCTGTAAAATAAGGCAATATACAATCTTTAGAATCCATGGTATTTGTTTTAAGCTTCAATCTAGCATGACAATATGTTTAAAATATAGTAAGGTCCATAGAAGGAGCAAACAGGGTCATATATATGCAAACTTCTCGTGATCAACAACACACGTTAATGCTAACATTCAAGTTTTTTAAATTTTGAGCACCCTGGGATTAAAAAATCTGAGGGACGTCAAAAGCACTCAGGAGATCAACAAAAAAAAATGATTGTCACCACTTAGATCAAGTTCACGCTACTTTACATCTTTGGACTTGTATCTCAATTAAACCTTATAAGTTGTCATGGCTTGTTGTCCTTGAAATGTCTAAATCGTACCATTGCCAAACCGGGAAATAGTAATCTGAATTAATCCATCTATACATCACAAGGGCAGAGAATAAGATTTTTTTTCATAATAATAAAATCGACTTTGCTATGCACCGTCATTTTTTCCTTTAAATGCAAATACCAACAATATCAAAATACATAAAGGAATAAAGGCATCAAGTTTGATTGTAGATCTGCATTGCAAAATTATGTATCTGAACTAATTATTTTTCGAAATTTTGTGTCCAAGAAAAACAAGCAGTGCGTACCAATCATGTCTCCTCGTTGACCATCACACTATCTTTGTAGTATGCATATTTATCTTTCACCGTTGTAGAAAACTATCACCCACGGTTTGGGCAGCTAAACCAAAATATGTGCACTGACTATACATACATTGAAGTTGCATGATGGCCTATTCATTGGTATTTGAATAGTTTCCAAAGTTTCTTGGGCACTTCGCGATGACCTCACGATGATAAATTACCTAGCATCGGTATTACAAAAGATTATAAAGCTGCAACCATGTGTTCTTTCCGGCCTCTTGAGCTCCTCAACTCGACTGGCATCTAAGATTTCTTGGTTGTCTATATGTGCGATAATATAAACAGCAAGAAAGCACACAAATCAAAAAATTGCACGAACCTAACTCAAAGAAAACATATGTTCTTGGATTAGAATAAATTATGTGAATAAAATTCATTTATAGAGCAAAGTGCTTCTCTATTTTCACTCAGATGACATTATGAAAGTTAATGAATGATCTTTTATTTCGTTTTTCATGGGGTACCTTTACTAACTCTGGACATAATAAACACATATATGATGGTTGTCTCTATATTGAATTTATCAAACATGGCGTGATGTGTGCACACTAACCAGTTTAATTACATATTAATGAAATAAAAACGAATTACATAATGCAAGTTTGCAATAGAAATACACATTATTAGTATGAGATAAGCATTTACCTGGACAAGAAACTATGTCCCTATCTCAACAATGGGGTTGTACAGACTATAATAAGAATCTTATAGTTCTTGATAGTTCTCACCAGGATGCATCACTCATATCCAGATTTACACATGATTTACGGTTTAATTCAAATACATAGGATTAGCAAAAAAAGATACTGGAGAAACAATAAACTCCCATGTTTTAGTAGGATTTTAGCATTCTTAGTATGTCAGTTGGTGGTTCCTCTCTCTTCCTCCATGGTACAAAGTAGAGACACGTTGATCACGAGCACTGACTCCACCACCTTGAAATACAAGTCATCATCAAATAAAAACTGATCGATCTCATTTTCATCTCTGTAATTTACAAACAACAATCTGAAAAAAATAGAAACAATATTTAGACTTCAGAAAGTGCAGAGAAAACTATTAGTGGAGGACTGACCTTCCGATGTAGAGAGTTGGCGAAGAACATCCGAAAAGGATGGCTGAAGGTGGTGGTGAACACCGGTCCCCTCTTCTCCATTCAGCAGCTCAACATCAGGCACCCAATTCCTGGTACCCCTGTAAAATCGCAGCAGATAAATAGACCAATTTTTTGTAGGTCGAATACACTGAAATATCACATCTTTTTTTTCCTTGATCGCCGAGAGGAGTCCGGTAAAATCCGATTAACTGATGGATCATCAATCTCACGTACTTTTTCATAACCGTTGGAATTAAACAAAGGGATAAACCTAGTCTCCTTTAAAACTGTGGCTAACATATTAAGATCATTCATCTAACTTTTGTTCAAACCAAATTATATTTCATTTTATAAGAAAATACACATAAACTGGGGGAATATCCATACTCGTTGCCGGTCTAGATCGTAACAGAGAGAGATATCACTCAAGTACATTGAAAGGTGCTTACCAAGAGACCTTCAGAGTTTAGACAACCCACGGCCATTGTCATCTCCCACATCGTCCTTCATTGTTCAGAATGTGCAAGACGTCCTAAAAATTGCATCATACGACCATTAGAGATACAGAGCTTTAGGACCACATGATACATTCAACAAAATCTATTAGCAGCATGAAACAAGATTGAAAAATGGGCATACTTCATGATCCTTAAGCATTGCTAATATTACAGAATCAAGACAAAGGCTACCACAACCTCTACGCTGGGTACCCGGGATCGGCGACCTGCGGCAGCTTCGCCATCGGTAATGTCCTCGCTGGGGAGTACAACCTCTACGCCTGGGTACCCGGGATTCTCGGCGACTATATGTATGCCGCTTCGGTGACCGTGTCAGCCGCCGGCGCTGTGAGCCTCGGCGACCTCGTCTTCGAGCCGCCGCGATCGGGCCCGACGCTCTGGGAGATGGGTGTTCCCGACCGGAGCGCTGCCGAGTTCTTCATCCCGGACCCCAACCCCAAGTATCTCAGCAAGCTCTTCCTCACAAGAGACAACAAGTACCGCCAGTATGGACTGTGGGATAGGTACGCCGACCTGTACCCCAGAGCCGACCCCGTCTTCACCATCGGCGTGAGCAACTACTCCAATGACTGGTTCTTTGCGCACGTCACAAGGAAGGTGGGCGGCGGCGTCGGCCTGACCAACGCGCCGACGACGCGTCGGATCCGGTTCAACCTCGGCCGCGTGGTCGCCGACGGCACCTACACGCTGCGTGTCGCCCTGGCGGCGGCGCAAATGTCCAGGCTGCAGGTGCAGGTGAACGAGGCGACGAGGAAGGGGTCCGAGGGAGTGTTCAACACGCCCGAGTTCGGCGACGGCAACGCCATCGCGCGGCACGGCGACCACGGCACCTGGTGGAGCTTCGAGTTTCCCATCAAAGGGTACCTGCTCATGGAAGGGGAGAACACGATCAGCATCACGCAGGTCAGGGCCTTCAGCGAGTTCTTCGGGGTTATGTATGATTACATTCGGCTCGAAGGGCCTTCCGGTTCTTGGCGAGATCCCACCACACTACTTTGATGTAGTACATTTCTGGTTACACGATTGTATTTTTGATCGCCTAGTCACAAGATTGCTGATTGATTGTACACAAGATTGTAGTAGATCATAGGTAGTTGAGTTCCTTACTGCAAACAAAAGAAAAGGTAGTTGAGTTCCGATATACTGTATGGTTAGTGACCAGTGGCAGTGAGATCATGATTATCATTTATCTGTGCACCAGCAGTGCCATACCAATTTCCAGAAAGGGGCCTCATTTGCTCCATATTTTGTGGACAGATAAACTGTCTCAGCTCTCAAGTCCTGTAATTTTTAAATGGGACTATGGGAGTAAGCATGTCGGCCTAAGCCAAAGAAATACATACAACAAGTGATTGGAAGACCTTGAAGGCCTAAGGGCATCTCCACCCACCTGATCCATTTTAGACACGGGACCTGTTGCCGACAACTCCGTAAACCAACTGATGGACTTTATAGGTAAGTCAGTCAAGATGATAGGTCTGAAATGAAGAGTTTCTTTTAGTCTCTTTGAGTTAAGCCACGAACACTAAAATGACCGTTTGGTCACGTTTGTCCATTTGGATCGGGTAGCCTATCGGTCCGATGCATTTTGGCCCGGCCTATAAACTAAGTTTATTTCTCGCCATATTTAAACTCAAATAACACATAGGTATAGAGAATAATAATGTTGCAACAAAATAATATAAGTTCCTTGCTACATCCAAATAAACAAATAAACAACAACGTTCACATGCAAATAAAATTCATGTGATGACTAGTCTTTATGCTCCTCATGCCGCTAATGTCCACTAATGCTCAATAATATTCGCTTGGAGATGAGCGGATATGTGGCTTTCACGGAGCCTAGTGCCGGTAACAGTTGACTCTCTCAAGCAAAGATCATCGGACACCACCGCAATCACAGCTCGACAGAACTTGTACATCGCCTCAAGGTAGGTAGTCTAGCTCATTCGCAGGTACACATCAATGAGATCACCAACCACTCCATAGGCAAGCATACAAATAGTTGCGGAACACTTCTGATAAGAGCTAAAGCCTAGCTTACCAGTGGTATCGGGCATGCATCCGAAGTAGGGGTCATAGTCTCTCAAGCCGCGTAGAATAGTCAAGAACAAGTATCTTGACATCCGATAGCGCCTCCGAAAAAGGGCATCCATGAAGACTGGCTTGGTGGGGTGGAAGTAGTTCCGATACATCCGGTAGTGTCCACCCTCTTGATTGTGCTTCAGGTTAACCCTGGGAGGCCTCGTCGAGCTCTATGCGATGGCCTTTGCCTCTCATTGTGCTCATGGACGGGGGAGGCCACGACAACCATGAGCTCCGAAGAGGCGTTCGACTCCTCTTCCGACGAGTTGTCAAGGACGTCCTTGATGAAGAACTCGATGGTATGTCTGAGGTCCATCTGCGGGGCAACAATAATAAATCAATGGCGTGCCTATGAGACACAAAATGGCCAAAAATAGTCCAGGGTTTTATACCGAGCAATTGGCCAAACATGTCCTGGTCGTCGATGTCGGTGGGCGACCCCGAGAGAAACTGCGGTGGGGTAGGGGCTGCAATGAGGCCCACAAGGGCACTCCACAACGCCGGCACCACTAGTGTCCTCCGGCGAGCTGTGGGCCATACAAAAGGTGTCGGCAACATCGAATGGTAGGGAAGGTGGCAGCGGCGTTGCTCTAGGATTGCAAAGGGAAGGGGATGTGAATTGGTGTGGTGGGCTTGGTGTCGCTGGTAGGTGCCCCCTAGGTTGAGTAGTGGAGGACGCGCGCGGACTCTCTTGTTGTCTGTGCCGATGCAATCCGAGCCCAAATTTGGGCTACAAATTCGTCAGCGCGGACATGCTGATCAGTTTGTGTCGAGCTACTGGGCTGGTGATGTGAGCATACCTAAACAGGTACCTCTCATTACTGCGGTCCAAGTGAAGGCCTACGGAAGAATTGTCCAGCCCAAGTAAAGTTGGGCTGTGAAAAAACACTAGAAGGCACATGGACCTTGCATGAGCAACAAGGATGCGATTCGACTAAGAAAACCCCGCATTCTAACCTACCTAGACAAGGTAATCTGAGACTTGGCTTCGCATATAAAAGCCAGGAGGGTCCGCTAAGCAAAGACACGATACACCAAACTCTAGCTACGCTAGATCGATATCACCATAGCTATCTCAGCGATCATTGTAACGTCATGAATAATACAAGTAGACAAGAAGCACGTAGGATTTCTCCTCCAGAGGCATGAATGTGGGTAAAACTCTCCGTGTTCCCTCTTTGTTGTCCTTGTATGCCTTCGAAACCACCAATATGCTTCTTCTCCAAATCCAAGTCCATTGTGTATGGTCATTGCCATGGTTACGCCACGTCAATTGGTGTTGTCTGTAGGAAGTCCGCGTTCTGGATGCATGGTTTCTGCGACTCCGATCTCAGCGATCTACAGCTTTTTGATTAAGGAGGAATCGACCTGCTTTCGATATGTGTCCTTCAGGCCACATTTGCCAGCCATGCGACCAGCCTTTGTCTCCTTCGGCAAAGGAGAAGAGATGACCTTCGGGACCTTTTGCTTCCACGTTGACTCGGCTGGTTCCATCAACCTTACGGATCATTTTTCGGTCCCGGCGGAGTTGACATCGCCATCGACCACCGCGACCTCCGCGACGACATCTTTCATCGAAGTCGACCCCACGCTCAAAATAAACATCGACCTCTACACCAACAACGCTCTACTGCTTCGACTGCGACGCTCATCACATCACGAGTCTAAACGATCTCATGGAGATTCGTGAAGCTGCCTCTCCACCCGCGATAGTGGCGATAGCAATAGCACTGGCCCGACATGCTTCCAATGTGCAGTGGTCATCCACCATAAAACTCTCGCTGCAGCCACTACCAGTGGCGTGGCAAAAACTCCTCTCGACGGAAACACCAAAGGCAGAAACACTATTTTAACGGAAGATTCGCCAACGGCGGAAGCGCTGCTCAAACCGCCCCTCTCCTGTCCACACCCCCCCCCCCCCAACGGCATGGCAATGGGACATGGAAGCTTATAGGGGCACGAAACCCTTCATAGGGGCAAAACCCGAGAACAGATGCATGCCTATCACTGCCTCCTTATCAAGCGGCGGAACAAACTGGAGGATAAGTGCAAGAAGATAGAAGATGAGAATAAGATGGAGAAGAGAAAAGGGCACTCATTGCATGCACGAAGGCTACCAACGAGTCGATTCCTCCTAAATAAACCTATCTTATTGTCACCCCTTACAACTAATGAGAATTAATTAATTTTTATTACAAAATTATGTTGCTAAAGAAAGATACGTGATACAGTGGTGAAAATTGCCTTCGCTTATTTTGTAAGAATCGTCCCTTAATTAAGTAAAGACATCATTTCCGTTCCATGTTCTCTCTCCATCTCAACAAAAAACTTACGCTGCAGCTCTAAGAGAAAACTGAAACCACCCATTGTACATGACCTAAGATGGTTAAGTCATGCTCTAATAGAAAGCTGACATCACTCATTTTACATGACCTAAGATGGTTAAGTCATGATGCAGGTATGCAGTGGGATTTTAGACCGCTTGCTTCCATTTGCCGCGTGACTTTGTAGAAGTAGAGTATGAAGGTGCATTGTCCACACAGTATAAACAAGGTATCGAATGATTTAACGTTTCAAGCAAGAGCATGTGCAGATCTATTACCTCAGTTTTTGAGATGTAAGCCTTTTAAAAAACTAAAATGCCCTATGTTCATGGAATAAAATCTCGAGTGTTTCCCCGCAAAAAAAAAAAAAAAAAAAAAAACTAAAATGACTCAGATTTCAGAACGAAGGTAGTGTCATATAAGAAATGGGGGCAGCTGCCAACTCAAACTTGTGTCTTTGTAGTATAGCAAGCTAAAGAGTGATTTGCCCTCACTTAGCAAAGAATTTTCCTCACTTAGCATGTTCATGTCCCCTCTAATGTTATCTTGTGTCAGCTTTGCGTGAGGGCTTCTCCACCATTGTACCAGTGATCGTGGAAGACGTTACCCTTACATGTCAATAATTGTGCCCGTGGTGTAACAAGAATACCACTACTTTCTGAATTATACTCATGATTCTCAAGTTTCTTTCATAACCCGTTTGTGCTTGATAAAACAAATCTAGCCTCGATTTGATGGATTTAACAACCTCAATCTAATGCCAGTGATCGTGGCTTGTGGTTTCCTCTAGCGGGATTTGAACATTACGACTATCCCAAGCCTCGACCCTCGAGCAAGCGAGAGCTCAAAGAAGCGCGGTTATCGCCAGGGTTACTATACATATGACCTGAAAATAGACGGAGAAATCCTCTTCGTTACCATACACAGTCTTGATCGGGTGTTGACATGGCAATGTTGACTTGGAGTCATCTTTTACTTTTAGCTTCAGGCGGCTTTATTTTTTTCGATAAAGAGAATATATTAATATCAAAAGATACCAATTACATCTAGCCTCTGGAACGCCGCACCACACTAATGGCACTACGGATGCACACAGCTAAAAAAAGAAAAGAAAACTAAGAAACAAAAGTTCCGCTACAATATCGCAGGCCTAACAATAGCAATACATTCACCACCAAGACAACACATGAAATACATACTCTCCAAAAGTAACGCCTTCAAGAAGGAAACAGTGCTCCAACACCGTCGCCGTTCGATCAAAGATCTTAGGTTTTCACCCTGAAGATAGTCCACACTCTCAAAACAATGCCTCCAACAAGGTCATTGCCAGGCACAACCAGTTAAGGCCAGACCTTGGTTTTCACCCTGGAAGGTAGGACTCCGAACTTCACCTGTGTCGTCGCCCCCATATTCTTACCGCTGTTGTGAAGCCCGGAACACCAAGCAAGTCCCTCAACATAGCGGAGACTTGAACCTTCGTTAGCTAGTCCTCCCATCCGGCCTTCATAATATCTCTTCTTCTGACTTTCATTATGGATCCATAGTCACTTGATGTCAACACATAAAAAGAGCTTCGCGCCGCTCCCTCCAAAACCAAACGGTCGAAATAAAAGCATGGGTGCGCGACCGAATACTACCCAATCCAGCAAATTACAGGCATAAGATGCGTTGTTAGCCTTCCGGAAATCAACACTCCGGCTAGATGAAGAGGATCAGCATCCGGTAGGTCTTCATCTTCGCAGAAAAAGAACCCTAGGACCACCACCTTCAAACCTGAAGCAGACGAACAGACCCCCACGCCACCATCCGCTAACCAACGACGACGAATGAAAAGAGGATCATCCACAAATATAGAGATAAGGAAAATGGGAGGATCAGTAAACCAAAAGTGCCTAACACCCTGAGTAGTGCCATGGCTAGCAAGCGGCCTCACCTCTACTTATCGCGGGCAGTGAATTGGAGTCATGTTTGCTTGATGGGGGGACGACCGTCCCTTTGAATCCCGCTTCAGACGTGCTGATATGAATTCTGTCAAAAGGCAACAGTCGCAAGGCAGAAGGCGCGTGCTAGGCGTCCGTCGCCCGATGTGCGGGTCAGAAATCGGTTGCTCCCGCATCCGTCCGATTTGCATCGCATGGTCTGAAACCATCCTGGCGTCCTTTTCTGCTACAGCGCTGTGTCAGGCTCGTTGTCACGTCGCTTTCAGCGCGCTGCCGCACTGCATGCGTCGAGGGAGTGCTACTGTTGGCCAGGGATAGGAATAGTCTGGGATCAATGCATGCATGTTGATTCCCCAGGCTCCATCGTCCTGTGTGCACTTCCCCATGGGGCTTTCAGACTAGTCATAGTGGGAAGTAACATATAGTAGTAACATGCACTCTATGTTACGACCTTTATAGTGGTTAGTAACTTCAAAGTAGTATCATAGATGTCTTCATTAATTAGCTTGTAGACTCATTGTATCTTGGGAAGTGTGATGTTACAGTAACTAGCTATGTTACTCTATCTTTCTCTCCCCTCATTAACTTACTGCCACATAAACAAATTTGATGAGTTGGACACTTAGTTACTAGTGAAGTTACTCCCACTATGAGTAGTCTCACGGTGGGTGGAGGCAACTCTCTCTTGACCACACGGGTGGATCCCACCAAAATATGGTGGCTTATTTTTCCAATAAAAATTCTCCTCCCCTTCAAAATGAGTAGACTATTACAACATATTGTCATAACATTTTTTCCAGAAAAGATGTGGCAATCGTATTAAAAAATTGGTAAATTTTGCTACAGGACATCGTTATTTTGTGGCATTTGCCAAAACACACCGTTCAATTGTGTCTTTGCCAGGTACCATTACAATTATGTGTATTTGCCAGAACACACCACCTGACTAAAAACGGAAAATTTTGCACTTTTGACTCTAATGATTGGTTTTGAAGACAAAAACTTTCCGTTTTAAGCTAGGTGGTGTGTTCTGGCAAATGTGCCACAAAATTGTAATGGTACCTGGCAAAGACATAATCGGGCGGTGTATTTTGGCAAACGCCACAAAATAACGATGTCCTGTAGCAAATTTCCCTAAAAAAATTCACAACATTTAAAAGGAATACAACAAAAAAATATGTTATGCAACATATTTTCTAAATGTTCATTTGTGACAAAAATCACAAACTATTACAACAACAAAAAATAAGTGATTACAACAAAAAACATGTGTTTACAAAATTTGAAAACTGTTCGATGATTTTTTGGCGTTTAAATGATAGAGTTCGGCTCTTAAATTATCAGCAAATTTTAAATACAAAGGCAGCCAGGTATATATACGTACTTATACAGCTCTAGGCCGGGTCTGAAAAGATCTAACATATACGTGAGCTAGCTCATCACGCGTATATGAGTATGCATCGATCACGTCCACCCGTCAGCCAAGGAGTCCTTTTTTGTTACGTGCGTACTCGCATGCATCTCTAGTCGATGGATTTGGCACGTATACCAGTCAGCTTCTTATCTGCTGTATTACGTACGTGAAGTTTCTAGAAGCAAAAGAGATAAAGTTTTGAAACGTGTGGTCTACGAAAGAAATCAAAGGAATCGATCGGTAAGTTCGTTCCGGAAATCACGGCTGCAATCTTATCTCGATGCTGGCCGGCCGTCTATAAATAGAGCAATCCATACCTCATGGAAAATTTCCTTTGGCACAATCAAACATAACTCATCTTCCTATATGATTCAACTAGCCATTAAATCTCAATCCTATGTTTTTCATATTTCTATGATTTTTCCATCCTATGAATCAAATGAGCCTTAGGGCTTATATCTTTTTTTAGAAAGGCAAACTATGTTAAGATTGGCCAAGTTTTATGAAAAACCTTTAACATGCAAAATACAAAGTTGAGTCATTTCGTTTGAATCGGAGGGAGTACATTTGACGTTATGGTACTATTTGACAGCTGCTTGGCACTGTATTTTTTTCGAACCAAACTTCCCCCTTCATGAAGCTTTTATTTTGGGATAGAGCTTCAGTGACTTGATACATCCATATATATCTAGACAAAGTTGAGTCAATTCATTTGAATCAGAGGGAGTACATTTGACTATATGGGTACTGTTTGACAACTGCTTGGCATTGTCTTCTTTTTTGAACCAAACTGCCCCCTTCACGAAGCTTTTATTTTGGGATAGAGCTTCACTGACTTGATACTTCCAAGTCTCACAGTGACTTGGTGCCACCATCCATCATCCATCTCATATCCAATGTATGCGATCGACTTAGAATTTAAACTAAATAATTATTATAATTGCTCAGAAATATTTCAAGAACTTCCAGTTAATCGTGCATATTTCGATTTATATTTTGGTGAAGTTTCATTCGATTTGAATCAAAGGTTTGTGAGCAAATATATACTCCCTCCGGTTCATATTAGTTGACTCTAATATGGATGTACTAGACACATTTTAGTTCTAGATACATCCATATTGAAGTCAATTAATATGAATCAGAGGGAGTATTTAGTTTAAACTAGTGCTCGTATACGTAAAAAGCTCTTTAATCACAAGCTAGTCGTCCGAGTGGGATGAAATATTCACAGATTTTAGAACAAGGCATCTACATTTTACTGGATTTTTTTCATAATTTTCTGAATAATTTTTGTTTTTAGGTTCGAAATAAGAGATAGTTTGGAACGTTGGATCTCAAATGGTTGGTAGATGGTGGCACCAAGTCACAATGAGATTTGGAGACTTCAAGTCACTGCAGCTCTGTCCTTTTATTTTGACAAACTGCAGAGCCGCTGGTGCATCTATGGTTGCGTACGGCCGACGCCGATTCTTAGCAAGGAAGTTCTTCCTATAAGTAGTAGTATCCATACTCCACTCCAAGGCATGTATAAAAAAAAGAACCCATCCCGTTCTCGTTTTCCCGATCACTCTTCTCTGAAGATGGAGGAGGCCCTCTTCTTGTGCCCCCTCTGCCTGCTGCCCTTCAAACCCCCCATATCCAAGGTCGCTCCCTTCCGATTTCATTCTTAGGTTCACCTGTGAGAAATGTCAATGACAACTGATGCCACGTACGTTGTTCCGTGCAGTGCAAGGGCGGTCATATGGGCTGTCGGCGCTGCGTCGGCGAGCTTGCGCCGAACCCGTGCAAGAAGTGCGAGCAGCCGGCGAGGTTGCCGCCGTCGAATCGATCTGGGGCAATGGTCAAGTGCGTCGGCTGCCAGAGCTTGGTCGCCTCCACGGAGTCCTACAAGCACTATATCGCGTGCCCGCATGGTCCGTGCGGCTGCACAGAGGCCATCAATACCGGCTGCAGCTTCACCGGCCCGCCGCGGGAGCTCCTGGTACACCTCCAAGCATCCCACTCCATCCCAGTGTTTACGTTCCAGTATGGCATACCCGCCTGGTGCATAGTTCGTGTTCCGGTACAACCGCGGGGACACCTGTTCATCGGCAGTGGGGAAGAAGAGGGTAGCGTGTTCTTCATCACCGTTGGCGCGCTCGGCCCGACCACCATTGTGTCCTGTGTGTGCATCAGGTCGGCCGCGTGCTTGTTTCCGATGTACAAGGCACAGCTGCTGGTGATTGGTCCGCCGTCGCCGGCGCCGGCTGGGACCAGTGACCTCTCGACGGACACCTTGATGGCGGTAATCGAGCCGACGAGCTCCCCGACGCCTAGCTCGATCATGTTGCAGCAGCTCACTTCTTTCCTGGCGGTGCCGCCCGTTACGCGAAGCAGAATGGAGGGCAGCGTGTGTTGCCTATCTGCGTTTGCATCAACAAGAAGGTTATACAATAATCTTCGTTTAGTCATACTTGCAATGTAGTTACTCGAAGATCGGAGGGAGTAGTTTAGTTCGAAGTAGGGTTCGTTCGGATGTATTTTGGACTTGTATAGTAGTACTACTAGTTGAATGCCCGTGCGTTGCTACGGTCCTAAAATATTATTTTGTGTGCATATGTAAACATAATACATCTAAAATTCACCCATATAGAAACATAAAGAAATATAATATTCAATAATAAAATTATCCCTTTTTAAGGTGCAATTCGATAAAAAGCTATAGTTAAATTTTCATATGCATAGAAATTAAAAGTTGATCTACTTATATCATTCTCAAGCTAGATGTCCATGCATTTCTATGAAATAAAAAACATAAATATACACAATATTCTACTGATCAATAGCTCGAGAACAAAGCCCATTTCCAACATCATCTCGACGAACGTGGCTTCATCCTCGCGCTTCTCTGTCACCAACGACAAGCACAAAGCCCTTCTTTTTCTTTCTCTATATGACATTTGGTTCTTCTCAATCACCAGTCTGTAAAATAAGGCAATATACAATCTTTAGAATCCATGGTATTTGTTTTAAGCTTCAATCTAGCATGACAATATGTTTAAAATATAGTAAGGTCCATAGAAGGAGCAAACAGGGTCATATATATGCAAACTTCTCGTGATCAACAACACACGTTAATGCTATTCAAGTTTTTTAAATTTTGAGCACCCTGGGATTAAAAAATCTGAGGGACGTCAAAAGCACTCAGGAGATCAACAAAAAAAAATGATTGTCACCACTTAGATCAAGTTCACGCTACTTTACATCTTTGGACTTGTATCTCAATTAAACCTTATAAGTTGTCATGGCTTGTTGTCCTTGAAATGTCTAAATCGTACCATTGCCAAACCGGGAAATAGTAATCTGAATTAATCCATCTATACATCACAAGGGCAGAGAATAAGATTTTTTTTCATAATAATAAAATCGACTTTGCTATGCACCGTCATTTTTTCCTTTAAATGCAAATACCAACAATATCAAAATACATAAAGGAATAAAGGCATCAAGTTTGATTGTAGATCTGCATTGCAAAATTATGTATCTGAACTAATTATTTTTCGAAATTTTGTGTCCAAGAAAAACAAGCAGTGCGTACCAATCATGTCTCCTCGTTGACCATCACACTATCTTTGTAGTATGCATATTTATCTTTCACCGTTGTAGAAAACTATCACCCACGGTTTGGGCAGCTAAACCAAAATATGTGCACTGACTATACATACATTGAAGTTGCATGATGGCCTATTCATTGGTATTTGAATAGTTTCCAAAGTTTCTTGGGCACTTCGCGATGACCTCACGATGATAAATTACCTAGCATCGGTATTACAAAAGATTATAAAGCTGCAACCATGTGTTCTTTCCGGCCTCTTGAGCTCCTCAACTCGATCGGCATCTAAGATTTCTTGGTTGTCTATATGTGCGACAATATAAACAGCAAGAAAGCACACAAATCAAAAAATTGCACGAACCTAACTCAAAGAAAACATATGTTCTTGGATTAGAATAAATTATGTGAATAAAATTCATTTATAGAGCAAAGTGCTTCTCTATTTTCACTCAGATGACATTATGAAAGTTAATGAATGATCTTTTATTTCGTTTTTCATGGGGTACCTTTACTAACTCTGGACATAATAAACACATATATGATGGTTGTCTCTATATTGAATTTATCAAACATGGCGTGATGTGTGCACACTAACCAGTTTAATTACATATTAATGAAATAAAAACGAATTACATAATGCAAGTTTGCAATAGAAATACACATTATTAGTATGAGATAAGCATTTACCTGGACAAGAAACTATGTCCCTATCTCAACAATGGGGTTGTACAGACTATAATAAGAATCTTATAGTTCTTGATAGTTCTCACCAGGATGCATCACTCATATCCAGATTTACACATGATTTACGGTTTAATTCAAATACATAGGATTAGCAAAAAAAGATACTGGAGAAACAATAAACTCCCATGTTTTAGTAGGATTTTAGCATTCTTAGTATGTCAGTTGGTGGTTCCTCTCTCTTCCTCCATGGTACAAAGTAGAGACACGTTGATCACGAGCACCGACTCCACCACCTTGAAATACAAGTCATCATCAAATAAAAACTGATCGATCTCATTTTCATCTCTGTAATTTACAAACAACAATCTGAAAAAAATAGAAACAATATTTAGACTTCAGAAAGTGCAGAGAAAACTATTAGTGGAGGACTGACCTTCCGATGTAGAGAGTTGGCGAAGAACATCCGAAAAGGATGGCTGAAGGTGGTGGTGAACACCGGTCCCCTCTTCTCCATTCAGCAGCTCAACATCGGGCACCCAATTCCTGGTACCCCGTAAAATCGCAGCAGATAAATAGACCAATTTTTTGTAGGTCGAATACACTGAAATATCACATCTTTTTTTTCCTTGATCGCCGAGAGGAGTCCGGTAAAATCCGATTAACCGATGGATCATCAATCTCACGTACTTTTTCATAACCGTTGGAATTAAACAAAGGGATAAACCTAGTCTCCTTTAAAACTGTGGCTAACATATTAAGATCATTCATCTAACTTTTGTTCAAACCAAATTATATTTCATTTTATAAGAAAATACACATAAACCGGGGAATATCCATACTCGTTGCCGGTCTAGATCGTAACAGAGAGAGATATCACTCAAGTACATTGAAAGGTGCTTACCAAGAGACCTTCAGAGTTTAGACAACCCACGGCCATTGTCATCTCCCACATCGTCCTTCATTATTCAGAATGTGCAAGACGTCCTAAAAATTGCATCATACGACCATTAGAGATACGAGCTTTAGGACCACATGATACATTCAACAAAATCTATTAGCAGCATGAAACAAGATTGAAAAATGGGCATACTTCATGATCCTTAAGCATTGCTAATATTACAGAATCAAGACAAAGGCTACCACAAGAAGCAAAAATTGCAATATTATCTCACATCCTGACCACAAGGGTGCCTACTCTCTTGACCTCGTGGAATGCACGGCGGCCGCTGCCTGGGCGTACGAAGAAGGCGAGAAGGGGAAGGCGTCAGATCGGGTTTCGTGCCTAGGCCGTCGACGGAGGGGCACATGCAAAGGGTGTAGGAGTGCAACGCCGCATGGCTAGCGTATCATCGGAGTGGGAGGAACATGGCGATGATGAATATGTAGTGTTGAGATGTAGGTCGCGCCATGGTAGTCGCTCCTTGGGACAGGTGATGAATTACCTCAGGTTGGGATGCTTTCCTTTCCATCCAGCCAACGCAGTTGTCGTGCTATGTCCGGACACTAACATATCATGATGTAACGTCACTGGCATGGTCACCTAGAGAGATCGAGGGAGAGTCAGAAACGCAGAACATATGCTAGAGGGTATACTTCGGCATGTTTGTCGCGAGAAATAGAACGACGGTACCTCGCTCTGAATCGGCGTAATGCGGAGGCGAAACCGTCCATGGTGAGCTCTACCGCCAAGACGGACAAGGTGAGGATCGCGAGCGAGGCCACGAAGCCATGCCGGGGGAAGTGGTGTGGATGAAGATGCAAACGTTTTCTGAACTCATTTTTCAAGTTCGTACTCTCTATTTGGCCACAGGTCCTTGAGGAACGCGGTGTGGATGAAGCCTGGATCTCTATGACCCTGTCCACGAGCCGGGTTACCTGCAATTGTTCACCTCAGTACTTAGTCAATTGTTCTTATCGCATTCTGAATCTCAATGACAATCATCAGTTGTAGCTCTAAAAGTCCGAACTCTCAACGGCAGTACTTACCGAACAGATGGCCTGTGTGAAGGTGAGCGTGTCGGCCGGCGTCCGCTTGGAGGTCTCCTCGCCCTTGATCCTCCACTCCACGAATGGGTATGCCTCGCTGATGTTGTACCCACTCGTCCAAGTCACGGCCATCTGCATTCACCATTCAGAATCAACATCAATTCACATTAGATAACACAGTGCACGATCCATATCTTTGGTTAATTTGCCAATTGGCTTACCTCGTTCCATTCTTTCCCCTAGGATAGGCGAGGGAATACCAGGGCTTTCGGGTTCGCAAAGGAGATCTTGTTGGAGACCTCTATAAGTTTTGGCTAAAAAAAATAACGCAACGCCACACAGGATCAGGTCTGAATATTTATTTACATCATGGTTGACGACATTGCAGAGCGACGGAAGAGAAAAGCTAGGCTTACATTGTCCTTGCCACCGGAGAAGAGCCCGAAGGCGTAGTCATACTATTGGTGACGAGAAAGCTGGTGTTTCCGTTGCGCGTGCTCAGGAAATCCGGCTCGCAGTTGCCGAATTTGTACTACAACAAACCATATATAGGATTGAACATGATGAGATGAGTACGTACATGAACTTGAATCAGTTGGTCGTCACTGCGTGACATCTATTGCCTGCTGGGTCTGCCTATCCACTGACCTAGATGGGAGCCATGGGCAGCCCTGGAAGCGCATCTTGTCGCCCTGCTACCTTGGTGCTCCCAATGCCCGAGCACGGCACGGCACAGCACGGCATGGCCAAGGTGAGGGTCGCGAGCGAGGACCCTAAGCCATGGGCAGGTGGCATGGCGGCGTCCGGCGACAGGGCGATGAAGATGACGGTTAGAGCCTAGAGGCGGCATGTGTGTATGTGGTATGCTCCCGCACGTACTTAGTTTGTTGATTATTTCCTTTGACGTTGGTCGAGATTAATGCTGGATGTGATTGTTTACTTAATTGTAGGGATTTGATTGATACACAATAAATATGTTTCCTATTTTTCCTCAGCGGCGTGGGATTGATCGATGTTTGATGGTTGTTTTAGTGGCTGATGTACGGCTGTGATTTCTCTAATGTTTGATGTCAAAGTGAACACCATCCCCAACTCCAATTTAATAGTAAAGACTACTCCAGAACTATTAGCTAGTTAGTTGGAGTGCTAGAATGCAGCTCGGAGTATTATAGTATTTTGGCAGTACTACTAGTATATGTATGTGACTGCAAGTTCAAACTAAAATGGAGTATTTCTTGCTAATGTTGTTCTTTTGGAGTCATCATTTTTTTTCTGAACGTGTTAACTATGCTATTGTCTAAGGATTCGTTTAGATTTCTTTGGTTGAATTCATATTTCGTCTCTTCCTAATTTGCAAAACTGCACTGTCATGGGCATTCTTACAAGGTCGCTGAAGTTTCGAAGTTTCTTAATGTATATTGCGTAGGGTGTACCCCCTTAACATGGATCTGTTGCATTTTTTGATTGTATTTTTTTTGGCAATTTTCAGGACCATAAAATAGGACGCCTTCAGTTGAAATTTGAATTACTTTTCGAAAAGTGGCCGATACTAGCATGGAGTAGTAAAGTTTTTTTGTACTCCCTCGGTCCCACCAAAAGTGTCTCACCTTTGTTAAAATTTAGATGGATAGATGTATTTTTTTTTTACAAAGTTGAGACAACTTTGGTGGGACGGAGCCACAGAGTCCTAGTTGATGGCGAGAAGGTTGATGCCTTGCTAGGTTGGTGTACGTTGCAAAAAGAACAAGGTTGGTGTATTTGTTTTATTTGTTCACCATAATACTGACATGGCCATCGATTTGATTAGACAACACAAGCCTGGGACGTTTCACTTATTTATTGTGGGAAGCACGATTAATGGACTGTAATGATGGGGCTACTCCTATAGTCCGTCTGCTCCTACTCGGGTGTCGGGTCACAGTCACACTCTCCTCTCTTTTTGAACACATTCACACTCTCCTCTTTTTTTGAACACATTCACACTCTCCTCGAAACTGCAGTAGGCAGTATATGCATAAGAGGAGGAGCGTCTCGGTTCACCTCCGTCGTCTATCCCCACTCCGCCCAGCTTCCATAGCACGCGCCTGCGTCTCCGCCATGGCGCTTTCGCATCCTATCCAGCAGTGCCCAGTTTGAGAGCCTCTGTTCTCCAACTCAAACCCCCACCTGCCGCCATTGATCGCCATCTCTCTCCCAAAGTTCGAATCAGTAAATCTCCCAAGAAAATCCCAACCCCATTGTACCACCTGCCTCATTGCGATGTCGAAATCGAGCAGGGTCTGTGGATCTGGGCTGTTTCACAAGGTGTTTACGGAAGGCCCCCTTGAAGTGCTCATCAGCCAGTGCGACGCCATCACCGCCGCGTCCCTAGTCGGTTCCTCCAAAAGTATTCTTCAGTCAGCCAAATACAGTGCCACTCTGCCTGCTTCTCAGCCGTTTGGCCTTCCGTGTGTTCTCTGTTGTGACCCGGCGGATAAACCATGGGAGTTCAAGGAGGATTTGCCGGTGCACAGCAAGTGCAAACTAGTGCCGCTGGACAGGTTCTCCTATGATTGCCTAATGCCACACGGTAAGGATGAGGAGCGGGCAGGCGCCAATGGAGATTGGATCGCCATGGTTGGCCCCAAAGGCAAGTGGAACCTCCTCAATGTCTACACTCATCGCAAGATTAAGCTTCCATCTTTGAGGAAGAAGTTTGAAACCACACGCAATCCACTTATATTCGAGTATCAGGGTGATGCTATTCAACTGCAGAAGATAGCTATTTGCCAAGTTCCTACAACTGCTAGGGGGTATAAAGATTTCTCCCTTGTCGCAATCTTCGACTTTGCAATTGCCTACCTCCATGGCGAATATCCTCGTACATGGATATTTCTTGAAAACCAGTTTCAGTACGGCGCCATATACTGCGATGCAATTATACATAACGGACTTGTGTTCGCCGTTACTGAGCTTGGAAATGTTTATGCATGGGATCCTAATCAATTTGGTAACATTTCCTCCCTATCTTTTTTATATACGTAACTTATATAGTATTTCACCTCTTATTTGTTGAACTGTCTTGGCATCTTTTGGCTTAAAGGAATTCCATAGGCGCACACCATAACCCTCTTGTGGTATGGACATATATAGAATTTAACATCTATAGGAATTTTAGTATGGTCTAATGTGCATGTTGTTCCGTAGGAAAAAGGCCCCTAGTAATTAAGTTTCTTTATTATTACTCCCTGGAAAATTTAAGGTAGAGTAGAAATAGAATCAATAAAGGTGCCATGCAATATTGATAAAGACTTTCATTTGTTTATATTCCCCCGGTTCTAGAGAATAAGGAGTACTATATTCAAACCATCTAAAATTTGGACCAATATTTTGGGGAACATGTTTTAAATCCATATGAAGTTTTACCAAGATGTTCGAAATATATTTCAAACCATCTTATGTTCGACCATGATTTTATAAAGTACTAGTATTGGCATCTACAATATCAAATCAATATCACTAGTAGATAAATCATGAAATATATTTTCATGTGACGTGTTCTTTCCTTTTTCAAGGTCCTATAGTGCTCCCTGCTCCATTCCTTCCGTGGACGGCTGGATTTGATGGCGATGATGATTTTGACTCTAATAGTCGTACGTGGTGGCTGGCAAGATCTCAAGATCGTTCTAGACTTCTCCTGGTCTATGCACGTGGCGTAATGGATTTTGACGCTGACGGTGCTCCAACTTATTATGATAGTACCCCTTCTGTCCATTGCGGTCGCGCTGTTCACAGCTATTCGGGGTATACCTGCATTGTATTCTCGAATGACACTAGTCGGTTACTTCCAGCCAACCCGTGGGAAAGGGTTACTAATCTTGGAGACTATTCTATGTTCCTTGGGTTGAACTATCCGATTTTCATGCCAGTGGGTGGTGCAACATTTCCCCCAGGATATTTGACAAGAAGAAACTGCATCTACACCACGCCTCAGGCCATTGGCTCTCAGTTTGACACATCACATCAAGAAATTTTCCGCTTCAGTCTAAATGGCGAAGACCACCAAAGCATCTCTTTCTCAAGCAGCGGTCCAGGGGCCAACTGGCATACGGGGTTTTGGTTCATCCCAAGCTACACCAACGCGCTGGACTGGAACAAAGACAATCAGAGTTAGGGATATTTATGTAATAGTAGGATCATACTACTAGCTAGCTCAGTTGGTCTTGACTCCTATTTAACTATTTATAGCTAATGTACTTAGGTGATAAATTGATGCTATTTGCATGAACCCAGGTGCTTCTTGTAATTTGATCAAATACGGTCTATACACATGCATGGTTGTTTGGTCGTTTCAGTGTCCCTAGAGGCATACATATATACTGTTATTTAGCAATCTTTATTACAGTACAAAGGTCTTAACCTCATGGTTCACAGAAAGTATAAACGTAGATCAACCATCTAAACATAGAAGACATTCTAGTGTATGATTCTTACATATACACATCAACATCCTATCAGAAAATCTTAATGTGAATTGTACTGGCTGTACAAACCCGTCCATCATTCTCTAGCCGGTTGCACCCAAAAATCAAATCGTGGTACTTCATAGTTGACTGTATGTAGGACAACATACGGATCCAATGCGAAGCCATGGGTATCACCTGCATGACGAACCATATTTCACATGGTTGGAGGTACTCCATATGGCATTTAAAATCATTCCTTGTCCTTCATATGGCCCTAAAAATAGTACAGTTGGATTTGTGGGTTTTAATTTTTTATTAACACACTCAATTAATTGCCCAAACATTGATTAATAATATTATTAAGGGGTGTGATGTTGAAAGCCATAAGAACAATGTGCCAAACAATCTTTGCTAGCGGACGGTAAATGTATACCCATCAGAAATATTACTCCGTAGTACTACTAGTAGTACTATCAAAATAATCAGCAGACGTGCATGTTTCTTTGGTCAGAATAACTGCTGCACCATCTTAAAAGTAAATGGCATGACCATTTATTTGATTTGATAGCGTGCAGCTAGATGGCGTACATTACTATCTCTACTTCCTTGGGTCGCCCAAATCTGGAGTACTAAAAGCAAATCCTGGTGATTCATTTGACAAGACAACACAGATGCGTCCAAATTTCTCCGCCCATATTATTATACAGTAGTAATATACGAAATCTGGAGTGCGTTGCCTCGTTGCCTTCCAAGAGAAGCTGCATTCCTTGCCAAAAAAGAGAGAGAGGCTGTATTTATAACTACCTCACCGGCCGCCACTAGTACAAACCATCACTCCCTCTCCACCTCCACCACCACCTCTTCCCTAGTAGCTCCACCTCCATATCGGCGACGGACCACAATCGTGCGGCTTCGACTTCCTCTTCGACGGCGGCGGTGATACGTCTCCGACGTATCGATAATTTCTTATGTTCTATGCCATATTATTGATGATACCTACATGTTTTATGCACACTTTATGTCATATTCGTGCATTTTCTGGAACTAACCTATTAACAAGATGCCGAAGTGCCAGTTGTTGTTTTCTGCTGTTTTTGGTTTCAGAAATCCTAGTAACGAAATATTCTAGGAATTGGACGAAATCAAGACCCAGGGGCCTATTTCGCCACGAACCTTCCATAAGACCGAAGAGCATACGAAGTGGGGCCACGAGGTGGCCAAACCACAAGGCGGCGCGGCCAAGGGGGGCCCGCGCCGCCCTGTGGTGTGGGCCCCTCGTCAGCCCCCGACTCTGCCCTTCCGCCTACTTAAAGCCTCCGTCGCGAAACCCACGAGGCGAAAAACCACGATACGGAAAACCTTGCCGAGACGCCGCCGCCGCCGATCCCATCTCGGGGGATTACGGAGATCTCCTCCGGCACCCTGCCGGAGAGGGGATTCATCTCCCGGAGGACTCTACACCGCCATGGTCGCCTCCGGAGTGATGAGTGAGTAGTTCACCCCTGGACTATGGGTCCATAGCAGTAGCTAGATGGTTGTCTTCTCCTCATTGTGCTTCATTGTTGGATCTTGTGAGCTTCCTAACATGATCAAGATCATCTATACTGTAATACTCTATGTTGTGTTTGTCGGGATCCGATGGATAGAGAATACCATGTTATGTTAATTATCAAGTTATTACATATGTGTTGTTTATGATCTTGCATGCTCTCCGTTATTAGTAGAGGCTCTGGCCAAGTTGATGCTAGTAACTCCAAGAGGGAGTATTTATGCTCGATAGTGGGTTCATGCCTGCATTGACACCTGGGACAGTGACAGAAAGTTCTAAGGTTGTGTTGTGCTGTTGCCACTAGGTATAAAACATTGATGCTATGTCCGAGGATGTAGTTATTGATTACATTACGCACCATACTTAATGCAATTGTCTATTGCTTTGCAACTTAATACTGGAGGGGTTCGGACGATAACCCGAAGGTGGACTTTTTAGGCATAGATGCAGTTGGATGGCGGTCTATGTACTTTGTCGTAATGCCCAATTAAATCTCACTATACTTATCATGACATGTATGTGCATTGTTATGCCCTCTCTATTTGTCAATTGCCCGACTGTAATTTGTTCACCCAACATGCTTTTATCTTATGGGAGAGACACCTCTAGTGAACTGTGGACCCCGGTCCATTCTTTTAATACTGAAATACAAAACTGCTGCAATACTTGTTTTACTGTTTTCTCTGCAAACAATCATCTTCCACACAATTTGGTTGATCCTTTGTTACAGCAAGCCGGTGAGATTGAAAACCTCACTGTTTCGTTGGGGCAAAGTACTTTGGTTGTGTTGTGCAGGTTTCACGTTGGCGCCGGAATCCCTGGTGTTGCGCCGCACTACATCCCGCCGCCATCAACCTTCAACGTGCTTCTTGGCTCCTCCTGGTTCGATAAACCTTGGTTTCTTTCTGAGGGAAAACTTGCTGCTGTGCGCATCATACCTTCCTCTTGGGGTTGCCCAACGAATGTGTGAAATACACGCCATCAAGCATATTTTCTGGCGCCGTTGCCTTGGAGATCAAGACACGCTGCAAGGGGAGTCTCCACTTCTCAATCTCTTTACTTTGTTTTTGTCTTGCTTTATTTTATTTACTACTTTGTTTGCTGCACTTATATCAAAATACAAAAAAATTAGTTGCTAGCTTTACTTTATTTACTGTCTTGTTTGCTATATCAAAAACACAAAAAAATTAGTGACTTGCATTTACTTTACTTATTTAAACATGTTTCCTTTTAACTTTACCACAAAAAACATACCGGTAGGACGCGGGTCTATCATTGGGAGAAACAATATAGAAGAATTCTTCGGTCATGTTAGTACCGTTGAAGATTTTGAAGATAGACACTTGGTAGAACTTGCTCCTACTTATGAAATTGCTGCTGCTGCTTTAGTTCGCATGTTGGAAACTAAATTTGTTAATCTCAATCCTATAATCCAACACATGTTTCTGTTGACTGCCAAAACCCACCGGCGGGCAGCGGCCTTGTCAACACCGTAGTGCCGGGAAGAGCCTAGAGCTGCGGCTGGCTGAGACCCCTCCGAGCGACGGCCCGCAATGCTCTTCTGGTCACACGCGGCGTTGCGAAGTGCAAGGGCGTGCCACCTGACCTATACCTGGTCAGGAAGGTGATGGGGATGCCTCGCTTAGTTTCCGGGAGGGCATACATGTAAACATTAAATACGAGCCTCGATCGGCTCTCAGGTTATCCTGTGAATCGGCTCAAAGAGCCGATCCACCCATGATCCGTGCGGGGTGCACGAATACTTGGTGGTCCTGCTCGATCAAGATGAAGCTAATGAGATCTACGACGATTTAGGGTTTTCACCGCATAATCGGATCGTCCTACTCCAGGTTGGGCCTCGCGGCCACGCACGGTGCTCGTAAGCCGATCCTAAACAAGGCCTAAAAACCAACATGATGTTGATCCTCGGAACATCCCGTTTAGGACTTGCGAACGCCACCCTACGTGCCACTGGATCCTCCCCCCCTTTGTAAGGCCTAACTATTGCGAGATATTAAACTAATCCTTGTAGAACAAGGAGCAATCGTAACGGATCAGATCTACTAAATAATGATCAAGCGGGGTGCCGCCCCCACGCCTGAGATAGGCGTGAGGGCGGCTAGATATGCAAGGGTTGCACTACGTAAGCATGCTTAAACGAAGAACAATGCTAACCCTAACACATCTAATGATAACTACGTTGCTCGCCATCAAAAGCGCTTCAGTACGAGCAACGCATGAACAACGTGGGGCTTGTGCTGCCTAGATCGCAAGATGCGATCTAGGCAGCATGTCGCTACCGATAGAAACCCTCGAGACGAAGGAGTTGGCGATGCGCCGAGATTGGTTTGTTTTTGGGGTTGAACGTGAGTTGTTGTTTATTCCATAAACCCTAGGTACATATTTATAGTCCAGGGGACTTTCTAATGTGGGCGTGCACTAAACCGTGCACGAGATAAACTCTAACTTCTAAACCGATACACAATCTATTATATTAAGATACACGGGCTAACTAGCCCAAATTCTCCGTGCAAGGCCGCTTCATAGTTCTTCCATATGTAATCTTCCAAGCACATCTTGATCGCGGCCCACCTCCTGATTTAGCCAAAATCTGGTGATAACACATGCCCCCCTGGTTTTGGTAATGATAATTTCAAAACCACCCTGTTTTTTCCTCAGAGGGGTCGTGTCACGGCAGAGCGGAACTATCGCAGCATGCCTCATCATGACGACTTGCCTTCCCAACTTCTCTGCACGATTTGACAGTTTTGGCACCATGTCCTCGAGAACTGCTCGGAAATAAAAAACCCCCACCTCCTTTTATTTAGCCGCAACGAACAGTTCTCTTCTTTACCCCTTCCGCAGTAGCACTCCAAAAACCCTCCCCACGCAACCATGTCCTCTTCCTCTTCATCTTCTTCTTCGTCGGATCTTTCCCACGTGTCCTCTCCCATCCGAGAGTCGACGCCCTCGTGGGGTACGCAAGCGGCGTACGACATCCTTGCCCCGACAAAGTGGGACAAAGAGGACCATGACTCCTACGTCTGGTCCGAGGATGACAAATCCCAAACCGACGGGGAGAGCGACCTCCGCTTCCTTGCTGACGAGGAAGCGGTGGAGGAGAGCGAAGACGACCGCCTCTCTGGGCGGACTTCACCACCTCCGAGGAGGTGAAGGAGGAGGGAGAGGAGGAGGAGGATGAAGACAGCTCCTCCGACGAGCCGCCGGCCAAACGCCGCCACCTGCGGCCGGGAACTTCAGCGACGTCGATAGTGACGACGACGCCGACGAAGAGGATGAAGACGACGAGGGTCCTGTCGGCGACCGGCTGGAGCAGTGATGACGAGCCGGCGGGGAGCAGCGCCGGCGGTGGCGGCGACGGCGACGACGACGACGAGGGCAGCAGCGGCCCCTAGATAGGGTCTTAGCATAGGGCTAGCAGTAGCAGACGGGGCAATGTATCCCCCTGGTACTTCCTTTTGAGAGCAATCAGCTCTTCTATGTAAGAAATCTGGCTTATCAATGAAGAAATTCCCCAACTCGATTTTGCCGATTCCCTTTATGATAATTTAGCCGATTGTCTTTCCTTCTGATTCTGCCGATTGCCAAAGCTGGACAATGCCCAACAAGCCGATGGCATCGCATCGGTCTCCCACACTAGATTTCGAGATAGATCCACCCAGACCCAAACTCCTTGCCAAACAAGGCCAAGCCCTACTCGCGCAAATCCGCAGATCTCTCAAGATGGCATGTTGAACCTAGCGGCAGAACTCTGAAATAATGTCGGGTCTCCTTTACATTATCCTTTCCGAATTCTGCTCGCTCGGCTCCGGCAGCTTCCTTCTACAATAATCACTTGTCTTTTGAACGAGCCGTCACGAAGAGTGAGCCCACTTCGACAGAGTTGGTTAAACCTCGAGGGCGAGCTGCCCCCCGAGTCTCAGCCAAGGCGGGGATAAAGAATGGATCATCACCGTTGAGATTTCGGGGCGGGCTCAACCTTGTCCAAGAGAGCTATCCTGCGGGGCCACCAGCCCGATCACCTCCCTTCCGTCGAGGGTCCATACGGCCGATCCGGCGAGGCTTATGATAATTTTGCAACATAAGCACCATTCTTCGGGTAACTTGTGGTGCGAGTTTAGCCGATTCCAACGAAATCGGCTTCCCGGAGCAGAGAACCTTCAAGGTGAGCTGCCCCCCGGGCCTTAGTCGGGTGAGAATAGCAGCGAGCTGATCACGTCGATCATCCTTGGTTTCCAACTCGCAACGCCGTATAAGCCGATTCAACAAAATCGGCTCTTTAAAGTGAGGGAATTTCAGGGCGAGCCGCCCTCCCCCGAGCTTCTTCAGTCCAAACCTTGCGCCTTGCTGATCAGATCAGCTCATCATCTTTGGCAGGCTGAAGCAACTTCCGGTGAGAACGTCTTTACGTTTCTGATGCCCTCCAGCTCTGGGCACAATATCTCTTGGAGGGAACTAGCCCCTGCTCTTAAGTCGATGTCTGTGCATCGGCTATGCTTGAAAATTTTCGAATTTTTTCGGCCGACTTGTGTATCGGCCCCCATATTCCAATACCCATCAACAGAAGATGAGATGCTTCCGTTGCATATCCTCGTATTTTATCTACCCAGGTGCCCCCGAGCCGATTCTGTCAAGAGAATTGATGGTATCGGCTCGTTGGATAACATGTTGAACCCGGGCGAGAATAGTGGGTGAGGATATTCACGGCCGGTTCTTGGAATCGGCCTCCACGTTGTTTGCTCGGTGAAGGTTTTGTAATGCTCCTTCATAGACCCTTGGGGCCGATCACAAGGATCAGCCTCGCCGACTTGCACATCGCTTGGCTTCAACTACATGGTCGGGCCGGTGGATAAAACTAGCTTAACCCTTCCCTTTGTTACATCGATGCGCTCGCGATCGTCCAATTTGATGCCTGAGAGGGGTTCTTGGCCTGCTTGCTTCCCATGCGTTCATGCCGGCCGTTGAGACTTCAGCAGAGTCGTCGGCTTGGGCGACCTCTACCTCATCACCATCCCATTGTATTATGCATTGGTGCATCGTGGAGGGAATGCGGCGATTGGCGTGGATCCAATCTCTTCCCGGCAAAACAGCATAACTGCTCGTGCTATCAACGATAAAGAACGCCGTAGGGATGGTTTTTCTTCCTACGGTCGGATCCACGTTCGAGAACTCCTTGTGCCTCGGACGCTTGGCCGTTGAAGTCGCTCAACGTTACGTTGGTCTTGATTAGATCCGAACTCGGCGTCCCGGCCGACGTAGCATAGAGTACGGCATGATGTTAGCTTGCCGCTCCGGTGTCCACCGGCATCCTGTTTACGAGGCCTCCCATCGATATACCCTCGTAAGTACGGGGCCTTCGGATGCACTGTAGCTCCTGTCTCGTGGCTTCTCAAAGATAACCGGCCGTGGGCCGCGATCAAGTTGTGCCACGGATGTCTCATCTAATCCTGGAGCACTGAACTCCGAAGGGAGGATAAACACCATATTTGTGCCAGCCGATGTTTCATCATCGGCTTTTCTCTGTTCGGGGCGCCACTCTTTTCTTTGTGGCTGACCTTCCTCGTCCAGGGTTCGCAGAATTTTGGCGGCCAGATCAGGCCGTGCCTCCCTTAGCGTGCGCGAGTATAATCTTTCGGTTTCTTCCAACCCACGCAGACGCTGGACTCTTTGCTTGCAGGAACGGCTGAGCCCATCAGGGCACCATCTGGGCTGATGATATTTGTATTTTTCACCACCGTCCTCTAGCTCCTCG
The DNA here is from genome assembly GCF_022539505.1 of Lolium rigidum. NCBI lineage: Eukaryota > Viridiplantae > Streptophyta > Magnoliopsida > Poales > Poaceae > Lolium > Lolium rigidum. The sequence continues at coordinate 312,462,589 of NC_061508.1, read as the reverse complement.
AGATCTTCTATCTGAGGGGACTCAGCACGCTTGTTCCGATGCGGGAAAGGCCCTAGCCGGCTGAACACAGACACGTTAGCGGCACCCTTCTTCCTTTGTTTGCATTCTGGGCAGTCCTCGATTGTTGGCAATCGGCTCATCCCTGAGTTCCGCAATGTTTGAAGAACGGGCAGTCCCAGTGCTTATCCATGTCACTCTGCCCCCTTGGCCTCCCTTCGGCGCGACGATCGTACCCGTTGTTGCTTCTGCCATGTTGGCGGTGCCTTCCGATCTCGGCATCGGAGTCTGGAAATTCCTTTCATCGTTCGCGTCGTAGTGCGACGGCCGATTACGTGGTGTTGCTCGTGAGTTGAAGCTATCAAGAAACTCTCTTTGCATGATGGTTAACTCTTATCTTTCACCATATGCTTTATTTGGTGTAAATATGATCTTATGTATACTTACAAACTACCACCGGGAATTATTTCCTAAATACCTCTTGTCCTAGGACAATTGGCAATCTATTATGAGGTAGATATTTATTGATCATATTTACATTGTCTCTTGTGTTTAAATTGTCTTATTCAATGCCATGAATTTGTTGTGCTTTGACTCCCATGTGTCTTCCTTGCATCTTATGGATCTAATTTGTCTATTCAAACCTTCTTAGCATTTTTATTAGATATAGGTAGCGTAATGATCCTAGTTTTGTGCATTTTGTATTCATATGCAAAATCCTAGATAATGCACTAATCTTGGGGGAGCTCTCCTATATTTGTTAGAATGCTTAACATCTCTTGATCATTATCAAATAATTTGGTTTTGGGAGACAAACCTTTTCTTGTTGGTATTTTGTGCCATCATAAAAAGTGTTGAGAGTTTGGTTTATTTGTGGGAACCTTGCTCTCTTGGGAGTTTTTTATCTCATTCCTTTTTTTTATTTAATTAGCTTTTTATAATGAGATAAGTCTTTGGAGTCAATCTTGTGTTGATTTGATTCTTTGATATAATTTGGACAATCATTGTTTCTTGATTTATCTTGTGTTTTCTCCAAATTGTATCTTCCTTTGGTTCTTGAAAGTCTTCTGCATGCATATTTAATATATGTATATCTTATGGCATGTGTTACTTTCTTTGATCCAATATATAGGTTAAACTCCTTCAAAGCCTAGCTAATTTGATTAAGATGTGCATGAAATTCAATTTCATATCTATATGCACATAGTTTTGTGGAGTTTTTCCTATATGTTGTATTGTATCTAACTACTTTGGACCCAATTAGTTTGCGAACCTTTTTGTACTTAAGTTTGTTTTAGGTACAAGGAGATACATTGGATGCTTGTCTCACACTTAGGAAGAAGTGGTGACTCAATGGTAACTTGAGACAAGCTAGGATGATCAACGAACTCATATCTACTACATCCACACCAATGCTATCTCGGTAACAAGTATCTTCTCATGCATATTTTCCTAGCATCCAACCATGTGGTTGCATCTTGGCATGAATCTCTTGATTTGCAAATATTATGCTTCTTGCAAAGTTTTTAATGAAACCTCTTTATTGCAAATGTGAGTAAATTGAGATGAGCACATATGTTGGGAAGTATATAAAATCATGCTCATGATTCATCCATCCCGACTATGCCTATCTAGCAATTTTATTGCATATCAATTCCTCAAACCTCTCACATGTGCAATATCGATGAAAAAAAGTGCAAACTGAGTTATTTGTTTTGGTATTTTTTTTGCGATACTTGTTGCTCCTCTCAAAGTATCCCAACTATCTTCTTTCCCTTGTTGATATTTGTGATGTCTTTGATGTGTTTGTGGTTGAAGTCCATGAATGTACTATAAGATGAAATTGAGCATTTGGCCATGCTATTAAGCAAAAATTCTTATTGGTATATTGCATGACTTCGTCTTTGATATCATGTTATATTTCTTGTGTATCTATTTTTTTGTGTACATGTTTCTTTGTGGATAAAAATCTTCGTGATTTTGCCCACTTAGAGAAACTTATACACTTAAGATATGATTCATCTCCATTTGATATCTTATTTATTTGTTGTGTGTTGATTGGTCATGCTAAGCAATATAATTCATTGAAGACTATGTGCTTTTTGCTCATCCTTGTAATAGTCTTATAATATGCTTTGTCATGCCTTTCACATATCCTCTTGGTTGAGCCTTTTATTATGGTGCCTCTTACTTCTTGCTCAACCATTTGTTTGTTGCAAGTGTTAAGCTTAATTTTCCATCTATGATCTATTGCAAATGTGTGTGTTTTAAATAGTAATGACGGAGTGAGTATTCCATGTTATGCATATTGTATTCAAATGCAACATTTTAATTTATGCATGTACCTTGGGGAGCTTCCTCATTTGATTTAAAGCACTATTTTGTGGTGATCATTAGAGTTGGATTCACTTGGTATCTTTTGTTTTGAATGATATTATGGGAGTGATGATTCCATGTTTGTGCACTTTATACTCCAATGCAAATTGTCTAGTTTTGTGCACAAACCTTGGGGAGCTTCCTCATATTATTTAGAGCAATCTTCTTGATCTTATCATAATATATATGTTTCTCTTGGTATCTTCTTTGTGGTTCATTTGGTTGCTTGCTTCATTTCTTGAAGCTTCTTGACATTGGTATCTTTTTGCAATATTTGATCCTCGCTATAGTGTGATTTCTTCCGAATATTCATCATTGGATATGTGCATTCGATTCCACTCAAATTGTGAGAAATGCACACACTATGGAGGAACTCTCACTATGTTGTTCTTCTAAATTTTTCACCCATTTCGGAAATTGGTGCCAATGGGGGATAAGTTTGAAGGGTTTAAGGGAATTTGGTTATGTCTTTGCTTTGTGCTCAAGCATGTGCCTTTCTTAAATTGCATCTTGTTGCTTTGCATAGTTGAATATTTAGAGAAAACTCCACTAGGCTTCGAATGCCAATGTATGCAATGATATTCAAGTTCATTCACATGCATATATTATGGGGAGTTTGCTCTATGTATTCAACTTATTTGTTACTTAAATTCCTTATATAAACCCTCTCAAAGAGATTGTCATCAATTACCAAAATGGGGGAGATTGAAAGTGCATGGAGCCCCCATGTGTGGTTTTGGTAATTAATGACAATCCCTCTGGACTAATGTTTGCATTGAGTTATATTTCTAGGAGTTGTCCATAGGCAATGCTTGAACCATATGTTGGCTTCAAGGTTGCAATAAGAAGAAATTGATGAAGGATATCAAGTGTCAAGTATGTCTTGAAGAAGAAGATGAAGTGAGCTCTCAAGTTACTTCAAGACATCAACATGATGAAGAATGAAGAAATGAAGTGCAAGTTCAAGATGAGCCAACTCGAAGAGATCATATGCTTGAAGCTTGCCATCCATATGGTGTTCATGGATATGTGAAGATGCGACGAAGAAGAAGCTCTCCCATAGTGGAGTATGGGGGACCAATTCGCATGTCTTCATCAAGCAAGCACAATCAAGAAAGGCGTTCCATATTTACAATGGGGTGCCGAAGGTTTCGGCTGTGATCTCGTCGAGAGGCTAAGTGCTAAGGCGACCTAGCTCTAGACTTCTGGTGGCTAAAGTTGCTAAGATTGATTGTGTCCCTCGGCAGCCCCTCTCCTGGCCTTTATATAGGAGGCCAGGTCTCAAGAGATCTGTCCGGGTACGACTAAGTTTACAAAAGACCTAGCCCTAAACTTTCCTTGTTCGGCTCTTCATCTTGTTCTTCAAGGAATCTTCTCAGCACCGCCTTAGTGGCCCAGCTTGTCGTCAGGTATCTTCATGGGCCTCCCGTTGGGCCGTTCAGGATAGGGCAATGTCGATTACCCAAAGGGTAATGCCCACATCAACCGTCATCATCAAGCTCAAGTGGAATGCGCAAGGTTAAGGTTTGCTCTTGATAGGGTTTCTTTCTCACCGGTCTCGTGGTGTAGTTGGAGACCGGTTTATAGTTTAGTTGTCGTACTATCAAGAGGGCTCTCGAGTGAGTAACTCGATCGTATCCTTCGGAGAGCTCAAACCTTTGCATCCTTGCACCATCTTTCTTGGTTGTTATTTGGATCTTATCCATGTGATGTTTTAGAGCTTGTGCTTATTCTCATGACAAGCTCTAGTTCATCGAGAATGGTTTTTTGCACGGGCAACTTGTTGCATTTTCAAGGTTGGAGGTTTTACCGGTATGTCTTTTTTAGATAGGTCAAAACTTTCATCATTTGTTTCTATCCTACATTGCTGGACTATGACGGTTCCCTGCATGATCTTGTAGAGCTTGTTCCTAGCTTCAAAACGAGCCCAAGATCATCAAAATCGGAGTCCGGATGCTAAAGTTATGCCCGTTTCAGTTTGATGTTTCTGCCAGTTTTCAGGGGGCGGATATTCTGGCCCAAGTCTGGGGCAGATAATCCACCCACCCCCCCCCGCGGAAAATCCGGCTTCTGGAAAAGTCCGGGCAAATATCCGGCCCCCCATCTAGGGGCATGTTTTTTCTGGTCCTTAGCCGTTTTTCGGGGGCCGGATTTTTCCAAATATCCGGCCCCGGATAATCCGGCCTGAGCATACCCAAACGGTTATATTTCGATGGGAGGGGTATTTAAGCACCCCTTCTTCCTCCTTGGGCTGGTGGGTTCACTCTTTCTCTCTCTCCCATCCATTGTTGTCCTTCAAAGCTTGCCCTAGTTCTTGATTCCTCCCATGATTCTTGCATATTCTTGAGGGAAAAGAGAGAGGAGATCTAGATCTACATCTTGACCAATCAAATCCCTCTCTTTGTGAGGGGAATCCACTAGATCTAGATCTTGGAGAAATTTGGTGTTCCTCCTCTTAGTTTGTTCTTCCTCTCTTATTCCCCCAATAGCTTTTGTAGCTATGTTGGAAGAGAGAGAAGTACTTGAGCATCTTTGTGGTGTTCTTCCCATTGCATTTGGTGCATCGGTTTGAGTTCTCCACGGTGATTCGTGGTGGTGAAAGCAAGAAGGTTGTTACTCTTGGGTTCTTGGACCCTAGACGGCTTAGTGGTCTTTGTGGCGTCTTAGTGGTGTTCTTGGGGACTCCAATTAAGTTGTGGAGATTCTTCAAGGGCAAGGCCTTTGTGGCAATTTATTGGGAGCCTCCAATTAAGTTGTGGAGATAGCCCCAAGCTTTGTGCGGGTTCGGTGACCTTCCTAAGGTCCCATAGTGGATCGAGGACATCCCTTTTGGTGGGAATTCTGGAGGAGAATACGGTGGCCCTCGTGCATTTGGAGTGACTTGTCCTCCACACCGCTCCAACGGAGAGTAGCACTCGCAAGAGTGTGAACTTCGGGATACATCGTCGTCTCCCGCGTGCCTCGGTTATTTCTATACTCGAGCTCTTTACTTATGCACTTTACTTTGTGATAGCCATCGTGCTTGAAGTTATATATCTTGCTATCACATAGTTGCTTGTATTGCTTAGCATAAGTTGTTGGTGCACATAGGTGAACCATAGTATATAGGCTTTGGGCTTGACAAAGTAAACGCTAGTTTTATTCCGCATTTGTTAAGCCCATCTCGTAAAAGTTTTAAACCGCCTATTCACCCCCCCCTCTAGGAGACATCCGTGTCCTTTCATTAGTACCCTCTACCTTTTATTGATCAAATGCTAGAAAGATTGTTTAAACATTCTCATTTATGTTACTTGAATGATTATTCTAGTATCTCTCAAATGCTTATGCATAATAATGATCACCAAAATATGGCTTTAACATGTTCATTGGTACGTTTGCTTATAGGAGAATGACAATCGGCCTATACAATTCCCTTACTACTTTTTGAAGATGCATGAATGCCATATTTGCTGATTTCATTGAGAAAATCACGAAGTTGCTCGTGGATGTTTTTTGTGTGTATGGTACTTCATTTAATAACTATTTATTCAATCTTAGAAAAAATTTGCAGCGGTGTAAGGATCAATACTTAGTCTTGAATTGGGATAAATGACACTTCATGGTCACATTAGGACTGTTTCTTGGACATAGAATCTCTGGTAGAGGAGTTGAAGTTGACAGATGTAAAGTGGAAGAAATTGAAAAGCTACTTTATCCACGAGATATAAGTGGTACACGGAGTTTTCTTGGTCATGCAGGTTTTTTCGGAGGTTTATTAAAGATCTCTCTAAAGTTTATAAATTGCTAACTAATCTTTTAGAAAAGAATGTACCTTTTTTTTATTTTGGTGAATATTTCATTGAATCTTTTGAAATATTAAAGAAGGCTTTGATTTTGATCATGTTATTCAACCACCTGATTGGAATTTTTCTTTTGAGATTGTGTGTGATGCTAGTGATTATTCACTAGGAGCTTTTCTTCGTCAATGTGTTGAACACAAAATATTTACTATGATGGAAAAAACATTAGATAGTGCTCAAAATAATTATGATCCTCATAGTTTGTGTAGACCGGAACCCTAGAACATCTTTGTTGGGTATTATGAAAGATTGTACTTGGACATCTGAGACTTTTTTTCGACCAAGAACTGTGGGACGAAACCCCCACAACATTTTATTTCATATAATATCATAAGATATACACAAGTGTACAACTATACACAAAAGAAAAGTTACAAAAGGTTGTTAATCCATGCCAGGAACACATCAGCATGTTTACTCTTCACCCTATGCACATGCATAGTGGCCTCATGAATGAAGTTAAATCGCCAGGAATTAAAAGAAGGTCTCATGTTCTCAAAGACAGCTGCATTCCTCTGCTTCCATATATGACAACATGAAAGAATAACCACTTCTATGAAAAAAGGATTTTGAAAATCCTTCTGAGCTGCCATAAACATATGGTCTAGACTACCTCCTTGCCTCCAACTGATTTGTAGATATGCCCAGATCATTCTGCTGAAATTATAGTCAAAGAATAAATGAGTCCAGTTCTATGTTGTGTGAGTTGGGAAAAGAACACTGTTGGAGATATGCCCAAGAGGCAATAATAAAATGGTTATTACTATATCTTTGTGTTTATGATAAATGTTTACATCCCATGCTATAATTGTATTAACCGAAACATTGATACATGTGTGTTATGTAAACAACAAGGAGTCCCTAGTAAGCCTCTTGTATAACTAGCTTGTTGATTAATAGATGATCATGGTTTCGTGATCATGAACATTGGATGTTGTTAATAACAAGGTTATGTCATTGGGTGAATGATATAATGGACACACACCCAAATAAGCGTAGCATAAGATCAAATCATTTAGTTCATCTTGCTATAAGCTTTCGATACATAGTTACCTAGTCCTTCGACCATGAGATCATGTAAATTACTTACACTGGAAGGGTACTTTGATTACATCAAACTCCACTGCGTAAATGGGTGGTTATAAAGATGGGATTGAGTATTCGGAAAGTGTGAGTTGAGGCATATGGATCTAGAGTGGGATTTGTCCATCCTGATGACAGATAGATATACTCTGGGCCCTCTCGGTGGAATGTCGTCTAATTAGCTTGCAAGCATGTGACAAGGTCACAAGAGATGACATACCACGGTACGAGTAAAGAGTACTTGTCGGTAACGAGGTTGAACTAGGTATGGAGATACCGATGATCGAACCTCGGACAAGTAAAGTATCGCGTGACAAAGGGAATCGGTATCGTATGTTAATGGTTCAATCGATCACTAAGTTATCGCTGAATGTGTAGGAGCCATTATGGATCTCCAGGTCCCGCTATTTGTTATTGGTAGGAGAGGAGTCTCAATCATGTCTGCATAGTTCACGGACCGTAGGGTGACGCGCTTAAGGTTCGATATCACATAAGTAGATTCAGAATATGAGATGGAGACCGAAGTTTGTTCGGAGTCTTGGATGGGATCCAGGACATCACGAGGAGGTCCGGAATGGTCCGGAGAATAATATTCATATAAGGGAAGTTGATTTCTAGGTTTCGGAAAAGTTTGGGATTTTCGGTGGAAGACCGGCAAGGTTCTAGAAGGTTCCGGGGGATCCACCATGGGGCCCACGACCTAGGGGGGGGGCAACATGGGCTGAGGGGGTGCATCCTAGCCCTAATGGGCCAGGGGCACATGCCCCTCAAGGCCCAAGTCAGCCAACCCACTAGGGTGCCCCAAAACCCTAGGGGGTCAACTTGGGGAGGGGGGGGGAGAAAACTCCCCCCTCTTGGCCGCCGGCCCTAGATCTGTTTGGGGCGTGGGGGGCCACCCCAAACCGACCTCCCCCCTATATAAAGAGGGGAGGGGGCAGGGGGCGCACACCCTTGAAACCCTAGCCCTGGCGCCCCCTCTCTCCTCCACTACACATCTGCTCCGGCTTGGCGAAGCCCTGCAGATTTTCTCCTCCACCACCACCACCACGCCGTCGTGCTGCTGGGATTCCGAGGGGATCTACCACACCTCCGCTGCCCGCTGGAACGGGGAGAGGACGGGCTTCATAGACACCGTACGCACGACCGAGTACGGAAGTGCTGCCGGATTGCATCACAGGACGATCGACTACATCAACCACGAGATCTAATCTCGTAGGCTTTGGAATCTTTGAGGGTTAGTCTCACATACATCTCGTTGCTTTGATCTTGTAGATTAGATCTTGCTTCTTCCTATATTGGATCTTAATTTTTGTTCATGTTCACGGTAGAAATTTTTTGTTTTCCATGCAACGAACCCATCAGTGGTATCAGAGCCGTGTCTATGCATAGATCTGTTGCACGAGTAGAACACAATAGATTTGTGGGCGTTGGTGCTTTTGTTGTTTTTAGTTAGTGTACTTTGAATCTTGCGGGATGGTGGGATGAAGCGGCCCGGGCTAACTTTACATGACCGCGTCTCATGAGACTTGCTCCACGCTTGACATGCAACTTGTATTGCATAAGTGGCTTTGCGGGTGTCTGTCTCTCTCACCATAGTTAAGATCCAATTTACTCTTTCTATTGACAACACTATTATTACCGTTGTGGTTCATGTTCATAGGTAGATTGGATCTTACTCGAAAACCCTAAACCACGAAAAATATGCAAACCAAATTAGAGGCGTCTAACTTATTTTTGCAGGGTTTGGTGATGTGATATGGCTATGATGTGATGATGATTATATTTGATGTATGAGATGTTCATTATTGTATTATGGCAACCGCAGGGGCCTAATGGTTGTCTTTAAATTTGTTAAGACTTGTGTGTCTATTCATCATGTAATAGCTTTATTTCAAGTAGTTGTTATAGTAGCTATAAGTTATGGACAACCATGAAGCGGCGCCATGAACCTTGGTGCAATGCTGGTAATGATGGAGATCATGCTCATGTGTTTTGGAGATGGAGATCAAAAGCACAAGAAGAAAGGCCATATCATATCGCATATTATGAATTGCATGTGATGTTAATCCTTTATGCATCTTATCTTGCTTAGATCGCGACGGTAGCATTATAAGATGATCTCTCACATTAATATCAAGATAATAAAGTGTTCTCCCCTCGTATGCACCGTTGCTAAAGTTCGTCGTTTTGAAGCATCTCGTGATGATCGGATGTGATAGATTCTACGTTCACATACAACGGGTGTAAGCCATGTTGCACACGCGGAAATACTTGGGTTTGCTTGACGAGCCTATCATGTACAGACATGGCCTCGAAACACAGGAAACCGAAAGGTTGAACACGAGTCATATGGATGATATGATCAATATGTTGATGTTCACCATTAAAGCTACATCATCTCACGTGATGATCGGACTTGGTGTAGTAACGATGGATCGTGTGCCACTAAACAACTGTGAGGGATGTTGTATTAAGTGGGAGTTCATTAGTAATTAGATTAAAACTTGAACTAATTATCATGAACATAGTCTGAATAGAATTTTGAATTAAATTGTAGAATTGGCATCCGTTATCTATGCTGGCGTGTGGGAGTTAGAAATCCCTGGGGTGTAACTGCGCCAGAAATGCAGCTTCCTTGTGACGGTAAAACACACGTCCGTTGGGAACCCCAAGAGGAAGGTATGATGAGCACATCAGCAAGTTTTCCCTCAGTAAGAAACCAAGGTTTATCGAACCAGTAGGAGATGAAGGCCACGTGAAGGTTGTTGGTGAAGGAGTGTAGTGCGGCGCAACACCAGTGATTCCGGCGCCAACGTGGAACCTGCACAACACAATCAAACTACTTTGCCCCAACTTAACGGTGAGGTTGTCAATATCACAGGCTTGCTAAAAAAAAGGATTAAACGTATGGTGTGGAGAATTATGTTTGCTTGTAAAAAACAACAGAGAACAGTGATTGCAGTAGATTGTATTTCAGATGTAAAAGAAAGGACCGGGGTCCACAGTTCACTAGTGGTGTCTCTCCAATAAGATAAATAACATGTTGGGTCAACAAATTACAGTTGGGCAATTGACAGAATAGAGATGTATATACATATTATGATGACTAATATGAGATTTACTTAGGGCATTACGACAAAGAACATAGACCGCCATCCAGCATGCATCTATGCCTAAAAAGTCCACCTTCAGGTTAGCATCCGCACCCCTTCCAGTATTAAGTTGCAAACAACATACAATTGCATTAAGTACTGTGCGTAATGTAAACAATACAAATATCCTTAGACAAAGCATTGATGTTTTATGCCTAGTGGCAACAGCACATCCACAACCTTAGGGGTTCGTTGTCACTCCCCCAGATTCAATGGAGACATGAACCCACTATCTAGCATAAATACTCCCTCTTGAAGTCACAAGTATCAACTTGGCCAGAGCCTCTACTAGCAACAGAGAGCATGCAAGAACATAAATAACACATATATGATAGATCAATAATCAACTTGACATAGTATTCCATATTCATCGGATCCCAACAAACACAACATGTAGCATTACAAATAGATGATCCTGATCATGATAGGCAGCTCACAAGATCTAAACATGATAGCACAAGAGGAGAAGACAACCATCTAGCTACTGCTATGGACCCGTAGTCCAAGGATGAACTACTGACGCATCAGTCCGGAGGCGGGCATGGTGATGTAGAGCCCTCCGGTGACGATTCCCCTCTCCGGCAGGGTGCCGGAGGTGATCTTTTGAACCCCCCGAGATGGGGTTGACGGCGGCGGCGTCTCTGGAACTTTTTCCGTATCGTGGCTCTCGGTACTAGGGTTTTCGCGACGGAAGGAATAAATAGGCGAAGGGGCAGCGCAGGGGGGCGCCCGAGAGGCCCACCCCATAGGCCGGCGCGGCCAGAGGTGGGGCCGCGCCGCCTTGTGGGGTGGCCGCCTCGTGGCCCTTCTCCGTCTCCTCTTCGGTGTTCTGGAAGGCTCCGTGGAAAATAAGACCGTGGGCTTTTGTTTCGTCCAATTCCGAGAATATTTGTAAACTAACTTTTCTGAAACAAAAAACAGCAGAAAACAGGAACTGGCACTGCGGCATCTTGTTAATAGGTTAGTCCCGAAAATGCATAAAAACATTATAAAGTATGACTAAAACATGTTGGTATTGTCACAAAACTATCATGGAACATAAGATATTATAGATACGTTTGAGACGTATCAATCTACCATGTGCTAGTCTTGTAACTGAGACAGAAATATTGTTACGTCTGACAAGTAACTTTACAAACTGTTACCGTATTGTTAAAGAATCAAGAAATGATTAAGTCCTATTGCAAATTTTTGGTAATCCTCACATTGTTGATTCAAAGAGCAATGGTTTTAATTAGTACCTAAAATCATCTTGTCTCCGTGAAACTAGAAGATCAAATCCGTTTGAAAAGTAAGGAGCTGGAAATTTTGTTTTCAGAAATAAGCGAGGTATGAGATATATGTGATATCTAAGACCTTATTGCAAGATGATAGAATATAATCTAGTGAGACTACATAAAGTCATAAGTTTTATGGGAATGCACGAAGGTTGAAGACGCTAGGCGTGCTGATCATATTCATTATTGGACTTTGCTACACAGCGCCGCCACACGGAGCTGCCTTGCGTGCGACCGCCCATATTCTCTCTTTGTTCCATTCGGTGATAGCCCAATGTGTCAGAACCTAGGGTGATTTTCTTGTCATGCTACCCACATGCGCCGCTCCACATATTTAACGAGACTGTCAATTCTGAGATGACAAAAAAAAAAAATCTCGTAGTAGTACACTATACGGAGTCTTAGTAATTGGTAGATGATTATCAAGATCTGATTGCCAGGCTGTTAATTACAAGATTAATAGGATTTAGCTGCCAGATTAATTGCGTTTTGCTTCCAGATTTAATCGTTACTTAACTGCCAGATAAAAATGGTACTACAGTAATTTGCCAGATAAAAATGGTACTGACGAGTTTAATTGGGCATAGTTGACAGATTATTTATACTTATTTGCCACATTCATTTTGCTAAGCTGCCAGATTCAGCCATGGCGCATTAGTTATGTTCTATTGCCAGATTAACTAAGCCTAATTAACAAATTAACTACTAAGCCTAATTGTCAGATTCACGCTACTAAATCCCGGATTAATAATTCCTCGTAGACTTTAGAATCGCTGGTTGCAGTAGGAGGAATTCATCATCCTCCAAAAATATCCAGGCACAGGCAAAACTAGATGAGCATCTTCGCAAATACTTTAAGAGCGAGTCAGAGCAAAAATGCAGGGGAAGAGGAAAACTCCGGCAAGCAACACCCTGGTCGGCGGACTCCACCTCTCGCGCTGGTCAACGACTGCCTCCCCACATCGTCCTCATCGGCGGCCCCACGCTACGGACGAAGACCTCCTTCTCACGCTCGTCGGTGGTGACCTGGTAGAGTCTTTCCTGTGCTGGCGAAGCTCCTCCTCCACGCGCTCGTCGGAGGTGCTTGCGGAGCGCTCCCTGCGTCGGCGAGAGTCGCCTCCTCCTCACGCTCGCCGGAGGCGTGCTTGCGGAGCCGTCCCCGCGCTCGTCGAAGGCGTGCTTGCGGAGCCCTCCTCGCGCTCGTCGGAGGCATGCTTGTGAAGGCGTCTCCGCGCTCGTCGGAGGCGCACTTGCAGAGCCCTCTCCGCCCAAGCTGGTGCGCGCCGAACCTTGTAGTGGTCATCGATGGGGGCCTCCCCACGTCGAGCTCGGCGGCGGCAGCCACCTCCTCTCGAACCAAATCTCTTTTTCTCTTTTGGCTTCCCTTTGACTCCATTTTGTTTTGCCTTCCTGCTCCTTTCCTTTGTCATGTAGCTTTTTCTTCCCTTTACTGGTACTACCATCTCTTTAAGGCAACCTTTAGTTCTAAGTTTCCTGTCTCCCTATAGGCCTCTTTGAAATCGGTGGCACCATATTTAAATTTAATGTAACTTGAGGCCACTAAGACTTATCTGTGATGGGTTCAATCTCTTTGGCGTATGCTGCTTGGAACATACTCACTAAGTAGTACTGATGCACATATGGATGAAAGTTTGTATTTGCCGTCCCTATAAGAAATGCAAGTGCATGATTGCAGGGCTTCACGATGTGCTGCCATTCTAGGCAAGTGCATTCTCGACTACCTATCTTTCACAACATGTCTAAGATTATTCTTGTTCGTGTCCTTAACCTCACAACTTTCTCTTGTTGATATTCTAACATCGAAATGATCAAGTTCTCTGGTCCTATTATTTATTTATTGAATGATAGCAGGTAGTATATTTCTAGTGAGAGTTTTCCCAACCTCTCTCCGCCTATGAAAAAGCTTCATGATTTTCTCTCTTAGTGAGTCAGCTAGCTCATCTGGAGGAAGATCCTTCATTCCTCTAATCCAGCTATTGAAGCTCTCGGCTAGATTATTGTGAATGTAATCACATTTTATTTCGGTGTTGACGTCACATCTCATCCACTTCAAGCTATGATAAGTACTCAAGTAGGTAGCTACCTCAGGTTTAGCTTCAAATACCTTGGTCATATGGTAGTTAAATGTTTCTACGTGATAAGCCTTGGCTGCTGGCCACATCCAACCGAAAATGTCTCCATGAAACTTTTTATTGAAGTTTTCCATTAGATGCCTAAAGCATTCCCTCTGCTCAGTTTGAGGAAAAACTTTTTTAACTGCATTCGCTAGCCCTTTGCATACATTTGTACAAATATCTAGATTTTGAAGATGTCCTATTGCCCTCTGCAACTGTTGCATAAACCAAGTCTAATTATCCTCCGTCTCTGAAGCAAAGAATCCAAATACCAAAGGAAACATCCAGTTATGGCCATCTAGTGCTGTGCATGCCGCTAACTGACCATTCCACTTTCCGTTCATGAAGGTGGAGTCTATACTAACATATGGTCTACAACCGTTCAAAAATCTGTCAATGCTCGGCTTGAGTGCCATAAAAAATCTGCAGAAATACACTTTACCTCCTTCACTCTTCACATCAACCTCTACAATGCTACCGGAGATCTCTTCTCAATCTCAGCTTTGAAGTTCCAGAGATTCTGAAAGCTCTCTCCACATGTACCATATAATTTATCCATGGCCTTTTCTTTGGCCCTCCAAACAGTCTGGATATCAGTAACTTTGTACTCGTCTTTTAACCTTTTTTGGAGATCAGTAGCACCTATATTTGGTTTAGTCCGAAGTATTCCAATTGATTTTTCTACCACCCATGCTTGATCTGCCATGCTTGAGACCACTTCAGCTGTTGATGAACAATTATGAGGCTTTACTATTTTGTTAACCTGTAGGAAAACATAATATAACTGTTAGTTGCGTGTAACTTGATAAAATAGTTGCAACATACAACGTCAAAGGTTGATGCTAGATGAGTTATTACCCTGACTGTTTTTCCATCTTCTGTTGTCCTAGCCGTTATTCTCCAACGACATATATTTCCTTTACAATGGCCTATAAATCGAGTAGTGTCACTATCTTGTATCTAAATGTCAAACTTGCCTCTAATAGCAAATGTTCTTAAGAGCATCCTAAACTCTTGCATTGAAGTAAACAATAAACCTTCCTCTATCACATGATGTTCTTTGTCATACCAAAAGTGTTTCTCTTCTGGCATATGGTCAAGCACAGGAAGAGTTGCATCAGCAAGTAAATGCTGGTCAATATCATCCATACTAGCATTGATGTTTGCAATGGAGGCTTCGATCGCTGCTCCAGCTATAGCTCTTCGATGCCCAGATTTATCATCAATTTCAAGTATCAAGCACAAGTTCTCTTCTGCTACAGGAACTTCAATTTCATTTTCATTCGCAAGTGCTATCTCAATTTGAGACCAATCAATGACTCTATCAACTGAACTACTTTCATCATTGGATTGGGCAATATTCAAAGTAGACAAGTTGGTAGTATCTGTTGTTGATGCCCTAGTCGAAAACAAAATATCAGTTCATTAGTTTGTTAGGAAACATAAGTGAGCATTGAATGTAATATTATGCTAGTGATACTGACATCTAATATACACACACAGGAGCACTGGCCAGCATGGTGTAGTACGGAAAAAAAAGGCAAGATGGGGATCTCGGCAAGATGGTGAGATTCCTAGTCAGTCAATTATCTACCATGGATCGTGGCTGCCACTCAAAGGAAATAGGGCAGATACAGAAGGGAAGGAGGGAAGTTCGGGAGAACAATGCATTACTGTTGACTGCCAAAACCCACCGGCGAGCAGTGGTTAAGCAACACGAAAAGCCGGGAGGCTTCCAAGGCGGCAGCGGGCCCTGGTCCCTCGACGTCGTCCCGCAAATGCTCCGGCACACGACCTGGCGGCTGCAAGGGCGTGCCACCTGACCTATACCTGGCCAGGAAGGTGTTGGATTGCTTCGATTAGTTCCCTGCATGGCGAGACGTAAACATTAAATACGAGCCCTATCGGCTCTCGGGTTGCTCCGCGGATCGGCTCAAAGAGCCGATCGCCCCATGGTTCACGTTGGATTTTCAATGACATGGGGATCCTGCTTGATCACAACAAAGCTAAACCAATCTACGACAGTTTAGGGTTTTCACCGTATGATCGGAACATCCTACGCGTAATTGAGCCTAATAGACACGAAAGATAATGGAAAACTAACCCTAAAAGAGGCCTAAAAACCAACATTAAGTTAATTCCCGGAACATCCCTCTTAGGACTAACAAACCATACCTAACGCACTACCGGATCGTTCAACCCGTTTGCAAGGCCTAACCATACGGATATTAAACTAATCCTTGAAGAACAAGGAGCAACTATAACAGATCGGATCTACTAAGTAACGAACAAGCAGGATGCTGCCCTTACACCTAGATAGGTGTAAGGGCAGCTAGATATTGAGGGACGGCACAGCTAAGCAGATATGCGCAAGAAAAGCATCTATGCAAGCCCCAAAACATCTACGATAAATAGTGCTACTCGCCATCAACAACGCTTCGAGTACGAGCAACACAAGGTAAACGAATAAACGTTGTGCTGCCTAGATCGCAAGATGCGATCTAGGCAGACATGATGCTTACCCGGGAGAAACCCTCGAAAGAAGGGGTGGCGATGCGCCTGATTTGTGTTTGTTGTGAACGTGATTGTCCTCCTTTTCCGATAACCCTAGATACATATTTATAGTCCAAGGGACTTTCTAATTCGGGCGTGCACCTAACCGTGCACGGGTTAAACTCTATCTTTTATCTAAACTAAAATGCGATCTACTATATTACAGATACACGGGCAATTAAGCCCAAACTCTTTGCGCAAGGCCGCTTCAAAGATGCTCCACGTATATATTCTTCAAGCCCATCTTCACTTACGGCCCATCTCCTGATTTGGCCAAAATCCGGTGATAACACATGCCCCCCTGGTTTTGGTAATGATAATTTCAAAACCACTCTGTTTTCCCTTCGAGGGGTCATGTCGTGGCAGAGCAGAACCGTCGCAGTATTCTTCATCCTGACGCCTTGCCTTCTCAACTTCTCTGCATAATTTGACAGTTTTGGCACCACATCCTCGGAAACTGTTCGAGCATTGAATCTCCAATATATCTCCTTTTATTTAACCGCATCGAACAGTTCACCTCCTCATCCCCTTGCTTCAAACCAGCCGTCAGCCCAAAAACCCTCTTCCTCTGTAGCCATGTCTTCCTCTTCCTCCTCCCAATCCTCTTCCTCGAGTGGAGTAGATCCGGAGGTCAATCAGACGGAAGCGTACAACCGGCGCGCTCCCGAGCATTGGGATGAGCAAGAATTTGACTTCGACTTCGTGCCCGAGGGCCGACCCGAAGACCTCGTCTGGTCGGATGGCGACATGCCCCTGACTGACGGGGAAGATGATCTTCGGTTCTTGATCGACGGAGAACTAGAGGCGGAGAGCGACAGCAACGACCCCCCCTTCCGGGGCAAATTCACCTCCTCTACCAAAGAAGAAGACGAGGAAGATGAGGACGAAGACGTCTCCTCCGACACGAAGCAAGAACAGGAGGACGACACCTCCTCCGACGAACCGCCGCCCAAGCGCATCCGTGGCTGGGCTTGGTCAGATGAGGACGACGATGATGAAGAGGAAGAAGCCTCAGCTGAAGGTTACAGTAGCAGCGACGAGGAAATCATCGACAGCAGCGATGACGGCAGCTACCCCGGCGATGGCGAAGACGACAACAGTCCTTAGAGTAGGGAGTTGCTAGCATAAGATTAGCAGTAGTAATCTGTTCC
Organism: Lolium rigidum; assembly: GCF_022539505.1. Taxonomy (NCBI): domain Eukaryota; kingdom Viridiplantae; phylum Streptophyta; class Magnoliopsida; order Poales; family Poaceae; genus Lolium; species Lolium rigidum. Next base: position 312,445,026 of record NC_061508.1, on the reverse strand, counting down.
CTTTTTGTTGAGCAATCGGCTTCTCTTTGTAAGAAATCACCTTTTTAATCAATGAAGATGAAGATGTTCTTCCAATTCAATCTCTAATTATCCGATTTCACCCTTCGCCATTTTCTGACTATCCAAGGTGGTCAACGCATTCATGAGACGATGGCAACGCATCCGTCCTTCCGGATAAAATGCGAGACAGGTTAATTCAGTTATCCCTCAAATAGTAACCTGCAACCCTTGTCCCAACTCCGATCCTCAAACGGTAGTCCTCAACCACTCCAAATCACCAGGGCAACCATGCACAATTCCAGGCATCAAACCGAACCCAAGGAAATATCAGGATGATTCAGAACTTTTCAAACCAGGAGCCTGAAAATTTTAAAAATATGGTCTCCTTCAGGTTAGACCACCTTGCCGATGATGACAGCACTTGGCAGTTTTACTCATGATCCATCCCTGCTTCCTCCCAGTTGGTATAACTGCCTCAGACAGGATCATGAAACTTGGTCACGGATATTTAAGGCCAGTGCCCCCCGAGCCTCAGTCAAGGCGAGAACAGCAGCGAAAAAGGGGTGGCTGCCAAGAAAACTTTGAAGGGCTACAACCCTGTGCCGGCTCAAAAGGGAATGCTGAAGATAATATCATCATGAACATGTAACCCAGCCGACGTACTCCAGCTTAAGCACCTCTGGGGATACCACCACATAAAGCTAGCCAGATGTGTCACCATCGGCTTCCAAGAACAGGTCAGCCCTCAACTCCCATCAAAACAAGATAGGAAAGCTTACGCACAAGGAGTCGATGCACCAAAAGGGCTCGGAAGATTAGCAAACCCCTTTCTTGAACCAAGAAGCTTCACATGCAAATGGTTATCCAATTCCTCCTGGCTTAGTTCTTGTGATTTACTGCTCCAATTGGCTCGCCCTTTCTCTGATCTGCATGCTTGTACTGCCCTTGTTGTCTGTTAGGGCCGTGATCTCTCAGGCTTGCTGACGTGCCGCTTGACCCTAAATCTCAAGCCGGCCTCTCCATAGTACGTGATGAACCAAGTCCAAGCTCCAATGTCTCCAAGCCCTGCTTTCTTTCCTTATTGAAACATTGGTCGAAAACTCTGTAATTGGCTCATCAAAGAGGTTCTCAAGTCGATGTTCAGGCATCGGCTGTGCCGAAAGTTTTTGTATTTTCGATTTTTTTATTGGCCGATTGATTCATGAATCGGCTTCCCCTGGGTGGTACATACTTCTTGTACCTTCTCCGTGTGTATGCCCCCCGAGCCGAATCCTTCAAGTGATTGAAGATATCGGCTTTTCAGCCAATTCAAGCTTGTCTCACCACTCACCATGCGAAATAGCACATCAGTAAACACGGGTGGTGGGAATAATTTTAGCCGATTGCTAGAATCGGCTCCCCTTGCAGTTGGTGATCCAACTTATTTGCTAATAAATGTTGGCCATGGCTTATCCCCAGGACCAATGTCGATCTCTTCTAGTCCATCAGCTGATGTAAACCCATATCCCAGCTTTCCATCGCCTGCCAAATCAATGATGAACACATGCAGAAGGTAGGTTGAGGCTAATTGTGGCCGATTGCTGGAATCGGCCTCCTTTTCCATTGCAATGCTTAACGAGGGTTTACAACTCCTTGGTTCCCTGCTACGACAACGTGGCATGTTTGAAGTGAGATGCTTGCTTCTTATTTTTTGGGGCCGATCGCAGGGATCGGCCTTGCCACGTACGTCCATAGACTTGGATCTTGCTACTCTGTCAGGCCAGTGGATAAGACTAGCCTCACCCCGTTTTTTGTAGCTTCGATGCGCTCACAGTCGTCCAGATTGATTCCAGAGAGCGGCTCTTGGTCATTTGCTTCCCAGATGTTTATGGCAGCCAAAGAGATATCGACTGAATCATCTGCATGAACAACCTCCACTTCATCTCCATCCCATTGTATGATGCATCGATGCATTGTGGACGGAATGCAACAGTTAGCATGGATCCAATCCCTTCCTAGCAGAACAGCATAAGTGCTCTTGCTGTCAACGATGAAAAAGGACGTGGGGATGGTCTTTCGGCCGACAGTTAAGTCCACGTTCAGAACACCCTTGGCTTCTGACGGTTGGCCGTTGAAATCGCTTAGCGTGACGTTGGTCTTGATCAGATCTTCAGTAGAACGTCCCAAACGTCGTAACATGGAGTACGGCATTATGTTGACTGCTGCTCCCGTGTCAACCAGCATCTTGCTGATAGGCTGCCCGTTGATATAACCCTTCAGGTATAGGGCCTTCAGATGCCTATAGCTCCTTTCTCGTGGCTTCTCAAAGATAACTCGGCCGTGGCCCGCAATCAAACCGTGCCACCGATACTTCCTCGTCTTTTGGAGCACAAAACTCTGACGGGAGAACGAACACCATGTTTGTATCAGCCGATGTCCCTGCATCGGCTTTCGTCTGCTTGGGTCGCCACACTTTCTTGGGTGGGCGAGCCTCTGACTCCAGTGTTTGCTGAATTTTTACGGCCAGATCGGGCCGTGCTTTCCTCAACGTGTATAGGTACTGCGCCTCGGCTTCTTCCAAGTTTCTGAGCCGTTGCACTCTGCGCTTTTGGGAGTGGCTGAGTCCATCAGGACACCACCTTGGTCGGTGATATCTATCTTCTTCTTCTGACTCCTCAAAGTCTTCATCTTGGGATGACTCAACTCGTTTGTTCTGAGGTGGGAGAGGTCCTAGACGCTTGAACACTGAAACTTCATTTGCTCCCTTCCTCCTCTGCTTACATTCTGGGCAGTTCTCGATTGTAGGCAATCGGCTCATTCCTGAGTCCCAACAGTGTTTGAAGAAAGGACAATTCCAATGTCTGTCCACGTCCTCTTGCTCCCTTGACCTCCCTCTGGCGTGACGCTCATACCCTTCGTATCGACGGTATTTCCGTTGTACGCATCAGACCGACGATATCTGTCATCATCTACGTCGTAGCGCCGACGTCGGTCGTATTGCTGTTCATATTTGTTAAGGAGGTGCGCGGAAAGTGGTCGTTGATACCGCACGCTGATCACCTCTTCCTCAGTCAAATACCGTCTCGTCATCATGCTGGGGCCGGTCGCGTGGATCGGCCTCCTTCTTATCCTTGCCACGAGAGCGACTACTCTCTGGCTTATCATCGCCATGGCGATCTGCAAGCCCTGCCATATTGATATCAAACGAGAAACCTGGCTCGCGTCCTATGCACTGACTGAGATCGACCATGTTGACTTCCGGAAACGGCTGCGTGTCGACTCTCATGGCAAACTGACCGAAGAGTAATCGGCCTTGTTCTATCGCCATCTGAATCTATCCGCGCAGGACTTTGCATTCGTTGGTGGTATGGGTGAACGTGTGATGCCATTTGCAGTATGGCCTGCCGTTCATCTCTTGTGGCGTGGGGATTTTGTGGCCTTCGGGTAACTTCAGCTGTTTCTCCTTCAGCAGCAAATCAAAAATTTGCTCCGTTTTGCTCAAATCGAAGTCGAACCCCTTCATAGGCCCTGGTTGCTTCACCCACTTGCAGGACACGGGTTTTGCCCCCCGAGTCCACTCAGCTACAGCGACCTCCTGATCTCCTGCAGAATCTTCATCTTCGTCTGTCTCGATCAGGGCGACGCGCTTGTACTTGTCTTGGTACAATTCTGGATGGCGCTGTTCGTATGCTGTCAACTTCTGAACCATGTGCGCCAGTGAATTGTACTCTGCTTGGAAGGTCACATCTCTAAGCGGCGCTGATAGTCCTGCTACCGCCAGCTCGACTGCTTCCTTCTCAGATAGGCGAACCGAATAACATCGGTTCCTGATGGTCCTGAACCTCTGGATGTACTCAGATACCGTCTCTCCTCATCTCTGCCGAACTTGGGTCAGATCGGCAAGGCTAGCTTCCGTAGTTTCTGAATGGTATTGTACATGGAACTGCTCTTCCAGCTGCTTCCACGTCCGAACCGAGTCTGGTAGCAACGAGGTGTACCACCCAAAGGCTGGACCCGTGAGAGACTGCAAGAAGAACCTCACACGAAGCTCGTCTGAAGCTGAGACCATGCCCAACTGTGCCAAGTATCGGCTCACGTGCTCGATCGAGCTGGTTCCTTCTGATCCACTAAATTTTGTGAAGTCAGGGAGCCGATACTTAGGTGGCAGCGGGATCAGGTCGTAGTCGTTGGGATACGGCTTGGAATAGCCGATCATTCTCTTCTTCGGCAGGATGCTGAACTGGTCTCTCATGATGGCGGTGATCTCATCCACCGTAGGAGCTGCAGAAGTTGATCGTTCATGACTTGTACTGGTGGCATATTTAGTTAGCCATGCCTGTTTCTCAGCATCTGCTCCAGAACTGCTTCCTGCTCCAGTGACTCCTCCTGCCGTAACCTGGGTCATTGATACGTCTCCAACGTATCGATAATTTCTTATGTTCCATGCTACTTTATTGATGATACCTACATGTTTTATGCACATTATATGTCGTATTTACGCATTTTCTGGAACTAACCTATTAACAAGATGCCGAAGTGCCAGTTCTTGTTTTCTGCTGTTTTTGGTTTCGTAAATCCTAGTAACGAAATATTCTCGGAATTGGACGAAATCAACGCCTGGGTTCCTATTTTGCCCGGAAGCATCCAGAACACCCGAGAGCCGCCGGAGGGGGCCATGTGGGCCCCGGATGATAGGGTGGCGCGGCCGGGCCCCGGCCGCGCCAGCCTATGGTGTCGTCGCCCCTTCGACCTTCTGACGCTGCCCTTTCGCCTATATAAAGCCCCTGCATCGAAAACCCTTACGGAGGAAGCCACGGTACGAGAAAAGTTCCAGAGCCGCCGCCATCGCGAAGCCAAGATCTGGGGGACAGGAGTCTCTGTTCCGGCACGCCGCCGGGACGGGGAAGTGCCCCCGAAGGCTTCTCCATCGACACCGCTGCCATCTCCACCGCCATCTTCATCACCGCTGCTGCTCCCATGAGGAGGAGTAGTTCTCCATCGAGGCTCGGGGCTGTACCGGTAGCTATGTGGTTAATCTCTCTCCTATGTACTTCAATACAATGATCTCATGAGCTGCTTACATGATTGAGATCCATATGATGAGCTTTGTATCGCTACTAGTTATGTGCTACTCATGTGATGTTATTAAAGTAGTCTATTCCTCCTGCATGGTGTAAAGGTGCTAGTGTGTGCACCGTGTGGTTCTTGTCGTAGGCTATGATCATGATCTCTTGTAGGTTGTGGAGTTAATTGTCATTATGATAGTATTGATGTGATCTATTCCTCCTTCATAGTGTAATGTGGACAGTGTGTGCGCTATGTTAGTTCTTGGTTTATTTTGCAATGATCTATTATGCTCTAAGGTTACTTAAACATGAATATCGAATGTTGTGGAGCTTGTTAACTCCGGCATTGAGGGTTCGTGTAATCCTACGCAACGAATGATGTTCATTATCAAACAAGAGTGTATGTAGCACATATGAGAAGAAGTATTTATTATGCGATCAATGTTGAGAGTGTCCACTAGTGAAAGTATGATCCCTAGGCCTTGTTTCCAATACTGCAAACACCGTTTACTCACTGTTCTGTTGCATGTTTACTCGCTGCCATATTTTATTCAGATTGCTATTACCACTCATATACATCCATATTACTTGTATTTCACTATCTCTTCGCCGAACTAGTGCACCTATACAACTGACAAGTGTATTTGGTGTGTTGGGGACACAAGAGACTTCTTGCTTTGTGATTATAGGGTTGCTTGAGAGGGATATCTTTGACCTCTTCCTCCCTGAGTTCGATAAACCTTGGGTGATCCACTTAAGGGAAAACTTGCTGCTGTTCTACAAACCTCTGCTCTTGGAGGCCCAACACTGTCTACAAGAATAGAAGCTCCCGTAGACATCAAGCACTTTTCCGGCGCCGTTGCCGGGGAGGAAAGGTAAAAGGCACTCATACTTCGGTTCCAGTAGCAAGATACTTTTCCGGCGCCATTGTGTGTGTGCTCGAAGCTATTTCCTTTAGACTCGCAATTGCGACATTTGGTTTCTTGTTTACACTAGTTAGGCATAATGGACAACAATGACCTTTTTATTCTATTTCCTGATTCAAGACATGGATGGTTTGATGCGAAAATTAAAAAACCCATGGAACATATTAATATGAATGCTTTGAACACTATTGTTGCTAATGCTATGGAAAATTCTAAGCTTGGGGAAGCTGGCTTTGATGAGCATGATATTTTTAGTCCCCCAAGCATTGAGGAGAAAATTTACTTTGATGATACTTTGCCTCCCATTTATGATGATTATAATGATAGTAGTCTTTTGTTACCACCTGTTATGGAGGATAAATTTGATTATGATTACAATATACCTCCTATATTTGATAGCTACTTTGTTGAATTTGCTCCCACTACAATTAATAAGAATGACTATGCTTATGTTGGAGAGTAATAATTTTATGCATGAGACTCATGATAAGAATGCTTTATGTGATAGTTATATTGTTGAGTTTGCTCATGTTGCTACTGAAAGTTATTATGAGAGAGGAAAATATGGTTGTAAAATTTTTCATGTTACTAAAACACCTCTCCATGTGCTGAAATCTTTGAAGCTACACTTGTTTTATCTTCCTATGCTTGTTACTTTGCTCTTCATGAACTTGTTTATTTACAAGATTCCTATGCATACGAAGCATGTTAGACTTAAATGTGTTTTGAATTTGCCTCTTGATGCTCTCTTTTGCTTCAACTTCTATTTCTTGCAAGTGCATCATTAAAACTCACTGAGCCCATCTTAATGGCTATAAAGAAAGAACTTCTTGGGAGATAACCCATGTGTTTTTTTTACTACAGTACTTTGTTTTATATTTGAGTCTTGGAAGTTGTTTACTACTGTAGCAACCTCTCCTTATCATGTTTTTGTGCCAAGTAAGGTTTCTATGTTAAAGTTGATGTTATATTTGGGATCGCTGCGCAGAAACAGCATTGCTGTCTGTCACGAATTCTGGCACAAGTCTCTGTAGAAAATTCGAAAAAATCTGCCAATTTACGAGTGTGATCCTCAGATATGTACGCAACTTTCATTAGTTTTGAGTTTTTCCATTTGAGCAAGTCTGGTGCCATTTTAAAATTCGTCTTTACGGACTGTTCTGTTTTTGACAGATTCTGCCTTTTATTTCGCATTGCCGCTTTTGTTAAGTTGAATGAGTTTCTTTGTTCCATTAACTTTCAGAAGTTTTGTGCAATGTCCAGAAGTGTTAAGAATGATTGTGTCACCTCTGAACATGTGAATTTTTGATTATGCACTAACCCTCTAATGAGTTTGCTTGAAGTTTGGTGTGAAGGAAGTTTTCAAGGGTCAAGAGAGGAGTATGATATACTATGATCAAGAGGAGTGAAAGCTCTAAGCTTGGGGATGCCCCCGTGGTTCACCCCTGCATATTCTAAGAAGACTCAAGCGTCTAAGCTTGGGGATGCCCAAGGCATCCCCTTCTTCATCGACAAATTATCAGGTTTCTTCTCTTGAAACTATATTTTTATTCGGTCACATCTTATGTACTTTACTTGGAGCGTCTGTATGTTGTTGTTTTTGTTTTGGTTTGAATAAATGATTGTTTGGGAGAGAGACACGCTCCGCTGGTTCGTATGAACACATGTGTTCTTAGCTCATAATATGCATGGCGAAGTTTCCTCTTCGTTAATTGTTATATGGTTGGAAACAGAAAATGCTACATGTAGTAATTGGTAAAATGTCTTGGATAATGTGATACTTGGCAATTGTTGTGCTCATGTTTAAGCTCTTGCATCATATACTTTGCACCTATTAATGAAGAAATACATAGAGCTTGCTAAAATTTGGTTTGCATAATTGGTCTCTCTAAGGTCTAGATAATTTCTAGTATTGAGTTTTGAACAACAAGGAAGACGGTGTAAAGTCTTATAATGTTTACAATATGTTTATATGTGAGTTTTGCTGCACCGGTTCATCCTTGAGTTTGCTTCAAATAACCTTGCTAGCCTAAACCTTGTATCGAGAGGGAATACTTCTCATGCATCCAAATACTTGAGCCAATATTCATGCCATTTGTGTCCACCATACCTACCTACTACATGGTATTTCTCCGCCATTCCAAAGTAAATTGCTTGAGTGCTACCTTTAAACAATTCAAAAGTTATTACCTCTTATTTGTGTCAATGTTTAATAGCTCATGAGGAAGTATGTGGTGTTTATCTTTCAATCTTGTTGGGCAACTTTCACCAATGGACTAGTGGCTTCATCCGCTTATCCAACAATTTTGCAAAAAGAGCTGGCAATGGGATTCCCAGTCCCAAATTAATTAACAAAAATAGACACTCCTCCATGGTATGTGATTGTTGGATGGCACCCGAAGGATTCGGTTAGCCATGGCTTGAGAAAGCAAAGGTGGGGAGGAGTGTCATCTAAATAAAACTAAAATAAAAAGGCACTCCTTCATGGTATGAGATTGTTGGCAGGCACCCGAGGATTCGGTTAGCCATGGTTTGTGAAAGAAAGGTTGGAAGGAGTGCCACCCAAAAATAAAATAAAATGGGTGCCGCTCTTTGAAGGTTTGTCTGGCAAGGGGGTTAGAGTACCCGCTACCATTCGTTGACAACAACAAACACCTCTCAAAACTTTACTTTTATACTCTCTTGATGTTTTCAAAATAAAAGCTCTAGCACAAATATAGCAATCGATGCTTTCCTCTTTGAAGGACCATTCTTTTACTTTTATTGTCGAGTCAGTTTACCTATCTCCCTCCACCTTAAGAAGCAAACACTTGTGTGAACTGTGCATTGATTCCTACATACTTGCATATTGCACTTGTTATATTACTTTATGTTGACACTATCCATGAGATATACATGTTATAAGTTGAAAGCAACCGCTGAAACTTAATCTTCCTTTGTGTTGCTTTAATACCTTTACTTTGATTTATTGCTTTATGAGTTAACTCTTATGCAAGACTTATTGATGCTTGTCTTGAAGTACTATTCATGAAAAGTCTTTGCTTTATGATTCAGTTGTTTACTCATGTCATTACCATTGTTTTGATCGCTGCATTCATTACATATGTTTACAAATAGTATGATCAAGATTATGATGGCATGTCACTTCAGAAATTATCTTTGTTATCGTTTTACCTCGCTCGGGACGAGCGTAACTAAGCTTGGGGATGCTGATACGTCTCCAACGTATCGATAATTTCTTATGTTCCATGCTACTTTATTGATGATACCTACATGTTTTATGCACATTATATGTCGTATTTACGCATTTTCCGGAACTAACCTATTAACAAGATGCCGAAGTGCCGGCTCTGTTTTCTGCTGTTTTTGGTTTCAGAAATCCTAGTAACGAAATATTCTCGGAATTGGACGAAATCAACGCCCGGGTTCCTATTTTGCCCGGAAGCATCCAGAACACCCGAGAGCCGCGGAGGGGGCCCTATGGGCCCCGGATGATAGGGTGGCGCGGCCCGGGCCCCGGCCGCGCCGCCCTATGGTGTCGTCGCCCCTTCGACCTTCCGACGCTGCCCTTTCGCCTATATAAAGCCCCCGCATCGAAAACCCTTACGCGAGGAAGCCACGGTACGAGAAAAGTTCCGAGCCGCCGCCATCGCGAAGCCAAGATCCGGGGGACAGGAGTCTCTGTTCCGGCACGCCGCCGGGACGGGGAAGTGCCCCCGGAAGGCTTCTCCATCGACACCGCTGCCATCTCCACCGCCATCTTCATCACCGCTGCTTCTCCCATGAGGAGGGAGTAGTTCTCCATCGAGGCTCGGGGCTGTACCGGTAGCTATGTGGTTAATCTCTCTCCTATGTACTTCAATACAATGATCTCATGAGCTGCTTACATGATTGAGATCCATATGATGAGCTTTGTATCGCTACTAGTTATGTGCTACTCATGTGATGTTATTAAAGTAGTCTATTCCTCCTCGCATGGTGTAAAGGTGCTAGTGTGTGCACCGTGTGGTTCTTGTCGTAGGCTATGATCATGATCTCTTGTAGGTTGTGGAGTTAATTGTCATTATGATAGTATTGATGTGATCTATTCCTCCTTCATAGTGTAATGTGGACAGTGTGTGCGCTATGTTAGTTCTTGGTTTATTTTGCAATGATCTATTATGCTCTAAGGTTACTTAAACATGAATATCGAATGTTGTGGAGCTTGTTAACTCCGGCATTGAGGGTTCGTGTAATCCTACGCAACGAATGATGTTCATTATCAAACAAGAGTGTATGTAGCACATATGAGAAGAAGTATTTATTATGCGATCAATGTTGAGAGTGTCCACTAGTGAAAGTATGATCCCTAGGCCTTGTTTCCAATACTGCAAACACCGTTTACTCTACCGTTCTGTTGCATGTTTACTCGCTGCCATATTTTATTCAGATTGCTATTACCACTCATATACATCCATATTACTTGTATTTCACTATCTCTTCGCCGAACTAGTGCACCTATACACCGACAAGTGTATTTGGTGTGTTGGGGACACAAGAGACTTCTTGCTTTGTGATTACAGGGTTGCTTGAGAGGGATATCTTTGACCTCTTCCTCCCTGAGTTCGATAAACCTTGGGTGATCCACTTAAGGGAAAACTTGCTGCTGTTCTACAAACCTCTGCTCTTGGAGGCCCAACACTGTCTACAAGAATAGAAGCTCCCGTAGACATCAGTCATCCAGTTGTTGCAGTCCGGCACGTAGGTGCACACGTATCCATGTGGAATTTCCTTGGGCGGATCATACAGGAATTGGTAGTCGCCTGGATCACCTCCAACCTTGTAGACGACGTACGCCGGTGAACCTTGTTGCTGTGGAGCTGCAAACGTGTGTTGCAGTGGTTGCCTTGTGTAGAGCGGTACCTCCCCTTGGTGAGTTCCTAGAGGAGGACCTGATGGAGAGTACTTGTGCTTCGTGACTTTGTTATCACCAGATTTTGGCCAAATCAGGAGATGGGCCGTAAGTGAAGATGGGCTTGAAGGACGTACACGTGGAGCATCTTCGAAGCGGCCTTGCGCTAAGAGTTTGGGCTAAGTTGCCCGTGTGTCTGTAATATAGTAGATCGCATTGTAATTTAGATTAAAAGATAGAGTCTGGCCCGTGCACGGTTAGGTGCACGCCTCAATTAGAAAGTCCCTTGGACTATAAATATGTATCTAGGGTTATCGGAAAAGGAGGACAATCATCGTTCAACCAACACAAATCAGGCGCATCGCCACCCCTTTCTTCGAGGGTTTCTCCCGGGTAAGCACCATGCTGCCTAGATCGCATCTAGCGATCTAGGCAGATATCGTTTATTCGTCAACCTTGTACTCGCTCGTGCTGAAGCCTTGTTGATGGCTAGCGAGTACTATTTATCCTTAGGTGTTTAGGGGCTTGCATTGATGCTTTCATGTGCATATCTGCGTGGCAATGCCGTCCCTCGACACCTAGCTGCCCTTACGTCTATCCAGACGTAAGGGCAGCATCTTGCTTGTTCGTTACTTAGTAGATCCGATCCGTTATAGTTGCTCCTTGCTCCGCAGGATTAGTTTAACATCCGCATAGTTAGGCCTTATCGTCGGGGTCGGAGGATCCGGTAGTGCGTTAGATGTTGTTCACCGTCCCTACGAGGGATGTTCCGGGAATCAACGTTGCGTTGGTTTTTAGGCCTCTCGTAGGGGTGGTTTGCATCATCTTCCGTAGCTGCTAGGCCCGATCGCACGTAGGACGTTCCGGTTATGCGGTGAAAACCCTAAACTCGTCGTGGATCGCTTTAGCTTTGTCCCGATCAAGCAGGATCCCCATGCCATTGTAAATCCAACGTGAAACATGGGGCGATCGGCTCCTTGAGCCGATCCACAGAGAAACCCGAGAGCCGATAGGGCTCGTATTTAATGTTTACGTGTCTACCATGCGGGAACAACCGAAGCACTCTAACACCTTCCTGATCGGGTCTAGGTCGGGTGGCACGCCCTAGCAACCGCCGGGACGTGGCTGGAAGATTTGCGGGACGACGCGAGGTGCCAGGGTCCACTAAGCGGCCCTGGGAGCTTCCCGGCTCTTCGTGTTGCTTAGCCATTGCCCGTCGGTGGGTTTTGGAGGGTAACACATTCTGGCACGCCCGGTGGGACATCTTCTGCAACATCCACGTCAACACCGACACCCGAGATGGCAGAGGAACAGATCACTTACAAGGATCTCCCTGTGGAGCACAATAAGAAATACGATGAGCTGAAGGCCATCTGTGAAGCCGAGTTCAGCGGCTCCTTTGAGACGACCCGTTCTCACAGCATCAAGCTCAAAGGAGACACGCGTCTGTCGCATGGCGTCAACACAGTAGATCTCAGCCACTCCATAAGGGAGCCAGGGTTCTCCTTTAGTGTCAACATGGACAGGCTGGTGAACTGCCATAGCGCGGATAAAGCAGAGAGCAGCCACTCTCGTGGCAAAGATAAAGAGGAGGCCGTTCCACGCGACCGGCCCCAAGATGAGGATAGACGGTACCTGACCGAGGAGGAGGTGAGAAGTATACGGTATCAGCTCCCACTCTCCGTGCATCTCCTCAACAAATATGAGCAGCAGTATGACCGACGTCGGCGCTACGACGAAGACGATGAAAAATATCATCGGTCTGATGCGGAAAACAGGAGGTATCGTCAGCATGACAGGAACAACGACGGGTACGAACGCCACGCTAGAGGGAGGTCAAGGGAGCAAGACGACATGGATAAGCACTGGGACTGTCCCTTCTTCAAACATTGCTGGGACTCAGGAATGAGCCGATTGCCAACAATCGAGAACTGCCCAGAATGCAAACAGCGAAGGGGAAGGACAAATGAAGTTTCAGTGTTCGAACGTCTAGGACCTCTCCCACCTATCAACAAGCGAGCTGAGTCATCTCAAGAAGAGGACTTCGAGGAGTCAGATGGAGAAGAAGATAGGTATCACCGACCAAGGTGGTGCCCTGATGGACTCAGCCATTCTCAAAAGCGTAGAGTGCAGCGGCTGCGAAACCTGGAAGAAGCCGAGGCACAGTACCTGTACACGTTGAGAAGAGCACGGCCCGATCTGGCCGTGAAAATTCAGCAAACATTGGAGACGAAGGCGCGCCCGCCAAAGAAAGTATGGCGCCCAAAACAGGCGAAAGCCGATGCACAGGCATCGGTTGATGCCGATGCAGAGGCATCGGCTGGTACAAACACAGTATTTAGGATCTCGTCAGAGATTTATGACCCAAGACACGGTGAACATGCCCCCATCGAGTCGCGTCACCATAATAAGAGACCGAGAAGTTGTAAACCCTCATCAAGCATCATGATGGAAAAGGAGGCCGATCTTAGCAATCGACCAGCATTATCCTCAACATACGCTTTGCCGGTATTCAACATTGACCTGGCAAGCGATGGAAAGCTGGGTTATGGGTTTACATCAGCGGACGAACTAGAAGAGATTGATATTGGTCCTGGGGACAAGCCACGACCAACATTTATCGACAAAAAATTAGACCCACACCCGAGGGGCCCGATGATAGCCCCGTTAAAAGAGTACCCAGATTGTTTTGCCTGGGATTATACAGAGATGCCTGGGTTAGACAGGAGCATCATTGAGCACAGGCTCCCTCTGAAGAAAGGATTTCGGCCGTTCCAGCAGCGAGCACGACAGATGAAGGCCGAAGTCTTGGAAGAAGTCAAGAAGGAAATCAAGAAGATGCTGGACGCCGGATTCATCAGGCCATGCAGGTACGCTGAATGGATTTCCAATGTTGTACCTGTGGAGAAAAAGGACGGCCGATGGCGCGTAGCCATAGATTTTCGGAACCTTAACAGCGCCACTCCGAAGGACGAGTATCCGATGCCAGTAGCAGAAACCCTGATCAATGCAGCTGCTGGTCATAAAATATTGAGTTTCATGGATGGCAATGCTGGCTACAACCAAATTTTCATGGCTCCGGAGGATATACACAAGACTGCATTCAGAGTGCCAGGCTCAGTGGGCTTGTTTGAATATGTGGTCATGACGTTTGGACTGAAGAACGCCGGCGCGACATACCAAAGAGCCATGAACTACATCTTCCATGATCTAATTGGCAAGTTGGTGGAGATTTACATCGACGACGTGGTGGTAAAGTCTGTTGCGACGGACGGACACTTAGAGGATTTGCGACAAGTCCTGGTCCGAACTCGGAAGTTCGGACTGAGAATGAATCCGAAGAAGTGCGCCTTCGGTGTGACGGCCGGTCAGTTCCTAGGATTCTTGGTCCACGAGCGTGGGATTGAGATCGGCCTAAAAAGTCAAGAGGCAGTTCGAACGATGAAGCCGCCCACCACAAAGAAGGAGCTCCAATGTCTCATCGGCAAAATTAATTTCGTCAGAAGGTTCATCTCCAACCTGTCTGGGCGAATTGAGCCGTTTATGGGCTTGGTCAAAATCAAGCCCGATGAAGAGTTCCGCTGGGGGGCAGAGCAACAACAGGCCTTTGACGATATTAAGGAATACTTGACCAAGCCACCCGTGTTAGTTCCGCCGCGGCAGGACAGGCCATTCTATATTTACTTGTCAGTGGCTGATACCTCCATCGTGTCAGTGGTGGTGCAGGTTTATGATGGCCTGGAAAAAGTGGTTTTTTACCTCAGTAGAAGGATGTTGGACGCAGAAACAAGGTACCCTGAAATAGAGAAGTTGTGCCTCTGTCTGTTCTTCACCTGCACCAAGATCCAACACATCCTTGTGTCAGCCGATATCATCGTTATATGCAAATCGGACGTCATCAAGCATATGTTGTCGGCTCCTGTATTAAAAGGCCGACTCGGCAAATGGATGTTTGCATTATCAGAGTTTGAGATCCGGTATCAACCGGCAAAGGCAGTCAAGGGACAGGCGCTAGCAGATCTGATCGCCGAACGAATAAACACGGACGTAGCAGCACTATCGGTGCGTGCATGGGCTATGTTCTTCGATGGATCGGTTTGCGAGGATGGTTGCGGCATCGGCGTGCTACTCGTGTCGCCTCGGGGGGCAACATACTCCTTCTCTATCAAGTTGGCTGACCCCTGCACCAATAACGTGGCTGAGTATGAAGCGATCTGCAAGGGAATGAAGTTACTCCTGGAAGCTGGGGCTGAAGCAGTCGAGATCTTTGGAGATTCCAAATTGGTGATCTCTCAGCTCACAGAAGAATACAAGTGCGAAAGCGAGTCACTCTTCCCATTTTGGATACAATGCCGTGAGCTAATGGCACAATTCAGGTATATAAGCTTAAATTGGATCCCAAGGTTGCAAAATACTGAAGCAAACGACCTCGCACAAACAGCGTCAGGGTACAAGGACGTAGCAGGAGAAGCCGATTTACAGGTGCAATTCCTGGAACCAGATGATTGGAGAGCCGATATCTTCAATTACTTGAAGGATCCGGCTCGGGGGGCACCTAAGCGTACAAGATACAGAGCCATGAAGTACGTACTGTTTGGCGATGACATGTTTTATAGAACTTTGGAAGGATTACTTCTCAAATGTCTGGGACCAGCCGAGTCCAATCGGCTCTTGCACGAGGTGCACGAGGGTGCTTGTGGAACCCACCAGTCGGCCCATAAGATGAAATGGCTGATTAGGCGCTCCGGATTTTATTGGCCTACCATGCTTGAAGATTGCTTCCGAGTATTATAAAGGTTGTCAAGCATGTCGAAGTTTGGGAGCATTCGGATGGTGCTCGCATCAGCAATGAATCCCATCATCAAGCCTTGGCCATTCCGAGGATGGGGTATGGATATGATCGGAGAAATTCATCCTTCATCGAGCAAGGGCCATAGATGGGTTACGGCCATTACAGATTACTTCACGAAATGGGTGGAAGCGGTCCCTATGAAGAAAGTAGCGTCGGAAGACGTTATCAAGTTCGTATTGGAACATGTCATTCATAGGTTCGGGATCCCCCAAACTATTACGACCGATGGAGGTTCGGTCTTCGTTTCGAAAGAGGTGAAAAAGTTCTGCGATGACATGGGAATCAAGTTAATCCGATCGTCTCCATATTATGCTCAAGCAAACGGGCAGGCCGAAGCATCCAACAAAAGCTTGATCAAGCTGATCAAGAGGAAAATTGACGAACACCCTAAACGATGGCATGAGGTGTTGTCAGAGGCGTTGTGGGCTTACCGTATGTCGTGTGATGGAGCAATCAAAACCACCCCGTACCAGCTGGTCTATGGACAAGAAGCTGTGTTGCCCTGGGAAGTCAAGGCAGGGTCAAGGCGGGTCACGTTTCAGAATGATCTAACTGCTGAAGAATACGCAGCCCTGATAAGTGATAGCATTGAGGATGCGACGGAGCTTAGGCTATGGTCGCTCGAGAAGATCAAGGAGAACAAAGCCAAGGTAGCTCGGGCATATAATAAGAAGGTGAAGCCAAAAGAATTCCAAGTTGGTGAGTTGGTATGGGAAGCTGTATTGCCATTGGGGACGAGGGATAAAGAGTATGGTAAATGGTCTCCGAATTGGCATGGCCCGTATAAAATTGTCCAAGTTCTGAAGGGGAATGCGTACATGCTCGAGATGTTGGATGGCGTGAAGTTCCCAGTAGCTGTCAACGGCCAGCATCTCAAGAAGTATTTCCCAAGTATGTGGGATGATGGACAGTAAAGATATGGAGGCCGATACACAAATCGGCCAGTAAAAAATAAATGGGGGCCAATTGTATGAAATCGGCCGGTAAAAAAGAAAAAAAAATATATAATGAGAAAAATATAGCCGATGCGCAGTCATCGACTCTAGAGACTGAAGGATACTCTGAACATCTGAACGTGGTTTGTATCCGTTTGACCGTGGAAAGGCAGCCGTCTCGCCTGGAATCGCGTTTGGAATGCAGGCCGATGCTGTGCCATCGGCTTTTTGAGCAATGATTTCATTGAACAATCAGCCAAATTGACAAGAAAGCAAAGGTGATTGAAAGAAATTTTCTTCATTAATAAGAGAGGATCTTTACAATGAAGAGCCGATTGCTCAAGAAAGGAAGAACAAAAGAAGAGCCGATTGCTCAGGGACTACTAATCCTACAGAGCTAATCGTCGCTGGCCTCATCGTCAGCGCCGGAGCCGCCGTCGGCGCTGCTTCCGGAGACTTCTGCGTCGCTGCTGCCCAGGTCTTCAGCTGGAACCTCTTCTTCCTCGTCATCATCATCATTCTCACTGTCCGCCCAACTGCGGAAACGCTTTGTCGGCGGATATCCAGCGGAAGAGGAGGAATCATCTTCCTCATCTTCTTCTCCTTCCTCGTCATCATCATCGTCCTCGCTGTCCGCCCACATGCGGGAGCGCTTCGTCGGCGGGTGCCTGGCGGAGGAGGGGGCCTCTTCCTTCTTCACTTGTTCTTCCTTCTTGTTGGAGGAGATGGGGTTCGCCCCGGAGTGGGGGTCGTCTTCATTCTTCGGCGGAGCTCGGAGGGAGAGATCTGAGGAGGTAGAGGAAGAAGAAGACATTGCTGCAGTGGAAGAGGGTTTTTTGGTGCTGGTGGGCAGAACAGAGCAAGGGGATGAAGTGGCGAACCGTCTGGCACAGATAAATAAAGGGGATGCAATGAAGATTTAATGCTATGACGGTTCTCGAAGACGTGATGCCAAAGCCGTCCAATCGTGCAGAGAAGTTGGGAAGGCAAGAGTCATGATGAAGAATACTGCGACGGTTCTGCTCTGCCACGACACGACCCCTCGAAGGAAAAAACAGATGGTTTTGATATTATCATTACCAAAACCAGGGGGCATGTGTTATCACCGGATTTTGGCCAAATCAGGAGATGGGCCGTAAGTGAAGATGGGCTTGAAGGACGTACACGTGGAGCATCTTCGAAGCGGCCTTGCGCTAAGAGTTTGGGCTAAGTTGCCCGTGTGTCTGTAATATAGTAGATCGCATTGTAATTTAGATTAAAAGATAGAGTCGGCCCGTGCACGGTTAGGTGCACGCCTCAATTAGAAAGTCCCTTGGACTATAAATATGTATCTAGGGTTATCGGAAAAGGAGGACAATCATCGTTCAACCAACACAAATCAGGCGCATCGCCACCCCTTTCTTCGAGGGTTTCTCCCGGGTAAGCACCATGCTGCCTAGATCGCATCTAGCGATCTAGGCGATATACGTTTATTCGTCAACCTTGTACTGCTCGTGCTGAAGCCTTGTTGATGGCGAGCAGTACTATTTATCCTTAGGTGTTTAGGGGCTTGCATTGATGCTTTCATGTGCATATCTGCGTGGCAATGCCGTCCCTCGACACCTAGCTGCCCTTACGTCTATCCAGACGTAAGGGCAGCATCTTGCTTGTTCGTTACTTAGTAGATCCGATCCGTTATAGTTGCTCCTTGCTCCGCAGGGATTAGTTTAACATCTGCATAGTTAGGCCTTATGCTGGGGTCGGAGGATCCGGCAGTGCGTTAGATGTTGTTCACCGTCCCTGCGAGGGATGTTCCGGGAATCAACGTTGCGTTGGTTTTTAGGCCTCTCGTAGGGGTGGTTTGCATCATCTTCCGTAGCTGCTAGGCCCGATCGCACGTAGGACGTTCCGGTTATGCGGTGAAAACCCTAAACTGTCGTGGATCGCTTTAGCTTTGTCCTGATCAAGCAGGATCCCCATGCCATTGTAAATCCAACGTGAAACATGGGGCGATCGGCTCCTTGAGCCGATCCACAGGGAAACCTGAGAGCCGATAGGGCTCGTATTTAATGTTTACGTGTCTACCATGCAGGAACAACCGAAGCACTCTAACACCTTCCTGATCGGGTCTAGGTCAGGTGGCACGCCCTAGCAACCGCCAGGAAGTGGCTGGAAGATTTGCGGGACGACGCGAGGTGCCAGGGTCCACTAAGCGGCCCTGGGAGCTTCCCGGCTCTTCTTGTTGCTTAGCCATTGCCCGTCGGTGGGTTTTGGAGGGTAACAGACTTCTTGCACCACATTGAGCGCGACACGCTCCAGAGTATTCACCAAGCTCTCAGCATGCCGATGAAGAGAGTGAGCAACGGCATAGTTGACTTCCTGTCGCAGGGCTCTGGTACGTTTGTCCGAAGGGAGAGATAGATCTAGTCCATCCAGCGCGCCTTCGGGTTGGAACCCTTTGAACTTGATCCCGTGCGAACGGGTTTTCTCAAAAGCGCCGATGAGATCGGCTTCCAAGATGGCCTTGAGCTCATCATATCTCTTCTTATGCTCAGGAGGCAGATCTTCATACTTGACTGGTTCTTCCGCCATCTGAGACGCAGATGTCGACGTGGTTGCTGTGGAAGATTGTCCCGATGTCCCACCGGGCGTGCCAGAATGTGTTGCTCTGCCAAAACCCACCGGCGAGCAGTGGTTAAGCAACACGAAGAGCCGGGAGGCTTCCAAGGCGGCAGCGGGCCCCGGTCCCTCGACGTCGTCCCGCAAATGCTCCGGCACACGACCTGGCGGCTGCAAGGGCGTGCCACCTGACCTATACCTGGCCAGGAAGGTGTTGGATTGCTTCGATTAGTTCCCTGCATGGCAGACACGTAAACATTAAATACGAGCCCTATCGGCTCTCAGGTTGCCTCGCGGATCGGCTCAAAGAGCCGATCGCCCCATGGTTCACGTTGGATTTTCAATGACATGGGGATCCTGCTTGATCACAACAAAGCTAAACCAATCTACGACAGTTTAGGGTTTTCACCGTATGATCGGAACATCCTACGCGTAATTAAGCCTAATAGACACGAAAGATAATGGAAAACTAACCCTAAAAGAGGCCTAAAAACCAACATTAAGTTAATTCCCGGAACATCCCTCTTAGGACTAACAAACCATACCTAACGCACTACCGGATCGTTCAACCCGTTTGCAAGGCCTAACCATACGGATATTAAACTAATCCTTGAAGAACAAGGAGCAACTATAACAGATCGGATCTACTAAGTAACGAACAAGCGGGATGCTGCCCTTACACCTAGATAGGTGTAAGGGCAGCTAGATATTGAGGGACGGCACAGCTAAGCAGATATGCGCAAGAAAAGCATCTATGCAAGCCCCAAAACATCTACGATAAATAGTGCTACTCGCCATCAACAACGCTTCAATACGAGCAACACAAGGTAAACGAATAAATGCGATCTAGGCAGCATGATGCTTACCCGGGAGAAACCCTCGAAAGAAGGGGTGGCGATGCGCCTGATTTGTGTTTGTTGTGAACGTGATTGTCCTCCTTTTCCGATAACCCTAGATACATATTTATAGTCCAAGGGACTTTCTAATTCGGGCGTGCACCTAACCGTGCACGGGTTAAACTCTATCTTTTATCTAAACTAAAATGCGATCTACTATATTACAGATACACGGGCAATTAAGCCCAAACTCTTTGCGCAAGGCTGCTTCAAAGATGCTCCACGTATATATTCTTCAAGCCCATCTTCACTTACGGCCCATCTCCTGATTTGGCCAAAATCCGGTGATAACAGTTACATGGACCGTGGCTGCCCTTCATGGTCGCTTATCATGGCTGTGCCACCGATGGTCATCCCAGCTAGCTTCTCTGTTTCGTGGATCCTATTTTTCCGCTGCTGTAAAAGGAACGACGATTTTGTTCTGTTTTGGTACTGATTTGTTTAACCGAACGACTGAGTGCAGATCTAATCTGCTAGGTTGATCGTTTCAGCCACATACGTACAATTACGGTATTTCACAAAGTATTTTGGAGTAAAAAAAATTAATCTCTACTATTAAGAGCAAACTGGTGAATGCCTGGTGTCACATTTTCAGGATGGACAATAATACCCCCCACGTCCTCAATTCATATTTTCTCCCTCAAACCACCCGGTCCGCACTCCTCAAAAATAGCTAACCATCTTATCTTATCTTATCTTATCTTGCTAATAGGAACAACTACCTTGATGGAATTATCACAGTTTGACTCAATTTACCACACGCATATCATCATGGCAACCCATCGTTTCCGACTCTGGTGGCGTGGCATCGCCGCACCGATGGGTGGGACTGCCAGGCGCAAATCTGGAAGGTGTAGCAGTGCGAGTCGGCTTTCACATGGTGCGTGCACGTCGCGGCCGCCGGTAGCTCTTTGGATGAACGGGGCGACTGAATTTTTTCGGCTCTTTGAATGGAGGAGGGAGGGAGT
This sequence comes from Lolium rigidum, assembly GCF_022539505.1. Classification (NCBI taxonomy): domain Eukaryota; kingdom Viridiplantae; phylum Streptophyta; class Magnoliopsida; order Poales; family Poaceae; genus Lolium; species Lolium rigidum. Next base: position 312,423,915 of record NC_061508.1, on the reverse strand, counting down.
AGATCGAGGGTTAAGCAGCGACCATGGCGTGTGGTCTACCGCGTACGCCTCATTTGCCTTGTGCAAGAGAAATTGAGAAAAGAGATGAGAATAGCTGGAGACATAGATTTGGCTTGTGTGTTTACTGCTGCTGCCGCTGACTGCTAGCGCGCGTGTTTGCCTGCCAATTGCAAAGGTGTGTTTCCACTTCGTCTTATTTTATCTCAGAATGAGCGCGTGTGCTTTCTTGTGTATGCCGTGGCTGCTAATTGCTATTGATGCTGCTTGCTAGCACGTACAGGAGTGTTAGATGCTGCTTTCCTGACTGCTGTAAAACTTTTTGTTTCCCAACGCCTCAGGCCGGCAACCAGCGGGCCACGCCTCCATCCAACGGCACCGCGTTCAGGTTTTTTTGACATACGAAGTGGTGATCCTATTACTGCTTTGTTGACTTCTGTCATATCTTTGGATACTTCACCGTTCAGATCATGTGGTGATCTTGCTTAGCTTATGTAAGTAATTAGTCTGAGATGTTTGAGTTATTGAGATTGCAGATCCGGTATTTTTTCTCTCCCCTGAAGTCTCCGATCGGTTTATTTGTTCTATAATTGCTTTTGGATTCTGTATTTTCCTGTTTTTATTACCGATGTATTCATGGATCTTGGATCCCCCAAAATCTGTTTTGCTTGTTTGTTAATATATGCAGAATCTGTGATATATTCATGATAACCTGTAACCGTGGAACATGATTGTAGCCTGATGTAAATTTCTAACGTGGAGAGGGCTCACGTTGGTCCATGCATCTTATTTATCTACTTCATGTTGCAGAAATTTCTTGTTCATATATTCCATCATATTTATTGAGCCAATCGTTCTTGTTCAAACAGATTTTTTTTTGTTGAAGGGAATCTCAAGAACAAATGCTTCAGATCCAAATGTCAATGGATGGTTTGTTCTGAATAAAATTTTTGTTTAATCTCCATATGTGTAAATCGTGTTGGAATTCTGTACCATTTTTTATGGGTAATATCAGAAATTAATTTCGTATCATATAAAAAATATGGCAATGTCAGAAATAAATTTCTATCATATGAATTTTTTTGTTGTGCCATGAGAATGGGAAAGAGTGGAGAAAAATGAACGGTAAAGTTTGTGTATTATAAACCAATTTTACGGTTCAAACTGATATACTGAATGATTCTGGTTCATGCCATATTAATTTCCCATTCTATCCTGGACAGAACTACATCGAGGTCGACCTTGTTTTTGCTTATAGTCAGGTCACCGAAACTATCCATTTGTGGTAAAGGAATATTTCCAAAAATAGTAATAGTGGGTCCGCGTGGGAACCAAAGGAAAGCACGGGCAACTCTTCAACGGCGGAGTAACAACCGTGCGGCTGATGGAGTAGTGGTTTAGCTTCGGAGGGCGGAGAGGTCGGCAGCCTGAACCGTCCGCCGAATGGCAGGGAGGCCGGCAGCCGAAACCGTGCGCCGGGGGTGTGGAGGCCGATGGTGAGTGGCTCGGCGCCGGAGGATGGGATGGACGTGAGAGAGCTAGCCGTGGACGGGCGCCAAACATCGAGTGACCTTGGCGGCGTGTGTGGCCACAGGCGGCATGAGTAACCCATGCGGTGGTGTCGGGAGAATGTGAAATTGGGAAAAGTTTGTTATTTTAAAATTAAAATTGCGAAAATTTGGGTGAGGAAGAAAGCAAGATTGTCCGACTTTTCTCAGTACTCCAATACCAACAAGCACTGACATGTGGTTTTCTGTGGTTATCATTACAATAAAAGTATTATCATCCTAATGACCAAGAGATAATAATATTTTCCATTTATTTGCAAAAAAATGTTTGGTTACTTAGTATTTTCTTTTATGCTTTCATGCGATAAATGATTTGTTCATCCAATTTGCACCGGGAGTACTTTATGTTCACATTCTTATATTTTTATGAAAATAAAACTTCATGCTAACTCGATAGATTGATTGTGCAGGATGGCTACGAGTTGACAAAGAGATTTTTGATACACATAGTCAAGTATCTTGCTAATGACATTGAAAATAACATCAGGATGTTGTGCGAGCATATGTTATTCACGATCAAGAGATCATGAATTTAATAAATAATATAAGAAATAATATGTCGGTCTCGTTGCCTTTTATAATTATTACACTAAATTATGTGATATGATCTTATGATATTTTAAATATTATGTGGTTATTTTTATGTACTTAAATGTTTTTGCGCATCATTTACACTTGTAATATTTGTGAAACTACATAAAGTGGTGACTGGCATAAGGTAGGGAGCCGTGGCGAAGCACGGGCATTCCACTAGTAGAGTTGTAAAGTGGGGAATAGGGCAAATTATAAAGGAATGAGTGTAATGTGTGACAAATAATAAAAGACAAAGTAATGTGGGGCAAATTATAAAGATCCAATGTAAGAGGAAGGCTTGTGAGGTGAGGGGATAAGAAGATAAGAGCATCTACAGCGCAGGGCGCTAAGAGCATCCCCACTCGTTGGCGCTCCCCACGCCCAAATCCGGCGAAATTTTCGTCCGGATTGGAGGAAGATTTGGCGTGGGGAGGAGTAGTTTCCCAGTCGTGTGCTTCCCAAGCGGCGTTTCTCGGGGAAAAAGAGGATGGCTCGGGGAATCCGGACGAAAGAGGAGACACGTGGGCGTGGGCGGTTGGTTTAGCTTCATCCGGAGTCCCCGGGAGACCCCGGGAAACCGAGGATGGCATGGGGAGTCCGGACGAAAATAGGCTCAAATCCGGACCAAAACGAGGAACCGGGGGGCTGACTGGGCCGTTTTTCGCCGTCCGGATGAAAAAAAGTGGCCGTGGGGGGCTCTGTGGGGAGACGAGTAGAGATGCTCTAAGCACGGACTCCAGGATCGTAATCCCAGTGAATCGGCAGTTCGTCGTACGTTCCCGGCCAAGAGACGCTTAAATATAGACGTCGACGCAAGACTTCGCGTCCGGCGCTTCGTTAGAGTTTGCTTGGGGCGCGCAAATCAAATTAATGCTGGTGTACAATTAAGCGCCTCAGATTAGAGTCCAGGGTTGGAGCTACGGACTCTTTCGTTCGACGCTGGGATTAACTCTCTTTTTTCCTCCGCTTAAGCGCCTGAACAAGCGCTCAGCATTGAAGATGCCCTAAGGAAGAACCGAAGAGGTACCAGCGTCGCGGTTCCAGGAGCACGATGCCGTTTCATCGATCGCGACAGCCGCCTCACAGGGAGCGGAACGTGCGGAGCTTCCTAGTATCTTTTTGCTTCATTAGTTTCATAAACTACTAACAAAACAACACAAATACTTAATCAGAAAACAAATCATTCAGCGTGCCAAATATGTTTAGTACTTCCTCCATCTACAAACGATGTCTCAACTTTGTTTAATTTTCATTTATCTTAATAATAGAACATGTCTAAATACATGTATATTTTCATAAAATTGATACATTCATATTTTGACAAAGTGACGAAACAAGTACTATTTCAGGACTGGAGATTGGAGTAGATGAATCGGTACTGGCTGCATGGGAGCATACGGGATATGTTGCACCATCAAAAAAATGTATTGTGTTTTTGACACGGTCATGTATACATATTTTTACTCGCAGGACATTCTCATACGGCGTTAAGGGAAATGTATGATGGATTTACGAGCGATACGACGATGGCAGAGCAGGCAACTAATTGCAAACATTCTAGAAGATAGAAATCAAATAAGATCGACGAAGAAGTTTGACATAAACATGGTTTAATTTGGATGTATAAGAAAGACATGTTTCCGCTCATCATCTGCATTCAATAATAAAAAATCTAATTATTTTGCTAAATACATTAGTTAAATATTTTATCTACCCGTAGCAATGCACAGGTATTGTGCTAGTACGTGGAAGGCAAGTTGCCTTGGTGCAGTGAGCATGTGTGTGTACCAGAACCGTGGAAGAAGGATCAGAGATCCTCCTCTGACCAGGGCTCACTTTCGGGTCAAGGGTCTAGCAACCGGCCGTCAGCAACGGCCAAGAAGGATGGAGAATTTTCGTCTCCTGTCAAACCTCGCAAGTCGCGTGCGAGGAAGACTAATGTTCCTACCAAGGAGCAGGATAACACTGGTGGAAAGCGCACAGCTGGGAGGAAACGTAAACAGGTTTACGTGGCTAAAATGGCCCCTGTCCTAGCTATCATGAACACGATAGTGGATGAGGCCCAGCAGAATGATGAACCTGGACTGATGAACTCGGTTGAGGCGGAGAAGGATGCGCTAAGTGGAGACTCTAATAAGAAGCAGAAGAGTGTCAGTGATATTGTACCTGTTCGATCGGCGGATCTCGCGGAGGCTGTGGATCAGCCCCACGATACGCAATGCGTCACTTCATTTGGAACTATCGAGGCCTTGGGTCGGACTCGACAGTAGGTGAGCTCTGGTGGCTTGTCAAGAAATACCGACCCACAATCCTTTTTCTTTCGAAAATGAAGATGAAGGATACGAGGCCCGAAAGTTTATGTGGTCCCTTGGTTACACTGGTAGCCTTGCTGCGAGCAGTGAAGGTCAAAGTGGTGGCCTTGTGTTGTTTTGGAAGCAACCATTCTATGTTGAGCTGAAGGGTAGAAATTCGAATTGCATCGATGTGGTCGTATCAACGGAAACATGAGTTCAATGACGTGCAACGTTTGTCTATGTTGAACCTCGTAGGGAGAAGCAGCATGAGTTCTTTGATCTGATGCGGCAAATGAGTACACAGTGATCTGGTCTGTGGATCTGCTGTGGTGACTTCAATGAGGTTCTTAGTCAAGATGAGCATTACGGCTCTAACGATCGTTCAGAAGCGCAGATCCGGTTATTCCAGGAGTGCTTGGATGATTGTGCCCTTTCTGACATGGGGTTTTCGGGTCCCATGTTTACATGGACGAACAAGCAGGACAATGACCGCAATGTAAGGGTCCGGGTAGACCGGGCTGTAGCTAATGGTCCGTTCACACAGATCATTGATGATTGCTTGGTGGAAAATGTCATCACCACCACCTCTGATCACTATGCTGTTAATATCAGCTTACAGAGTTTCAGCGACGACCCTGAATCCAAGCCGGTGCAAATGGGCTTCAAGTTCGAAGCGGCGTGGTTGAGATCGCCTGACTATATGCACGTTCTGGAGCAGGCCTGGAAGGATGGCTCCCAGGGGCCATCTTCACTTCGGTCCACTTGGGCCACACTCCATCGAGTGGAGACCTCGTTTGGGACAGTGGAGCAAGGACACATTTGGCTCGGTGGGCCGAAAAATTCGCAAGTTGGAGAGGCGTTTGAAATATTTACGTTTGGCGCCATGGGACGTGAACTCCAATGAGGCGAAAGCTGTGGAGCGAGAGCTCTGCGAGCTGTTTGAGAGGGAGGAGGTTATGGCAAAGCAGCGGTCCCGTGTTGGATGGCTCAAGGAGGGAGACCACAACACCTCGTTTTTTCATGCAAGGGCATCTACCAGGAGGCGCACGAATAAGATCAAAGCGCTTGTTCGGGGCGCTTGTTCGGGAGGATGGTTCTCGCTGCACTGATACCACGGAGATCAAGGTCCAGGTGGAGAACTTCTATGGCAATCTCTTCTCCTCTGAACCGCGAGATACCACAGAGTCGATCATTGATTCTATAAATGGTAAGGTTACTGATGGTATGAATATAAGTTTATGTAAACCGTATACCAATGAAGAGATCAAAACAGCTCTGTTTCAGATGGGTCCTACTAAGGCTCCCGGTCCGGATGGCTTCCCGGCCCTTTTCTATCAAACCCACTGGAATTTTCTGAAGCAAGAAGTGTGCAATGTTGTGAGGGGATTTATGGAAGGGGAAGTTATACCGGAGGGTTTATGTGACTCGATCATTGTCCTAATTCCAAAGGTATCTAATCCTGATAATTTGAAGAATTTCCGTCCCATTAGTCTCTGCAACGTGTTGTACAAAATTGCATCTAAAGTATTGACCAATCGTCTGAAGTTGATTCTCCCAGCTATTATCTCAGAGCATCAGAGTGCTTTTGTACCTGGCAGATTGATTATTGACAATTCTTTGATTGCTTATGAATGTCTCCATACCATCAGGAAGCAACATGCGAAGAAGCCCTTCTTTGCGCTGAAAATTGATACGATGAAAGCGTATGATAGGGTGGAGTGGAGCTACATACATGACTGTCTCGAGAAACTTGGTTTCGCCCCAGCTTGGATTCAGTCTGTTATGAGGTGTGTCACTACTGTTCGTTATGCTGTTAAAGTAAATGGTGATCTCATAAACTCGGTGATACCCACCGGGGGTATAAGGCAAGGCGACCCCATTAGCCCCTACATGTTTCTATTATGCACAGAGGGCTGTCTTGCCTCCTTCGGCAGCAGGAGATGGAGGGACATCTACAGGGCATCCGCAATGGACGTCAAGGGCATGCGATCTCCCACCTCCTCTTTGCGGACGATAGTATCTTTTTCGCCCGGAGAGATCAGCAAAGTGTACAAGCTCTGAAGTCCACTCTCACTCGGTACTGTGATGGCTCCGGTCAGAAAATAAACTTGGATAAGTCCACAATCTTCTTCGGTAATCATTGTGAGGCTGCGGTTAAAAATGATGTCATGTAGCTCTTGGGAGTCCAAAATGAAGCTCTACAAGAGACCTACCTCGGATTGCCAACGGAGGTGGGCAGATGTCCAATTGGTACGTTCAGATTCCTATCCGACATATCCTGGAAACGGATGAACACTTACTCGGATAGGCCTTTGTATCGCCCAGGCAAGGAAACGTTGATTAAAGCTGTCATCCAGGCGATCTCCACCTATACCATGAGTTGTTTTCAAGTGCATGTGGGGACTTGCACGTCGATCAGGCAAGCGATAGCAAACTTCTTGTGGGGTATCGAGGATGGACATAAGAAGATGCACATGAAATCATGGGACTGTCTATCAACGCCAAAAGCCCTTGGAGGGATGGGATTCCGCAATATGGTGTTATTCAATCAGGCAATGTTAGGACGACAAGCATGGCGCCTCCTAACTGAACCTGACTCTCTGTGTGCCCGTGTTCTCAAGGGGTGCTATTTTCCAGACACAGATTTCTGGAATGCCACCAAGCCACGATCTTCTTCTTATACCTGGCGTAGTATTCTATTTGGAAAAAATTGGTGCAGAGTGGAGTTCGATGGGGTATTGGTAATGGGAAGGGCATAAAAATTCTGCATGATAACTGGATTCCTAATGTCCTTCCTGATCGGGTGGTTACCTTAACCCCGCTGCCGGCGAACGCGACAGTGGATATTCTGTTGGATGAAGACACAGGGGTTTGGAACGAGGAAGTGGTCAGGGATCTCTTTGATGACACGACGGCCGCCAAGATCTTGGCTGTTCCTGTGAGTCGTCATGGTGGATATGATTTCCTACCATGGCCCCATGCTCGTTTCGGCATATACATAGTGTGGTCGGCTTACAATTTTGGCTAGGACGCAGCTATTTGTTCGGAGGAGAAGTCAGTCGGGTGGTGGTATGCCGTCTGATCTTTCTGATGAAACCTCTCTTTGGAAGAAACTATTGAAGTCGAAGGCCCCGGGAAAGATGAAGATTACAGTTTGGCGCTTTGCGCATGACTGTCTACCTAGCGGCCACCAGCTTCTGCGTCGGCGTGTGCCTGCCGCCGGTGCGTGCTTCTTTTGTGGAAGAGAGGAAAGAGTGGATTACACCCTGCTCTTCTGTCAATACTCCCAGGAGGTGTGGCGAAGGGTCAAAGCAAGAGTTCATCTAAAGCTGCAACAGCGCCTGTTCACAACCACAAAAGCCTCGGTGTTTGATTTCTTGGATCGTGCGAATGATCAAGCTGTGGTCACTCTAGCTGTGACCGTTTGGCATATTTTGAATGCCAGGAATGCGGTGCGACATAATGAACCTCTCAAGCACCCTCAAAGTTTGGCTGAGCAGATTCTTGCTTATATTGAAATGATCCAGCTGCATCTCATCAAACATCGTACCAACCATAGTCGTGAGGCCATCGCTCCAGCTCCATCTTGGTCTCCGCCACCGGAAGGTACGATTGTTGTTAGCGTTGATGCATCGATGTTCTCGGCTTCGTCTCGGATGGGGGTCGACGTCGTGGTTAGAAACCACAATGGTGATTTTATGGCTGCCCAAAGCCAGTTACTTGATGAAATCATGACACCCTAAATTGATGAAGCACACGCCATCAGATGTGCAGTCTCCCTAGCTCGTGATGAAGGTTGGAACATGATTGTCTTGGCGTCTGATTGCCTCTCGTTTATCCAGCGGATTAAGGCCCCGGAGAGGGATAGATCGCTGGTTGGAGTAGTGATTGAGGATATCAAACTCCTCTCTCACTCTTTGTCTTCAGTGACTTTCCGTCATGTTAGTAGTTTGTGTAATAATTCAGCACATACATTAGCTCGTCGAGCAGAGTGCGTTTGGTAGTGGTTACTTTAGAGATTATGTCCCGGATTGCATCCGTGACAAACTGTGTCTTGATATTATTTGATCAATAAAGTGCTGAGTTTTCAAAAAAAAAAAGTATTGTGCTAGTATATGTTCATTGCAAAGAAAAGGAGGACGGTACGTATGTGTGAGAAAACGGGATCTCACTGGAGTATACTGGGAAAGATATTATGCATCACATAAATTTTGTATACTCAAGAAATATCTCCTATTTAATTTGTATTGATTGCGATTCAATAATGTGATTAGCGGAATAAGTGGAGGATGGTGACTTGCCTTAAAAAAATGATCGGACGACTTTCAATCAGAGCGTGAGATTAGATCCACTTAGTTTAGAAGGACACGATGCTTTCAATGACGACCAATAAACATGTTGAGTGATAAACGACAAACTTCAATATAATACTAGTATAGATAGCATGTACAATAATGGTAGAGAAAACACACATTTTTAGTAGTCTATGTCATCTATAGAAGAGAATAAATATAAGTGATATAATGCATTATAACTTATTGTTATCTCTAGCAATGAATAAAAATCAATTAAATTTTATAAGAATTTGGTTCTTAAAAAAACAAATCGTTATGAGGGCAGTGGCATACCCAGTCCATCAGAGTTCAAATTCCAGATTTAACACTTTGGTGTCTCATTAAAAAAGGCGGAATATTCTTCAGTGAGAGGCGTCGACGTTCCTAACAGTGAGGCGTCTGTGGTGACTTCGTCGATCTCAAGACTCATCGGAACAGTTTTTTGAACTTGGTATCTCAGATATGTTCATAGGGGTAGGACGTGCATGTGTGCGATCATAGAGGTGAGTGTATGTAAGTATGTGTGAGCGTTTGCGTCTGTACTTTGTGTCGCCGAAAAAAACTTTTATGTTATATAAATACATTTGAGGAATTCCAATAATCGATCGGTTATCTAAAAAAAGAACTTTTGTGTTATGTAAAAAAAGGACTTTGCGGTTTGTTGCCATATCAACGCAATAATCGGTTTCTCAAATAACTTCTGGAGCTGCAGTTTGGGGAAATCCATAATTTCATATATAACTAAAGCATGGTATTCACCAGATAAGAAAATAAATTCAGCTCAAAACAAGAACCAATCAAATTATGCTTCATATATTGTATTTATTTTTCAGGCGCCTGTATTTGGAAAAGCTTGAAGTAAGACTCTTGTAGGAGTGGTTCAAAGCACATAAAGGATAGGAATATTGCATTTTATGGATCAACAAAATTTTCCCAAGGACGGCTTCCGTTTGGTTCAGGTTTGTGCATCATCCTACAATGAATTATTACATGTTGTTGCCGCCCATGAAGTAATTTGTACTAATTCTACATTCAATTCAAATTAACTCGTATCAACACACGGGAACATTTGCTAGTATTCTCTCAAACATACCAGTATATACTCCGATATTAGAGCGACAATCATGGTATCAGCCTTCATTATTCTCCATATATACGACTTGATGGCCTGTAGGGTATCGGCCTTAGTTATTGGAGAATTTTTACCATTCCAAAAAAGTTAAGCTGCAATCAAAAACGAGATACGGCAGCACCAATGCCTAGGCCGTCTCTATAAGCTCGAGCTTGGGGCGTCAACATTGCCCATCGACTACGTCCGACATTCTCCCTCTGGTCCTCTCTCTCAGGATTCAATCTGACCGAGGCGATGGGCAAGTTTCTTCTTCTCGCCGTCTTGATGGTGCTTTTAGCCGGCGGGTATGGAGCCAACGCTGCCAGGCTCTACACAACCAATGAACAGGTACTATATATCTTGCGGTGTACTCATCATCATCAATCATCGATCGTGTGAATTGGATTTCTGACACCGCTTACAGTATTAGATGATCCATTTCTCAGTCTGTCTGGCCAAGTTAAACTTTGACAATAGTTTGCTAATTTGCACGTCCATTGATCAGGTGAAAGCCAAAGAGTCCAGCAACTTACCAAGCTTCTTGTTGTCTAAGAAATTGCTCGGTCAATTTTCACCGCTTGATGCTGAATCTGGCTCCGCGATAGACGGCGTACGTATACGACAACTATTCAAATAACCATCACTAATTTTGCTTGATGGGCATGTCATTACAATATATACACTAATTCTCTGTGCTCTGTCGTCCCATATATAGGTTGCGGAACACTACTGGACGCCACCGGGAGCATCGGATCAGGGTTACTATGGGTTCATCGCCACGATGGACGTGTACGCCTTCAACCTAAGCTCTGAGCAGTTCACCACGGGGTTGGTTACCCTCTCGGACCAAGGAGTTGGCCCGGTTACGAGCCGCAATGTAGTCCAGATCGGCTGGGAGGTGAGTCTAATATTAACATGTCAGCGTCACATGCATATTCGATACGATATAAGGCTCATATTTTGCTTCCTAATTGTGCAAGATTTCGCCAAAGACGTACGGCGATTCACACATCCATTTAGGTGGTTTGTGGACGGTGAGTAATCAAGCCATGGAACACTAACTGGTTCTCTATATCTATATATAACCTTGTGGACCGATTTCTGATTGACTAGATGTCGTGATTTTCAAGTTATATATGTTGGTACTAACTTGTTACGTTTTTTTTTTCTGTTTCAATTTTGATCTAGACTGATGGATACCATAAAACTGGTTGCCCCAATACCGACTGTGGTTTTCAGCCAGAAAAAGGTGCGCCCATAGCTCTTGGTGGTATAATTGGGACGGCTTCCCAGCTCAATGGACTGAAACAGACTATCACGATTAAAATAATCAAGGTACACCCATGTTCAATATTGTTGTATGGTTTCAGCATTACAACTTGGATATTTTACCTTTCAGAGGAAAACCAAAATCTCATAAAAGTACTTTTCTTAAGTAAGAAAAACACAATTGTGTGAATATTAATCGGGCATTGCAACAATATAACATGTGTTTACCTCTTCAATCAAGCTTTGTTAGGTATACTTGCCATCTGATCTGTCGGTAATCTTAAATCTAATGGAACAAATATTTGAGATTGTGCTCATACTTATTGTTCTTCTTTGTTTATAATTGATTACCCTCTAATTTGGGCTTACATAATTTTCCACGTGGCATCTCTTTACTGAAATACCATGTCCATGCTCTCAATATATGTTCCATGTCACCTGAACTTTTTTTTGAACGAAGTTTTCTTGTGCTTGTGGTATGTTTGATCTGACATACATGCGCATCAGTGATTTGTAAGAAGGCGTTAGTACCTATGCATTACTTAGTTTGGTTAAGAATAAATTAGTTTTAATGCATGTTTGGGACTAATATTTTTTCCTAATTTATAGGAAGGCATAATGGGAGATTGGCTGGTATATTATGGACTCAACCAGGATGATCCTGCATTAGTTGGACGCTACCCCAAAGCATTATTCACGGGAGGGATGGCAGATCGAGCATCGACTATCCAGCTTGGTGGCTACGTCCAAACTCGCACAACGAATCTTACTCCGATGGGCAGTGGCTACCTTCCCACGGGTGATGCAATGGCTTCTGCATCTATGAGTAATATCCAGTTTATCGACCAGAATGGGGCCGCCTCGCTGGTGACGCAAGACTCACCCACGGACATTAGTGACTCGAGTATCTACCGAGTTACTCCCATTTCCAATGGGCGGTTCTTTTTTGGTGGGCCTTTGCAGCCATCCACATGACGAGATTGAATAGTTTTGGCTTTATATGTGCGTGATTTATGAACTATCAACTCGATCAATATTAGTTCATGGTAGAATAAGTATTCGTAATTGTGTTAGTTCTGTTTCACTACCCATAAATACAATGCATCTGGAGTGTTGGTGCTACATCACCGGTCAGTCTTGTTTCCCTGTAAAAATGGCAAACCATCCAAATCAGATCTTCTAAAACTCGAGTACTCCATGCATCTATCTTAATTATTTTTTTGGATAGCAACAGTTTGTAAGTTATGACCAACAAATTCACTGAGGAAGCATTATTCATGATACTCACATCAAGTCAAGAAATCTAGGAAGAATCTATATACGGAAATTTAATCGTATAGAATGTTCATAAGCTAGGAACCATGCTCTCACCTAATAATGCTCGGATTAGATATATGTTGAAGATAATATGAGATTTATAGCATGTATTATGAAGAAACATCACACCACATCCAAATCTTCTCCATGAGAAACATCAACTCATTTGATTTGCCAATACTTCAATTACTAAATATTGGATGAGGTAACATAAAAAAAGATATGTGAAGCCTCATTTTAAACATCAAAGCGAGCAGCCATCATAGTGTACTTCTCCGTTGTGTGACTTGATGATGCACGGAACACAGCCTACTACAGGGATTTTGTGTTGCCACTTAAGGCTATGCAGATCATACATCCTTCCCTATCTTCCACTCATAATCCGGTCAGAGTAATATTGCTGATAGACTAGACATAAGAAGTTTTGTGGAGCTTTCTTGATGGAGTTAATGAACTGTTCCAGCCAAGAATATTATTGTTGGTATAACTACAAAATCGTATTGATTTTTCATTGTTATACATCACACATAAGCCAATTTCTAGGGCTTTCTTGATAAATTCAACGACCTATAGCATAGAATAGGAAATATAACGATGAGGGCTTACTTGCCTGCCTAATGTTGTGTTGGAATTTTTGGGACATTTGGCTTTTGGCCCATGGCCCATTATCAAATTCTGAAACTCACATGGCCCATTCCAATAATCAGTGGCAGCACTAATGGAGGCTGAAGTTTAGTCCTACATTGCTAGTTGGGAGAGAGTTGGAGTGGTATATAAGGTGGGTTATTCTAGTCCTAGTAAGTGATTGAGAAGAGAGAGAGCCCTCGCGCACTCCTCCTCCACCGCCCCCCGCCTCGCCTCGACACGTCGCGCCGCGGGTTGCGGGAATCTCGTCATTAACGGACGAGTTACTCAGCCGTTTTGCTTTCCGGTTTTTCCGGATCGTGGCTGTGCCAACTCGGACGTGGGCTGCGCCCCACGACCTTCCCGAAACGCACTACATAAGACCCTGCGCAGCCCTAGCCGCGACTACTAGACGCATACGCTACTACCGGTTTCCAGTTCATTGCAAACCTGTAGGACGCAAGTGGGTGTTCAAGAAAAAAAGCTTAGGCTCGATGGTACTATTGAAAAGTACAAGGCACGACTTGTGGCCAAGGGTTATACTCAGAAAGAAGGCGAAGACTTCTTTGATACATACTCACCTGTAGCTCGACTGACCACCATTCGAGTACTACTTTCCTTGGCTGCCTCCCATGGTCTTCTCGTTCATCAAATGGATGTTAAGACAACTTTCCTAAATGGAGAGCTCGATGAGGAAATTTATATGGAGCAGCCTGATGGATTTGTAGTAGATGGTCAAGAAGGAAAGGTGTGTAAGTTGTTGAAGTCTTTGTATGGACTTAAGCAAACGCCTAAGCAGTGGCATGAGAAGTTTGAAAGAACTTTAACCGCTGAAGGCTTTGTTGTAAACGAAGCCGACAAGTGTGTATACTATCGCCATGGTGGGGGTGTGGGAGTTATTCTTTGTCTCTATGTCGATGACATATTGATATTTGGGACCAACCTTACTGTGATTAAGGAGGTCAAGGAGTTCCTATCTCGTTGTTTTGTGATGAAGGACTTGGAAGTAGCTGATGTAATCTTAAACATCAAGCTGCTGAAGGATGACGATGGTGGGATTACATTGCTTCAGTCCCACTATGTGGAAAAGATCCTGAGTCGCTTCGGGTATAGCGACTGCAAATCTTCTCCAACGCCCTATGATCCTAGTGTGATAATTTGTAAGAATAAAAGAATTGCTAGAGATCAATTGCGATATTTGCATATCATTGGCTCGCTTATGTATTTAGCCAGCACCACGAGGCCTGACATCTCCTTTGATGTAAGTAAACTCAGCTGTTTTGTGTCTAGACCTGGAGATGTTCATTGGCATGCTCTTGAGAGAGTTTTGCGCTATTTGAAAGACACTGCGAGTTATGGCATTCACTATCTGGGTATCCAAGGGTACTTGAGGGTTATGGTGATGAAAATTGAATATCTGATGCTGATGAGACTAAGGCCACAAGTGGTTATTTGTTTACACTTGGAGGTGGCCGTGTTTCCTGGAAGTCTTGCAAGCAGACCATCATTACGAGGTCAACTATGGAAGCAGAACTCACAGCATTAGACAAAGCCACTGTTGAAGCAGAGTGGCTTCGTGAGCTCTTGATTGACTTACCTGTGGTTAAGAAACCAATACTCGCTATTCCTATGAACTGTGAAAGTCAAACTGTGATCGTCAAAGTAAACAGTTCTAAGGATAATATGAAGTCATCAAGGCATGTGAAGAGGAGACTGGAAACTGTCAGGAAAATGAGAAACTCCGGAGTTATAGCGTTGGATTATATCCATACGTCTAGAAACCTGGCAGACCCCTTCACAAAGGGACTATCACGAAATGTGATAGAAAATGCATCGAGGGAGATGGGTATGAGGCCCACACTATGAGCTGCCCACGGTGGTAACCCACTCTATGTGATCGGAGATCCCGTGAATTAGAGCTGGGAGACAAGATGTTGGTCAGCTGGGAGGAGAGTATATATCCCTATAGCAATTTTACCACTCCGTAAGATGCAATACTCTCCTAATCTGCATGGCAGGTTGATAATTATCTTAATGTGTTCTAAGTGGCTTATTTTAGCAGAGATGTTGTCCTGCAGAACATCTTTTGAAGAACACACATATATGAGTCTGATTGTTAAACGTCGCAATCTATGAGAGTTGGGTGCTATCTAATAAACTCATGAAAGGCCCTGGAGTATGACGTATAAGCTCCAAACCGCGAGGAAGCCTCGCGGCAGCCTAGTATCGGTCTAGGCTTTGTATGAAGTTAGTGCGCAGAAAACTTGTAGTTCAAGGCATAGTCCACTATCCAAGTTGCAATCTAGTGTAACATGAAGCTTGAAGTGGAAGTTCAACTTAACAGTCTCCACGACATACCGGTATATAAAACAATGTTCTGGAAACTTTTTGATGAAATGTGCCAATGAGAGTTTGTGGGGGATTGTTCGAATTTTTGGGACATTTTGCCTTTGGCCCATGGCCCATTATCAAATTCTGAAACTCACATGGCTCATTCCAATAATCAGTGGCAGCACTAATGGGGGTTGAAGTTTAGTCCCACATTGGTAGTTGGGAGAGAGTTGGAGTGGTATATAAGGTGGGTTGTTCTAGTCCTAGTAAGTGATTGAGAAGAGAGAGAGCCCTCGCGCACTCCTCCTCCTCCGCCGCCCACATCGCGTCGCCACGCCTCGCCTCGCCTCGCCTCGTCACGACACGACACGACACGCCGCGGGTTGCGGGAATCTCGCCGAGCCGAGCTTATCTTTTTGATGTTTGGGAAATTAATTGTGTAATTAATTTTGAGTTATTAACGAACGTGTTACTCAGCCGTTTTGCCTTCCGGTTTTTCTGGATCGTGGCTGTGCCGACTCGGACGTGGGCTGCGCCCCACGACCTTCCCGAACCGCACTACATAAGACCCTGCGCAGCCCTAGCCGCGACTACTAGACGCATACGCGACTACCTGTTTCCAGTTCATTGCACCGCCGCCTTCGTCTTCCTCATCCCGTCCGTCGGCGTGCACCGACTGCCGGGACAGTAGGCCTCCGGAACCCTGCCTCTCGTGAACCTGTACGGGTGAGGGGCAATCAGGTTTTTGGGGAGCGCTCCGGCGCGACTACTGGCATCACGACGTCGTCATCGGACGACGAGTTCCTCCACACCGACAACTTCTTCCCGGATCTCAGCGACGTCTTCGACAATCTAAACATGGGCGACAACGACGCTGCTGCGAAGTATGTGATCTTGTCGTTTCTCTTTCAGTTTCTGTTAGAGTTCCTTCTTCTAGTTTCTGTGGTAGATGCGATCGGTTTGTCTTGTTTAGATGTGATCTGTTCATCTATCTTACTAGTCTGCACGATTAGTTTATTTGTTGTTTTCATAGTCATGATTTATCAATTACTTGTACGGATTATTTCATATGGATATTTTCTTATATATTCAACAATCCAAAAACCTGAATATAGGCAAATCAATTCAAGCAGCGTTGCTGCCGCTACTCGACCTCCCCTCTTTGATGGTATGCATTACAAGAGGTGGCGCACAAAGGCACTTCTATGGTTTACAAACCTACACTGTTTTAGCGCCACAGATGCTAGACCTGAGGGGCCTCTCTCTGCAGAGGAGCAGGAAAAGTTTGAGAAGGTCGACGCCATGTTTAAGGCGGCCTTGTTCAGCATTCTTGGGGACAACATTGTTGACCCCTACATGGCTTTCGACCATGGTAAAGATGTGTGGGATGGGTTCGATGCCAAATTTGGGGTCTCGAACGCTGGCACTGAATTGTATGTCATGGAGCAATACTATGACTACAGGATGACTGATGAGCGCTCCGTGGTTGAGCAGGCTCATGAGATTCAGTCCCTTGCCAAAGAACTCGAGCAGTTTAAGTGTACCTTACCGGACAAATTTGTGGCCGGTGGCATTATTGCCAAGCTTCATCCCTCGTGGAGGAACTTTGCTACTTCTCTGAAACATAAGAGACAAGAGTTTTCTGTTTCGGATCTCATTGGCTCGCTTCATGTGGAAGAGAAGGCGAGAGCAAAGGACACACGCGCTCGTAGTTTTGAGGGAGGTTCTAGTGCCAATGTGGTACAGAAGAAGAATTTCCAATCTCAAAAGTCTAAGAATAAGAACAATGGAAAAGGCAAGTTTGACGAGAAGAACAAAGCCTCCAACTCAACCAACTTCAAGAGGAAGACTCCTTATAAGAAGAAAGGGAATGGCCATGTTTGTGGCGCTCCTGGACATTGGGCTCCTGATTGCCCAGAACGCCATGATCGGCGTGGGAACAACGGCAAGTCCGCAAATGTTGTTATTGGCATTGATACTGAGATGAAGGACGTTGGGTACGGTATTTCTCCTACTGTCCTTTCAGTATGTAATTCTCCTGATTGGTGGATAGACACCGGAGCCAATACACATGTATGTTCTGATGTCTCTATGTTTTCTTCTTATCAGGTCGCAAGGACTTCCTCTGTGCTGATGGGAAACGGCTCATGAACTTCTGTTCGTGGTGTTCGTACGGTGGACCTGAATTTTACTTCGGGAAAGACCATCCAGCTGAAGAATGTGCAGCACGTTCCCTCCATTAATAAGAATCTCGTTAGCGGATCGCTTTTATGGCGAGATGGTTTTAAGTTGGTTGTTTAGTCCAATAAAGTTGTAATTTCCAAGTGTGGACAATTTGTTGGAAAGGGTTATGTGTGCGGAGGTTTGTTCCGCTTATCTTTGTCAGACTTATGTACTCAAATTATTAATCATGTTTGCAATGATAGTGAGTCCGATATTTGGCATTCACGACTTTGTCATATTAATTTTGGGTGCATGACACAACTAGCGAATATGAATATAATTCCAAAATTTGCTATTGTCAAGAAATCCAAGTGCCAAGTATGTGTGCAAGCTAAGCAACCACGTAAGTCTCATAAGACTGCGGAGGCAAGAGACTTGGCACCGCTGGAGCTTATACATTCGAATCTTTGTGAAATGAATGGTGAATTGACAAAAGGAGGGAAAAGATACTTCATAACTTTAATTGATGACTCTACTCGATATTGTTATGTGTATCTCCTGAAATCTAAAGATCAAGCTCTTAATCACTTCAAAATCTTTAAAGCTGAAGCAGAAAACCAACTTGATCGAAAGATCAAGCGGCTAAGGTCTGATCATGGTGGAGAGTATTTTTCCAACGAGTTTGATTCCTTTTGTGCGGAACATTGTATTATCCATGAGAGGACGCCTCCCTACTCACCTCAGTCAAATGGGATGGCCGAAAGAAAGAACCGTACTCCAACTGATTTGGTTAACGCCATGTTAGATACATCGGGTCTATCCAAGGCATGGTGGGGGGAGGCGATATTGACTGCGTGTTATATCCTAAACCGTGTCCCCACAAAGAACAAAACCATTACCCCTTTTGCGGAATGGGAAAGGAAAAGGTTGAAACTCTCTTACCTATGAACTTGGAGTTGTATGGCGAAAGTAAATGTGCCGATACCCAAGAAGCGCAAGCTTGGTGTCAACACCCGGATTTTTAAGTCCAGATGCCTATTATGCCATACATCGCAATCCCAGGAGTATTGTTTTTGCGAGACATAATAGATTGATATCACAGAACATCATTCATTACAACACATAATTGTCTTACATCAAAGGATCACATGATCCAGTCTTAATACATCATAGTGGATCTAGAGATCCTATTACAAAACACATAGCGGAAGAGAAGTAGTAGCGGTCGTGGTCCATCTGTTCCACAGGCAACTGTTGACGTCAAGAGTGGTCCTAGTTGTCGTAGACGTCCTGCTGTCCATCTGCAGTGTACTGGTTCTGATACTCCTCTTCACAGTCTGGCCATTTGAATAGCCAGGGACAAAGCCATGAGTACTTTAAAGTACTCGCAAACTAATACTAAGGTAAACACTATCAATTATAGTAAGGGGTGCTAAACTCTAGGTTTATTTGCATAAAGCCAATTTTAGTTCACAAACATTTAGTAAAAGCCTCTTCATTTGCTAACTAACTCAAGTGGGAACATTAGTGTCATTCCCACAACTCTGTTGTGATTCAATTCAAATTCACCATTCACCTTTCAAGTTCAAGTCACAAGTCATATGTCACATTTTGAAAGTGGTCTGATGACGGAACAGTATGGCCTTTCCAACCGTCCATAACCGTGGACGCGACTATTCGAATAGTTTTACACTCTGCAGAGGTCCTACACTTGTGCCACAACATTTGCAATAATCCGTCAGGGTTAACTGGCCTGATTTATCACACTCCGTGTGCGGACTACCAACCATAACCTTTCACTTACATACCCTAGTATAGGCACCTCTCCCCATGAGCTTGGACTCCCAGTGAAGACAAACCGTCGGCTTGGGAACTGCACAGGGCTTCGGCCGAACATTCACCTCATTTCACGTCATTTCACATCATTTCACCTGTAACGGAGGCAGCCTCGGCATAACCCCTATGACGCTTGTTTAGAGGGAACCCATACTAAGATACATAAACTTCCAGTTAAGCCCTTACCCATAATCAGGCATTGGGGGTACTTGCAAAATTGGAATGGTATCGCATCCGAACCCAACCATCAGTTTTTGTAAAGTTCACCATGTCATTCACACGTCACATTCACCTTCAAAATCTTCCAATAGAATGACTCATCATTCCAAGGTTTTCAAAGTCATTTCATTTCACAAGTTCCCATCTAGAGTAGTCAATTTTATTTGTTAGCACTAGCAACTAGTCATGAGGGGTGCTAACTAGCTTATAGCTTTCTAGGCTAAGTTTGATGCTCTTGTTCTACTCTATATCTAGACCAAGTGAATCATGAATCAAAAAGTAACTTTGATAAATCCAAAATTAATAAAGCTTGCAAGGTAAAAACTGGGGATAGGATCATTAAGCATAAAGTAAAAAGGTGGTGATGCCTTGCTCTTGTAGAGCTTTGCACTTTGCAAGAATATTAGCTTGCATTAGTAATAGCTTGCATTAGTCTAGCTTGCCTTGGTTGGTGTGGTGATCAAAGGTCTCCTCTTCTTCCTCTTGGTAGAAGACCTCCTCTTCTTGGTAGTCTCCGGTACTAGCGTCTATAAACGAATACGATGTACACAATCACCAAACAAAACTTAAAAGCTAGACTAAGCACACACATGAGTCACACAAGTTAGGCTAGCATCACAACATTATTATTATGTTGGTTGACTTTATTTTCTTCTTAAGAAAAATAATTTCCTCTCATTACAAATATTAATGAAGATTTCTATTTAATTCTTTGGAGAAATAATTTCCTCTCATTGAATCTTGTTAAGATTTAATTTCCTCATATGATAATATATGAACTCATGTTGACCAAGGTCAACACTTCATAATCACAATTTCGGAAAATGATTTAAATGAGGTGCTACACCTCGTGCAATTTAATACTATCATGGTAGTGATTTAATATCCCCAACTAATTCAATATGAGATTATATAGATCATGGTCACTATCTCATGTTGAGTTACTTGAGACAAGATTTAAATGAGAAGAATACATCTCATATGATTTAATACATAGTTTTTGAATAATTTACATACTACTATTGAAATGATTTATTATTCTCAAGTAAGAACATATGGGGTCATGAAGACAAATGTCATCACCTCATATTGAATTACTTGGAACAATGATTTAAATGAGATGCTACACCTCATATAATTTAAATACCATTTTTAAATAGTTTAAATGAGCTAGAAATGGCCACATAGCCACTATTTGAATCTAGCCCATGATCATATGAAGCAACCCTATCAGATTTTTACATAAACAATTAGAGTACTTGAAATGTGAATTATGAGAATTTTAATCACCTCAAAATTCATCATGGTTGATTTTATAAATTTATTTGAATGCTGAAAACTCTCTGTGTTGTTATTTTTACTATTCGAATTCTACAATAGATCTTGATGTGAATCCAGTGGGGTTGGATAGAGCATTTCATAAGCTTTCCAACAATATAAAGTTCATCGAATTTGGTTGAGTGGATTTGAAGTTATTTAATTTTGAGCAAAGCATCTGTAAAGAATTTTGACTGAAAAGATTTAAATTGAATTCAAAATTCTGGGCCTAGGCGGGAAACGAATTGGGCCAGAACGAGGGAGAAGGGGTTGGGCTGGCCCAACTGCGCGTCCGACGCGAGCGGGCCGCCTGACAAGGTGGGCTCCACGAGTCAGTGCCTCTTTAAACTGCGAATCGGTACGCAGGAGGTGAGCCGTAGGATTAGATTAGGGATCGACGGTCCACGGCCATCGCCGTCTCCGACGAGAAGAGTTACTGCCACGGCGAGGCTAGGGGGTGGGCGAGCTCACCGGCGGTCGGCGGCGAGGGAGCAGGGTGATGTTGTCGAGGGCGGCGGAGCGTTTGGTGCAAGTGGCGTCGCCGGAGGTGGCCTAAATCAACGGCGCCCTTGATGCATTACCGCGGTACTCCGGCGAGAAGTTGAGAGGTTGCTGGCGGCAATGCGAAGGGGGAAGTGGTCGAGGAAGCTCAGGAGGGAGAGGGGAAGTCGAGGGTGTGAAGAATTCGTCTCGGGGCGGACGGATTTTATAGGGTCGAGACGAGGCCGAGGCAGAGCGGGGCAGGTCATGGCGGCGATGGAGCTAGGGCTCGCGAGAGGTTAGCGGGGTGGTTGCGCACTGTGGGCGACGTCGAGGCGGTCCTACCGTGCGTCACAGCGCAGCAAACGGAGGACGGGAGAGTGGTGGCGACGTCATGTACTGGCGCGGTCACCGGCGGACGTCGTCGACGATGATGGTGGCTACATGGGTCCCGCGGTCCAATGGCGGTGTCTGGGAGGTCGGTAGTACCGTGGTGAGTGCGTAGGAGAGAGGAGAGGGCTGGGGGTGGTCAGAGTCAACGGGAGAAATCGGTGTCCTGTCGTGTCCAGTGACACGTCCTGGCGCGCTCTGGGCTTCGTGGGCGCGTCTGGGCGTGCGTCGTTCTGACCAGTGCTGGCGTCTCCTTCGTCGATGGTCGTGTCTAGCAGGTCTAGCAGAGCAAGGAGAGGCTATGTGACATGGTTTGGTTGGCTGGAGGTGAGGGGAGAGAGGGTGAGCATGGTGGCCTTGGCATGGTTGAAAGATGATGTAATTGTGTACCTCAGGGTGTCTCTTGTGTTTGTCATGAAGGAGGGAGTACTGGAGAGTACATTTGATCACCAGAGCTTGCTGGTTTAGGCCAAGACCTGATGGGTTTTTGGGTGTAGGGAGTTGGTAGATATGATGCACACAAGGTGCTTGGTAAAATGGCCGCAAGAAAAGAATTTGTAAATTTTTGATTGAATTTTGGTGAGTTGAATTGATATAATATTTGAAGTCTACTGGTGGTGGTGGTGGTCAAATTGGAGTTGGTTTGCAAAATCTCAAAATGCACATAATCTTGATTCTATTTCAATGTCTCCACTTTGTTTGATCATAACTTTGAATCCAGAGGGAGTTTGCAGGGGTGTTCTTGAGCAAAGTTGTTCACCTTGATGTTGTCTTGGATGAGGTGCAAAGAGTTGGCAAATTTTAGTTTGAAAATCTTCCAAACCAGAGGCTCAAAGAGGGCATCAGGCTAAGATTGTCAATTTTGACCATTAGTGCATGTGAGCTCATTTTGAATTCAAATTTGATTTGATTTGAGTTTCTTTGATTCCAAAAGTGTTTATAAGTGTTTAGTAACCATCTCCAACCAATGGTGCAAGCCAAAAGGGTCTAGGTTAAAGATTTGCAAAATTGGCCATAGCCACATATGTGTATTTCCTATTTTTATTTCCTTTTCTTTTTCTTTGATCTTCTTTGAACCAAGTGGTGTTGTGTTATGTTCTTATGTACTAATTGAGTTTAGATAGATGTCTCATCATTTCAAACCAAGAATTAGGGTTTAGGCTTAAATTGGCAATTTGGCCATTACTCTCATATACCTCTATGGACAATTTTATTTTCTTTTTATTTTCTTGTGTTTCACCTTGGATTTGATTTGCTAAGTACTAGATAGGGTTTATTAATGTTTTCAAATCATTTAATCAAGGTAGAAAGGTCTAGGTTAGAGTTTTAAAAAATTAGCCATAGGCACATATATGAGGCTATTTATATTTTCTCTTTTTCTTAGTTGTTTCTCTTTGATCTAAATGATCAGGGTTTAGGGTTTAGTGGGGTCTAACAATGGTGCAAAACCATGTGGTAAAGTAACTAGGGCCAAGGTTAAGATTTGCATACTAGGGCTTTATGCCCACATATGTCTTTTTATTTTATTTTAGTTTCTTCAGATTTGATCCTATTTGGTTTTGAGAAGGTTAGGGTTTTGGGTTTTGGAAATATGTTCAATGCAATAAATAAACAATCATGTCAATAACACAACATATGAGCATGATCACTATGCATCAAACTTAATTTAATAAAAGTTTTTGTTGGTTCTCATTTTTGGAAAAAGTAAATCCATTTTCTTCTTTGTTGAAAATTTGGGATGTTACAAACCCTTCCCCCTTAAACAAATCTTGTCCCGAGATTTTTAGAAAAGTTAGGTTCCTAAGAGAGATTGGGCAATTGGATTAACAGAAAAACATACTTGGCATGGCCTGAGGGGCTTCCTGTGCTTCTGTTGTATTGATGTGGTAGAGGCGGCCGTTGCGGTTGTTCTGGTTCCTTTTTGCTGCAAAACGGCGCTGTTGCGGAGCAGGTGCAGCGGTATTGGCGGCAATCTTGGCAAGCTTCTTGGGGCACTCATTGGAGTAGTGACCCACAACTCCACATTCATAGCAGTTCACTGTTGACTTGTCTTTTGGGGTGACGGGGACAGTGTTGCTTCCGCTCCTTGGGGCATTATTGGGGTTGTTGTTGTTACCGTTGTTGTGGTTGTTGTTGCTATTGTGGTTGCTGTTGTTGTTGTTGCTGTGGTTGTTGTTGTTGCCTCCGGGCTTCGGGAGTCCTCCATTATTGTTGTTGTGGTGTGGACGGTAAGTCTGAACAGGGGGCTTGTTGTATCTTGGGGAAAATCCTCCAGTTGAGTTGTCGCGATGCTTCTGTGCGTTACTGGGTCCATTCTGGTGCATCATTCTCCGCTTGCGGTTCTCATTGGCTTGGTGAAGCTTCCCTTCCATCTGTATGGCTGAGACCACAAGGGCTTCTAGGTCAGCGAACGGAATGTTCACTAACACCATTTGCATTTCGTCATGTAGTCCGTTCAGAAATCTTTCCTTCCTCTTCTCATTTGTGTCGGTCTCATCCGGGGCGTACCTTGATAGAGTAAGAAACCTGCCGCGGTATTCCACCACGGACATTCTTCCTTGCTTGAGTTCGCGGAACTCGTCTATCATCTTCTTGATCAGTCCTTGGGGCACGTGATACTTGCTAAACTTCAGCTTGAAGTCTTCCCAGGTCATCATTTGTCCCGCATTCATTGCGCGGGCACTCGTCCACCAGGCTCTGGCAGGTCCTGATAGGTAGTGGGTGGCAAACAGTACTTTTTCTGCGGCTTCAACTCCCGCAACTTCTAGGTTGTTCTCCATTGTCTGGAGCCAGTCATCTGCATCAAGTGGCTCTTCTGTTTTGTTAAACATAGGAGGGTTGGTGTTCTGAAAGTTCTTGAGTTTTGATCCTGGGTGATCATGGTTTCCATGGCCTTGATTGTTGTTAGCAATCTGTTGCAGTGCAGCTATGTTGGCTTGTCTTTCAGCTCTCTCAGCTTCGCGGTCTGCCATCATCATCTGGATCATCTGCATCATTGCGTCTTGGTTGGTGCTGCGGGTTGGAGGGGCCATCTGATCATTGAGGTAGATGATAAGATAAGAGGGAAATTTCTATGGTTGGTTTGAGTTAAAGTTCACAAAGTTTCAATACTTGAGTAGTGTTGAGGGGGTAAAAACCAACAACACTTTTTCATTCATTCCAAACATCACAGATTACAAAGCTAACACACTGTTGGTTTTAAGAACCATTCATCGCTATACGATACAAGGGGATCCTGCTACAAACTCAAGCCTACGGGAGTGATCAAGTGAAACTACTACTACTCACTATTCACATTTATCGGGATGTGGTCATCTTCTCCGGCTTCCAGAAACTCATAGTCTTCTCTATCCGTGTTCTCATTGATACGTCTCCAACTTATCTATAATTTCTGATGTTCCATGCTTGTTTTATGACAATACCTACATGTTTTGTTCACACTTTATATCGTTTTGATGCATTTTCCGGAACTAACCTATTGACGAGATGCTGAAGTGCCAGTTCCTGTTTTCTGCTATTTTTGGTTTCAGAAATCCTAGTAAGGAAATATTCTCGGAATCGGACGAAATCAACGCCCAACATCTTATTTTTCCCGGGAGCTTCCAGAACATTGAAAAGGGACCAAAGGGGAGCCAGGAGGGCCCCACACCACCTGGCGGCGCGGCCAGGGGGGTGGGCGCGCCCCCCTATGGTCTGGCTGCACCAGGTCCCCTCCGAAGCTGCCTCTTCGCCTATATAAAGCCCCTGACCTAAATCTTCGATACGAATAAGCCACGGTACGAGAAAAGTTCCTGAGCCGCCGCCATCGTGAAGCCAAGATCTGGGGACAGGAGTCTCTGTTCCGGCACGCCGCCGGGACGGGGAAGTACCCCCGGAAGGCTTCTCCATCGACACCACCGCCATCTTCACCGCCATCGCTGTCTCCCATGATGAGGAGGGAGTAGTTCTCCCTCGAGGCTAAGGGCTGTACCGGTAGCTATGTGGTTAATCTCTCTCTCTGTACTCCAATACAATGATCTCGTGAATTGCTTTGCATGATTGAGATCCATATGATGAGCTTTGTATCGCTACTAGTCTATGTGCTACTCATGTGATGTTATTAAAGTAGTCTATTCCTCCTGCATGGTGTAATGCTGATAGTGTGTTCATCGTGTGGTTCTTGTCGTTGATTATGATCATAATCTCTTGTAGGTTATGGAGTTAATTATCACTATGATAGTATTGATGTGATCTATTCCCCCTTTCATAGTGTAATGGTGACAGTGTGTATGCTATGTTAGTACTCGGTTTATTTTGCAAAGATCTATTATGCTCTAAGGTTACTTAAATATGAATGCTGAATGTTGTGGCGCTTGTTAACTCCGGCTTGAGGGAGCTCTTGTAGCCCTACACAACGAATGGTGTTTGTCATCCAACAAAAGAGTGTATGTAGCACAAATGAGAGAAGTTATTTATTTATTATGCGATCAATGTTGAGAGTGTCCACTAGTGAAAGTATGATCCCTAGGACTTGTTTCCAATACTGCAAACACCGCTTACTTACTATTCTATTGCATGTTTACTCGCTGCCATATTTTATTCAGATTGCTATTACCACTCATATACATCCATACTACTTGTATTTCACTATCTCTTCGCCGAACTAGTGCACCTATACATCTGACAAGTGTATTAGGTGTGTTGGGGACACAAGAGACTTCTTGTATCGTGATTGCGGGGTTGCTTGAGAGGGATATCTTTGACCTCTTCCTCCCTGAGTTCGATAAACCTTGGGTGATCCACTTAAGGGAAAACTTGCTGCTGTTCTACAAACCTCTCGCTCTTGGAGGCCCAACACCTGTCTACAAGAATAGAAGCACCCGTAGACATCAAGCTATTTTCTGGCGCCGTTGCCGGGGAACGAATCAAGACACTCCATCAAGCCCGTCAACCGCCATCAAACCTCCCACGTCAACCACGCGCCAGTTGTGGACAGCAAGCTATTTCTGGCGCCGTTGCTGGGGAGGAAAGGTAAAAGGCACTCATACTCCGGTCTCAGGTAACTAAGTTATTTTCTGTTGCCGTTGTAAGTGCTCGAAGCTATTTCCTTTAGATCCTGCAATTGCATCTTTTGGTTTCTTGTTTACACTAGTTAGGCATAATGGAAAGCAACAGTGAGCTTCTTATTCTATTTCCTGAGTTAAGACATGGATTGTTTGCTCGCGAAAATTAAAAAACCTATGGAATCTTATTTGCATGCTAGTAGCAATGATATTAGTATGAACGCTTTGAACACCATTGTTGCTAATGATATGGAAAATTCTAAGCTTGGGGAAGCTGGTTTTGATGAGCATGACATTTTTAGTCACCAAAGCATTGAGGAGAAAATTTTCTTTGATGATACTTTGCCTCCTATTTATGATGATTATAATGATAGTGGTCTTTTGGTGCCGCCTACTATGGAGAGTAAATTTTATTATGATTATACTATGCCTCCTACACTTGATGAGAATAATAATGATAGCTACTTTGTTGAATTTGCTCCCACAACAACTAATAAAATTGATTATGCTTATGTGGAGAGTAATAATTTTATGCATGTGGCTCATGATAAGAATGTTATATGTGATAGTTATATTGTTGAGTTTGTTCATGATGCTACTGAAAGTTATTATGAGAGAGGGAAACATGGTTATATGCATCTTAATAATATTAAGTTTCCCCTCTTTATGTTGAGAATCTTGAAATTGCGCTTGTGTTGCTTTTCTATGCTTGCCACTTTGTTCTTCAAGAATCTATTTGTGTACAAGATTCCTTTTCATAGGAAGTGGGTTAGGCTTAAAAGTGTTTTGAATTTGCTTCTTGATGCTCTCTTTTGCTTCAACTTCTATTTCTTGCGAGAGTATCATTTAAATTACTGAGCCCATCTTAATGGCTATAAAGAAAGAACTTCTTGGGAGATAACCCATGTGTTTATTTTGCTACTGTTTTGTTGTGTCTTGGAAGTTGTTTACTACTGTAGCAACCTCTCCTTATCATGTTTTTGTGCCAAGTAAAGTCTCTATGGTAAAGTTGATACTAGATTTGGATTACTGCGCAGAAACAGATTTGCTGTCTGTCACGAATTCGCGCAGAAATTTCTGTAGGTAACTGATGTCTACGTTCCCCCTCCTTTCCTGTAGACAGTGTTGGGCCTCCAAGAGCAGAGGTTTGTAGAACAGCAGCAAGTTTTCCCTTAAGTGGATCACCCAAGGTTTATCGAACTCAGGGAGGAAGAGGTCAAAGATATCCCTCTCATGCAACCCCGCAACCACAAAGCAAGAAGTCTCTTGTGTCCCCAACACACCAAATAGGTGCACTAGTTCGGCGAAGAGATAGTGAAATACAGGTGGTATGAATATATATGAGCAGTAGCAACGGTGCCAGAAAATAGCTTGCTGGCGTGTAATTGATGGTGGTAGTATTGCAGCAGTAGTAACGCATAGAAACAAAGAAACAAGCAGTAGTAACTCAGCAGTATTTAGGAACAAGGCCTAGGGATTACACTTTCACTAGTGGACACTCTCAACATTGATCACATAACAGAATAGATAAATGCATACTCTACACTTTTGTTGGATGATGAACACATTGCGTAGGATTACACGAACCCTCAATGCCGGAGTTAACAAGCTCCACAATAATGCTCATGTTTAAGTAACCTTAAGTGTAAGATAGATCAAAACGACTAAACCAAGTACTAGCATAGCATGCACACTCGTCACCTTCATGCATATGTAGGAGGAATAGATCACATCAATATTATCATAGCAATAGTTAACTTCGCAATCTACTAGAGATCATGATCATAGCATAAACCAAGTACTAACACGGTGCACGCACTCGTCACCTTTGCACACATGTAGGAGGAATAAAACTACTTTAATAACACATCACTAGAGTAGCACATAGATAAATTGTGATACAAACACATTGCAATCATCAAGAGATATAAATAAGCACTTCACTACGCTCTTCAACGAGTGAATAAGTACTTCGTGAAATATAGCCTAAGAGACCCACACGGTGCACACACTCGTCACCTTTACACACGTGGGACAAGGAGTCTCCGGAGATCACATAGGTAAAACCCACTTGACTAGCATAATGACATCTAGATTACAAGCATCATCATATGAATCTCAATCATGTAAGGCAGCTCATGAGATTATTGTATTGAAGTACATAGGAGAGAGATGAACCACATAGCTACCGGTACAGCCCCGAGCCTCGATGGAGAACTACTCCCTCCTCATGGGAGCAGCAGCGGTGATGAAGATGGCGGTGGAGATGGCAGCGGTGTCGATGGAGAAGCCTTCCGGGGCACTTCCCCGCTCCGGCAGGTGCCGGAACACCTGTCCCCAGCATCTTGGCTTCGCGATGGTGGCGGCTCTGGAAGGTTTCGCGTATCGTGGCTTCCTCTGTAAGGGTTTTCGATGCAGGGGCTTTATATAGGCGAAGAGGCGGCGCAGGAGGGTCAACGAGGCGACGAGACCATAGGGTGGCGCGGCCAGGGCCTGGGCCGCGCCACCATGTCTTCTGGGGCCCACAGGGCCCCCCTCTGGCGGCTCTCGGGTGTTCTGGATGCTTCCGGGCAAAATAGGAACCTGGGCGTTGATTTCGTCCAATTCCGAGAATATTTCGTTACTAGGATTTCTGAAACCAAAAACAGCAGAAAACGAGAACCGGCACTTCGGCATCTTGTTAATAGGTTAGTTCCGTAAAACGCACAAATATGACATGAAGTGTGCATAAAACATGTAGATATCATCAATAAAGTAGCATGGAACATAAGAAATTATCGATACGTCGGAGACGTATCAGCATCCCCAAGCTTAGTTCTCGCTCGTCCCGAGCAGGTAAAACGATAACAAAGATAATTTCTGAAGTGACATGCCATCATAATCTTGATCATACTATTTGTAAACATATGTAATGAATGCAGCGATCAAAGCAAAGGTAATGACATGAGTAAACAAGTGAATCATAAAGCAAAGACTTTTCATGAATAGTATTTCAAGACAAGCATCAATCAGTCTTGCATAAGAGTTAACTCATAAAGCAATAAATCAAAGTAAAGGTGTTGAAGCAACACAAAGGAAGATTAAGTTTCAGCGGTTGCTTTCAACTTGTAACATGTATATCTCATGGATATTGTCAACATAAAGTAATATAACAAGTGCAATATGCAAGTATGTAGGAATCAATGCACAGTTCACACAAGTGTTTGCTTCTTAAGGTGGAAGGAGATAGGTAAACCGACTCAACAATAAAAGTAAAAGAATGGTCCTTCAAGAGGAAAGCATCGATTGCTGTATTTGTGCTAGAGCTTTTATTTTGAAAACATGAAACAATTTTGTCAACGGTAGTAATAAAGCATATGAGTTATGAAAATTATATCTTACAAGCTGCAAGCCTCATGCATAGTATACTAATAGTGCCCGCACCTCGTCCTACTTAGCTTGGACTACCGGATCTTTGCATGCCATGTTTCAACCAAGTGTCACAAAGGGGTACCTCCATGCCGCCTCGTACAAAGGTCTAAGGAGAATGCTCGCATTTCGGATTTCTCGCTTTTGATTATTCTCAACTTAGACATCCATACCGGGACAACATGGACAACAGATAATGGACTCCTCTTAAATGCATAAGCATGTAGCAATGATTATTGTTCTCATATGAGATCGAGGATATATGTCCAAAGCTGAAACTTCCACCATGGTTCATGGCTTTAGTTAGCGGCCCAATGTTCTTCTCTAACAATTTTGCATGCTCCAACCACTAAAATGATAGACCTTCAGACAAGACGGACATGCATAGCAACTCACATGATATTCAACAATAGTTGATGGCGTTCCCTAGAAGCATGGTTATCGCGCAACAAGCAACTTAATAAAATATAAAGTGCATAAGTACATATTCAATACTACGATAGTTTTTAAGGCTATTTTGTCCCATGAGCTATATATTGCAAAGGTGGATGATGGAATTTTAAAGGTAGCACTCAAGCAATTTACTTTGGAATGGCGGAGAAATACCATGTAGTAGGTAGGTATGGTGGACACAAATGGCATAGTAGTTGGCTCAAGGATTTTGGATGCATGAGAAGTATTCCCTCTCGATACAAGGTTTAGGCTAGCAAGGTTTATTTTGAAACAAACACAAGGATGAACCGGTGCAGCAAAACTCACATAAAAGACATATTGTAAACATTATAAGACTCTACACCGTCTTCCTTGTTGTTCAGACTCAATACTAGAAATTATCTAGACCTTAGAGAGACCAATTATGCAAACCAAATTTTAGCATGCTCTATGTATTTCTTCATTAATGGGTGCAAAGTATATGATGCAAGAGCTTAAACATGAGCACAACAATTTCCAAGTATCACATTATCCAAGACATTTTACCAATTACTACATGTAGCATTTTTCCAATTCCAACCATATAACAATTTAACGAAGAGGAAACTTCGCCATGAATATTATGAGCTAAGAACACATGTGTTCATACGAACCAGCGGAGCGTGTCTCTCTCCCACACAAGGATGAACTTATTCAGAGAACTAAGATAACAAAACAAAAACAAAAATAAAAGCACACAGACGCTCCAAGTAAAATACATAAGATGTGACCGAATAAAAATATAGTTTCACTAGAAGAAACCTCGATAAGTTGTCGATGAAGAAGGGGATGCCTTGGGCATCCCCAAGCTTAGATGCTTGAGTCTTCTTAAAATATGCAGGGATGAACCACCGGGGCATCCCCAAGCTTAGACCTTTCACTCTTCTCGATCACATTATATCACCCTCTTCTATTGACCCTTGAAAACTTCCTGCACACCAAACTTCAAGCAAACTCATTAGAGGGTTAGTGCATAATAAAAAATTCACATGTTCAGAGGTGACACAATCATTCTTAACACTTCTGGACATTGCATAAAGCTACTGGACATTAATGGATCAAAGAAATGAATCCAACATAGCAAAAGAGGCAATGCGAAATAAAAGGCAGAATCTGTCAAAAACAGAACAGTCCGTAAAGACGAATTTTAGGATGGCACCAGACTTGCTCAAATGGAAAAACTCAAAACTAATGAAAGTTGCATACATATCTGAGGATCACGCTCGTAAATTGGCAGATTTTTTCGAATTTTCTACAGAGGCCTGTGCCCAGATTCGTGACAGACAGCAATGCTGTTTCTGCGCAGCGATCCCAAATATAGCATCAACTTTGACATAGAAACTTTACTTGGCACAAAAACATGATAAGGAGAGGTTGCTACAGTAGTAAACAACTTCCAAGACACAAATATAAAACAAAAATTGCTGTAGTAAAATAAACACATGGGTTATCTCCCAAGAAGTTCTTTCTTTATAGCCATTAAGATGGGCTCAGCAGTTTTAATGATGCACTCGCAAGAAATAGTAGTTGAAGCAAAAGAGAGCATCAAGAAGCAAATTCAAAACACATTTAAGTCTAACATGCTTCCTATGCATAGGAATTTTGTAAATAAACAAGTTCATGAAGAGCAAAGTAACAAGCATAGGAAGATAAAACAAGTGTAGCTTCAAAAATTTCAGCACATAGAGAGGTGTTTTAGTAACATGAAAATTTTTACAACCATATTTTCCTCTCTCATAATAACTTTCAGTAGCATCATGAGCAAACTCAACAATATAACTATCACATAAAGCATTCTTATCATGAGTCTCATGCATAAAATAATTACTACTCCCAATATAAGCATAGTCATTCTTATTAATTGTAGTGGGAGCAAATTCAACAAAGTAGCTATCAAATATAGGAGGAATATTGTAATCATAATCAAATTTATCCTCCATAACAGGTGGTAACAAAAGACTACTATCATTATAATCATCATAAATAGGAGGCAAAGTATCATCAAAGTAAATTTTCTCCTCAATGCTTGGGGGACTAAAAATATCATGCTCATCAAAGCCAGCTTCCCCAAGCTTAGAATTTTCCATAGCATTATCAACAATGGTGTTCAAAGCATTCATAGTAATAACATTCCCATTAGCATGCATATAAAGTTCCATGGGTTTCTTAATTCTTTCTTCAAACACATCATGTCCTAATTCAAGATAAAGTTCATAAAGATCTCTCATATTTTTGTTGTTTTCCATTATGCCTAACTAGTGTAAACAAGAAACCAAATGTCGTAATTGCGGAGTCTAAAGGAAATAGCTTTGAGTACTTACAACGGCGCCGGAAAATAGCTTAGTAGCCGAGGTCCGGAGTGTGAGTACCTTTTACCTTTCCTCCCCGGCAACGGCGCCAGAAAAGTGCTTGATGTCTACGTTCCCCCTCCTTTCATGTAGACAGTGTTGGGCCTCCAAGAGCAGAGGTTTGTAGAACAGCAGCAAGTTTTCCCTTAAGTGGATCACCCAAGGTTTATCGAACTCAGGGAGGAAGAGGTCAAAGATATCCCTCTCATGCAACCCCGCAACCACAAAGCAAGAAGTCTCTTGTGTCCCCAACACACCAAATAGGTGCACTAGTTCGGCGAAGAGATAGTGAAATACAGGTGGTATGAATATATATGAGCAAGTAGCAACGGTGCCGTAAAATAGCTTGTCGGCGTGTAATTGATGGTGGTAGTATTGCAGACAGTAGTAACGCAGAGAAACAAGAAACAAGCAGTAGTAACTCAGCAGTATTTAGGAACAAGGCCTAGGGATTACACTTTCACTAGTGGACACTCTCAACATTGATCACATAACAGAATAGATAAATGCATACTCTACACTTTTGTTGGATGATGAACACATTGCGTAGGATTACACGAACCCTCAATGCCGGAGTTAACAAGCTCCACAATAATGCTCATGTTTAAGTAACCTTAAGTGTAAGATAGATCAAAACGACTAAACCAAGTACTAGCATAGCATGCACACTGTCACCTTCATGCATATGTAGGAGGAATAGATCACATCAATATTATCATAGCAATAGTTAACTTCGCAATCTACTAGAGATCATGATCATAGCATAAACCAAGTACTAACACGGTGCACGCAGTGTCACCTTTGCACACATGTAGGAGGAATAAAACTACTTTAATAACACATCACTAGAGTAGCACATAGATAAATTGTGATACAAACACATTGCAATCATCAAGAGATATAAATAAGCACTTCACTACGCTCTTCAACGGTGAATAAGTACTTCGTGAAATATAGCCTAAGAGACCCACACGGTGCACACACTCGTCACCTTTACACACGTGGGACAAGGAGTCTCCGGAGATCACATAGGTAAAACCCACTTGACTAGCATAATGACATCTAGATTACAAGCATCATCATATGAATCTCAATCATGTAAGGCAGCTCATGAGATTATTGTATTGAAGTACATATGAGAGAGATGAACCACATAGCTACCGGTACAGCCCCGAGCCTCGATGGAGAACTACTCCCTCCTCATGGGAGCAGCAGCGGTGATGAAGATGGCGGTGGAGATGGCAGCGGTGTCGATGGAGAAGCCTTCCGGGGGCACTTCCCCGCTCCGGCAGGGTGCCGGAACAGAGACTCCTGTCCCCCAGATCTTGGCTTCGCGATGGTGGCGGCTCTGGAAGGTTTCGCGTATCGTGGCTTCCTCTGTAAGGGTTTTCGATGCAGGGGCTTTATATAGGCGAAGAGGCGGCGCAGGAGGGTCAACGAGGCGACGAGACCATAGGGTGGCGCGGCCAGGGCCTGGGCCGCGCCACCATGTCTTCGGGGCCCACAGGGCCCCTCCGGCGGCTCTCGGGTGTTCCGGATGCTTCCGGGCAAAATAGGAACCCGGGCGTTGATTTCGTCCAATTCCGAGAATATTTCGTTACTAGGATTTCTGAAACCAAAAACAGCAGAAAACAGGAACTGGCACTTCGGCATCTTGTTAATAGGTTAGTTCCAGAAAACGCACAAATATGACATGAAGTGTGCATAAAACATGTAGATATCATCAATAAAGTAGCATGGAACATAAGAAATTATCGATACGTCGGAGACGTATCAGTAACTCAGAAAAATCTGCAAATTTACGTGCGTGATCCACAGATATGTACGCAACTTTCATTAGTTTTGAGTTTTTCCGTTTGAGCAAGTTAAGTGCCCCTGAAAAATTCGTCTTTACGGACTGTTCTGTTTTGACAGATTCTGCCTTTTATTTCGCATTGCCGCTTTTGCTATGTTGAATGAGTTTCTTTGTTCCATTAACTTTCAGAAGCTTTGTGCAATGTCCAGAAGTGTTAAGAATGATTGTGTCACCTCTGAACATGTGAATTTTGATTATGCACTAACCCTCTAATGAGTTTGCTTGAAGTTTGGTGTGGAGGAAGTTTTCAAGGGTCAAGAGAAGAGGATGATATACTATGATTAAGAAGAGTGAAAGGTCTAAGCTTGGGGATGCCCCCGGTGGTTCATCCCTGCATATTTTAACAAGACTCAAGCATCTAAGCTTGGGGATGCCCAAGGCATCCCCTTCTTCATCGACAACTTATCAGGTCACTTCTAGTGAAACTATATTTTTATTCCGTCACATCTTATGTACTTTACTTGGAGCGTCTGTGTGCTTTTATTTTCGTTTTGTTATTTTCATTCTCTGAATAAATTCATGCTCATGTGGGAGAGAGACACGCTCCGCTTTTTTATATGAACATTTTTTTGCTTTTAATGTTCAAGGGCGAAAGTTGATCGCTTCACTTGTTGCTATTTGGTTGGAATCAGAAAATGCTTCATAGGGTCTTGAATAATTTGATACTTGGCAATTGTTTTGAGCTCTCATAAATCATTTTTAAGCTCTTGCATCATGTAGTTTAAATCTAGTAGTGGAGAACTACTGTAGAGCTTGTTGAAATTTGGTTTGCATGATTGGTCTCTCTAAGGTCTAGATATTTTCTAGTAAAAGTGTTTGAGCAACAAGGAAGACAGTGTAGAGTCCTATAATGCTTGCAATATGTTCTTATGTAAGTTTTGTTGTACCTGTTCATACTTGTGTTTGCTTCGAACAACCTTGCTAGCCCAAACCTTGTACTGAGAGAAAATGCTTCTCGTGCATCCAAACACCTTGAGCCAAAACCCATGCCATTTGTGTCCACCATATCTACCTACTATGTGGTATTTCCTGCCATTCCAAGTAAATACTGCATGTGCTACCTTTAAACAATTCAAAATTTATTATCTCTTTTTGTGTGTCAATGTTTTATAGCTCATGAGGAAGTATGTGGTGTTTTATCTTTCGATCTTGTCATTTACTTCTGACAGACTTTCACGATGGACTAGTGGCTCATCCGCTTATCCAATAATTTTGCAAAAAGAGCTGGCAATGGGGTTCCCAGCCCCAGTTAATTAACTTGCATTAATAATTCTCTTCACATGTTTTGCCCTGATCTATCAGTAAGCAACTTAAATTTGCAAATAGACACTCCTCCATGGTATGTGAATGTTGGAAGGCACCCGAGGATTCGGTTAGCCATGGCTTGTGTAAGCAAAAGGTTGGGAGGAGTCTCATCTAATAAATAAAACTAAAGTACATGTGTAAACAAAAGAGAAGAGGGATGATCTACCTTGTCTGGTAGAGATAACGTCCTTCATGGGAGCCGCTCTTGAAAGTCCGGTTGATAAGGTAGTTAGAGTACCGATACGTCTCAAACGTATCTATAATTTCTTATGTTCCATGCTACTTTTATTACAATACTTGAATGTTTTATACATACTTTACAGACATTATTATACATTTTCCGGCACTAACCTATTAACAAGATGCCGAAGTGCCGATTGTCGTTTTCTGCTGTTTTTTGTTTCAGAAATCCTAGTAAGGAAATATTCTCGGAATTGGACGAAATCAACGCCCAGGGTCCTATTTTTGCACGAAGCTTCCAGAAGACCGAGGGGGAAAGGAAGTGGGGCCACGAGGCGACGACACACCAGGGCG
The DNA here is from genome assembly GCF_022539505.1 of Lolium rigidum. NCBI lineage: Eukaryota > Viridiplantae > Streptophyta > Magnoliopsida > Poales > Poaceae > Lolium > Lolium rigidum. The sequence continues at coordinate 312,387,129 of NC_061508.1, read as the reverse complement.
GCGCGGCCCAAGCCCTGGCCGCGCCGGCCTGTTGTGTGGGCCCCTCGTGACGCCCCCTGACCTACCCTTCCGCCTACATATAGCCTTCGTCGCGAAACCCCCTGTACCGAGAGCCACGATACGGAAAACCTTCCAGAGACGCCGCCGTCGCGAATCCCATCTCGGGGGATTCAGGAGATCACCTCCGGCACCCTGCCGGAGAGGGGAATCATCACCGGAGGGGCTCTACATCATCATGCCCGCCTCCGGATTGATGCGTGAGTAGTTCATCCTTGGACTATGGGTCCATAGCAGTATCTAGATGGTTGTCTTCTCCGCTTGTGCTATCATTGTTTAGATCTTGTGAGCTGCCTAACATGATCAAGATCATCTATTTGTAATGCTACATGTTGTGTTTGGCGGGATCCGATGAATATAGAATATTATGTTAAGTTGATTATCAATCTATCATATATGTGTTGTTTATGTTCTTGCATGCTCTCCGTTTCTAGTAGAGGCTCTAGCCAAGTTGATACTTGTAACTCCAAGAGGGAGTATTTATGCTCGATAGTGGGTTCATGCCTCCATTGAATCTGGGACGATGACGAGAAAGTTCTAAGGTTGTGGATGTGCTGTTGCTACTAGGGATAAAACATCGATGCTTTGTCTAAGGATATTTGTGTTGATTACATTACGCACCATACTTAATGCAATTATCCGTTGTTTACAACTTAATACCGGAAGGGGTTCGGATGATAACCCGAAGGTGGATTATTTAGGCATAGATGCATGCTCGGATAGCGGTCTATGTACTTTGTCGTAATGCCTGATTAAATCACATAGTAATCATCGTTGATATGTATTGAATCTTTATTTGTCAATTGCCCGCCTGTAATTTGTTCACCCAGCATGTTAGTTATCTTATTGGAGACACACCACTAGTGAACTGTGGACCCCGGTCCATTCTTTTACATCTGAATACATTCTACTTCATTCTACTGTTTTTACTGTTCTTTGCAAACAAACACCATCTTCCACTCGATACGCTTAATCCTTTGTTTTCAGCAAGACGGTGAGATTGACAACCTCACTGTTACGTTGGGGCAAAGTACTTTGATTGTGTTGTGGAGGTTCCACGTTGGCGCCGGTTTCACTGGTGTTGCGCCGCACTACACTCCTCCACCAACAACCTTCACGTGCTTCTTGGCTCCTACTGGTTCGATAACCTTGGTTTCTTTCTGAGGGAAAACTTGCTGCTGTGCGCATCACACCTTCCTCTTGGGGTTCCCAACGGACGTGTACATCTACGTGCATCAAGTACCCATTACCATTCGTTGACAACAACAACAAACACCTCTCAAAATTTTACTTTTATGCTCTCTATATGATTTCAAAACTTGAAAAGCTCTAGCACATGATTTAATCCCTGCTTCCCTCTGCGAAGGGCCTATCTTTTACTTTATGTTGAGTCAGTTTACCCACTTCTTTCTATCTTAGAAGCAAACACTTGTGTCAACTGTGCATTGATTCTTACATACTTGCTTATTTGCATTCATCATATTACTCTGTGTTGACAATTATCCATGAGATATGTATGTTGAAAGTTGAAAGCAACTACTGAAACTTATATCTTCCTTTGTGTTGCTTCGATGCCTTTACTTTGAATTTATTGTTTATGGGTAATCTCTTATGCAAGACTTTTTGATGCTTGTCTTGAAAGTACTATTCATGAAAAGTTTTGCTATATGATTCATTTGTTTAGTCATCATCTTTTGTTAGCAAACTATAGATCATTGATTTGAATCACTCCATTCATGTCATATGCTTTACAATAATGTTGATCAAGATTATGATGGTAGCATGTCACCTCAGAAATTATTTGTGTTATCGTTTACCTACCCGAGGGCGAGTAGGAACTAAGCTTGGGGATGCTGATACGTCTCCAACGTATCTATAATTTCTGATGTTCCATGCTTGGTTTATGACAATACCTACATGTTTTGTTCACACTTTATATCATTTTGATGCATTTTCCGGAACTAACCTATTGACGAGATGCCGAAGTGCCGCTCTCTGTTTTCTGCTGTTTTTGGTTTCAGAAATCCTAGTAAGGAAATATTCTCGGAATCAGACGAAATCAACGCCCAACATCTTATTTTTCCCGGGAGCTTCCAGAACATCGAAAAGGGACCAGAGGGGAGCCAGGAGGGCCCCACACCACCTGGCGGCGCGACCAGGGGAGTGGGCGCGCCCCCCTATGGTCTGGCTGCACCAGGTCCCCTCCGAGGCTGCCTCTTCGCTTATATAAAGCCCCTGACCTAAATCTTCGATACGAATAAGCCACGGTACGAGAAAAGTTCCAGAGCCGCCACCATCGCGAAGCCAAGATCTGGGGGACAGGAGTCTCTATTCCGGCACGCCGCCGGGACGGGGAAGTGCCCCCAGAAGGCTTCTCCATCGACACCACCGCCATCTTCACCGCCATCACTGTCTCCCATGATGAGGAGGGAGTAGTTCTCCCTCGAGGCTAAGGGCTGTACCGGTAGCTATGTGGTTAATCTCTCTCTCTGTACTCCAATACAATGATCTCGTGAATTGCTTTGCATGATTGAGATCCATATGATGAGCTTTGTATCGCTACTAGTCTATGTGCTACTCATGTGATGTTATTAAAGTAGTCTATTCCTCCTGCATGGTGTAATGGTGACAGTGTGTGCATCGTGTGGTTCTTGTCGTTGATTATGATCATAATCTCTTGTAGGTTATGGAGTTAATTATCACTATGATAGTATTGATGTGATCTATTCCCCTTTCATAGTGTAATGGTGACAGTGTGTATGCTATGTTAGTACTCGGTTTATTTTGCAAAGATCTATTATGCTCTAAGGTTACTTAAATATGAATGCTGAATGTTGTGGCGCTTGTTAACTCCGGCTTGAGGGAGCTCTTGTAGCCCTACACAACGAATGGTGTTTGTCATCCAACAAAAGAGTGTATGTAGCACAAATGAGAGAAGTTATTTATTTATTATGCGATCAATGTTGAGAGTGTCCACTAGTGAAAGTATGATCCCTAGGCCTTGTTTCCAATACCGCAAACACCGCTTACTTACTCGTTCTATTGCATGTTTACTCGCTGCCATATTTTATTCAGATTGCTATTACCACTCATATACATCCATACTACTTGTATTTCACTATCTCTTCGTCGAACTAGTGCACCTATACATCCGACAAGTGTATTAGGTGTGTTGGGGACACAAGAGACTTCTTGTATCGTGATTGCAGGGTTGCTTGAGAGGGATATCTTTGACCTCTTCCTCCCTGAGTTCGATAAACCTTGGGTGATCCACTTAAGGGAAAACTTGCTGCTGTTCTACAAATCTCTGCTCTTGGAGGCCCAACACTGTCTACAAGAATAGAAGCACCCGTAGACATCAAGCTATTTTCTGGCGCCGTTGCCGGGGAACGAATCAAGACACTCCATCAAGCCCGTCAACCGCCATCAAACCTCCCACGTCAACCACGCGCCAGTTGTGGACAGCACTCCTCTTCTTTGAAATCCTCATCATCACTTAGGAAGGCTGCTCCGCCCTAAATGTCTTCACCTTCTTCTGATAGCTCCATCAGCTGGTCCTCTTGGGCCTTGACAGTTGCCTCCAAGGATACTATCTTTGCGCGGAGGCGCGCAATGGTAGCGTCCTTCTTGGCACGCTGCTGGCGGAGTGTCTTGCGCTCATGGGCAAGGATCATGACAGTATCAGTCTGCTGCGCTAGGTGGGCGCGAATCTGGTTGGCGTAGACGCGATAGTTGTCAGCTCCTTCTGGGTGTCGTGCAGCATAACATCCAGGTGCTCCACGTGATTCTTCAGCTCCGGGTGGGGTGACAGTGCCCTGGGTCCTCCGATGGAGTCATGCATTGCAAGGTGAGCAAAGCGAGTCCCATAAAGCTCAATCACATGCTGCCCACACAGACGGGCAAGTGCTTCCTGCATGGCTCTAGCTAGTCCATCTAGCCAGTTGCTTTCCATGACAGAGAAATGGATCCTCATAGAAATAGGAGGCTCCCGCTTGCCTCTCAGGTCTGCAGTGATAACCCACTGCAGTTCCCTTCCGGGCTGATCGTCCATTTGAGTTCCAAGAAACTCCGGGTGCGGGCGTCCGAGATGCTCAGACAAATCATGTTCCCACCATTCCCCAACCGGTAAAACTTGGTGTTGTGGGGCAACGCCATCTGAAAGTGAATTGGATGAGTAAGTTAGAGAAGTGCAAGTGTGGCAAATTTTATGTGTAATTTCAAGAAAAGTATAGCATGAGTTTCTCTTTTGAAAAAGATCTCAAAGGTAAGCGCGTGAATAAGTTTTCATAGATAGTTACTTCATTGGTTTTTGAAACTAAGTTTTTCAGACGTCTGATACGTCTCAAACGTATCTATAATTTCTTATGTTCCATGCTAGTTTTATGACAATACCTACATGTTTTGTTCACACTTTATATCGTTTTGATGCATTTTCCGGAACTAACCTATTAACAAGATGCCGAAGTGCCAGTTCCTGTTTTCTGCTGTTTTTGGTTTCAGAAATCCTAGTAAGGAAATATTCTCGGAATTGGACGAAATCAACGCCCAGTATCTTATTTTTCCACGAAGCTTCCAAAGCACCGAAGAGGGGACAGAGGGGAGCCAGGGGGCCCCACCCCACAAGGCGGCGCGCCCAAGGGGGGGGCGCCCCCCTATGGTGTGGGACCACCAGGACTCCACCGACATCGCCCTTCCGCCTATATAAAGCCTCCGTCGCGAAAACCCTAAAAGAATAAGCCACGATACGATAAAAGTTCCAGAGCCGCCGCCATCGCGAAGCCAAGATTCGGGGGACAGAAGTCTCTGTTCCGGCACGTCGCCGGGACGGGGAAGTGCCCCCGGAAGGCATCTCCATCGACATCACCGCCATCTTCATCGCCGCTGCTGTCTCCCATGATGAGGAGGGAGTAGTTCTCCATCGAGGCTAAGGGCTCTACCGGTAGCTATGTGGTTAATCTCTCTCTCATGTACCCCAATACAATGATCTCATGAATTGCTTTGCATGATTGAGATCCATATGATGAGCTTTGTATCACTATTAGTCTATGTGCTACTCTTGTGATGTTATTAAAGTAGTCTATTCCTCCTTCATGGTGTAATGGTGACAGTGTGTGCATCGTGTAGTTCTTGGCGTAGGTTATGATCATAATCTCTTGTAGGTTATGGAGTTAATTAGTACTATGATAGTATTGATGTGATCTATTCCCCCTTCATAGTGTAAAGGTGATAGTGTGTATGCTATGTTAGTACTCGGTTTAAATTGCAAAGATCTATTATGCTCTAAAGGTTACTTAAACATGAATACCGAATGTTGTGGCGCTTGTTAACTCCGGCATTGAGGTGCTCTTGTAGCCCTACACAACGAATGGTGTTTATTATCAAACAAGAGTATATGTAGCACAAAGGAAGAGAACTTATTTATTATGTGATCAATGTTGAGAGTGTCCACTAGTGAAAGTAGGATCTCTAGGCCTTGTTTCCAATACTGCAAACACCGCTTATTTACTGTTCTGTTACATGTTTACTCGCTGCCATATTTATTTCAGATTGCTATTACAACTCATATTCATCTATACCACCTGTGTTTTAATATCTCTTCGCCGAACTAGTGCACCTATACATCTGACAAGTGTATTGGGTGTGTTGGGGACACAAGAGACTTCTTGTATCGTAATTGCAGGGTTGCTTGAGAGGAATATCTTTGACCTCTACCTCCCCGAGTTCGATAAACCTTGGGTGATCCACTTAAGGGAAACTTGCTGCTGTTCTACAAACCTCTGCTCTTGGAGGCCCAACACTGTCTACAAGAATAGAACCACACGTAGACATCAAGCTATTTTCTGGCGCCGTTGCCGGGGAGGTAAGGTAAAAGGCACTCCCACTCCGGACCCAGGTAACTAAGTTATTTTCTGGTGCCATTGTAATTGCTCGAAGGTATCTCCTTTAGATTCTGCAATTGCACCTTTTTGTTTCTTGCTCACTAGTTAGGCACAATGGAAAGCAACTATGAGCTTTTTAAGCTATTTCCTGAGTTAAGACATGGATTGTTTGCTGCGAAAATTAAAAAACCTATGGAATCTTATTTGCATGCTAGTAGCAATGATATTAGTATGAACGCTTTGAACACCATTGTTGCTAATGATATGGAAAATTCTAAGCTTGGGGAAGCTAGTTTTGATGAGCATGATATTTTTAGTCCCCCAAGCATTGAGGAGAAAATTTTCTTTGATGATACTTTGCCTCCTATTTATGATGATTATAATGATAGTAGTATTTTGGTGCCGCCTACTATGGAGAGTAAATTTTATTATGATTATACTATGCCTCCTACACTTGATGAGAATAATAATGATAGCTACTTTGTTGAATTTGCTCCCACTACAACTAATAAAAATGACTATGCTTATGTTGGGAGTAGTAATTATTTTATGCATGTGAATAAGAATGCTTCATGTGATAGTTATATTGTTGAGTTTGTCAATGATGCTACTGAAAGTTACTATGAGAGAGGGAAACATGGTTATATGCATCTTAATAATATTAAGTTTCCCCTCTTTATGTTGAGAATTTTGAAGTTACTCGTGTTTTATCTTCCTATGCTTGTCACTTTGTTCTTCATGATTTGTTTATTTACAAGATTCCTTTTTATAGGAAGTGGGTTAGGCTTAAATGTGTTTTGAATTTGCTTCTTGATGCTCTCTTTTGCTTCAACTCTTATTTCTCGCGAGTGCATCATTAAAATTGTTGTGCCCATCTTAATGGCTATAAAGAAAGCACTTCTTGGGAGATAACCCATGTCTTTATTTTGCTACTATTTTGTTGTGTTTTGGAAGTTGTTACTACTGTAGCAACCTCTTCTTATCTTTATTTTATTGCATTGTTGTGCCAAGTAAAGTCTTTGATAGTAGGGTTGATACTAGATTTGGATTACTGCGCAGAAACAGATTTCTTACTGTCACGAAATTGAGCAGCCCTGTCTGTAGGTAACTCAGAAAATTCTGCCAATTTACGTGCGTGATCCTCAGATGTGTACGCAACTTTCATTCAATTTGAGCTTTTTCATCTGAGCAAGTTAAGTGCCTCTGGAAAATTCGTCTTTACGGACTGTTCTGTTTTGACAGATTCTGCCTTTTATTTCGCATTGCCTCTTTTACTGTGTTGAGTGGATTTCTTTGTTCCATTAACTTCCAGTAGATTTGGGCAATGTCCAGAAGTGTTAAGAATGATTGTGTCACCTCTGAACATGTGAATTTTTATTATGCACTAACCCTCTAATGAGTTTGTTTCGAGTTTGGTGTGGAGGAAGTTTTCAAGGGTCAAGTAAGGAGGATGATATACTATGATCAAGAAGAGTGAAAAGTCTAAGCTTGGGGATGCCCCCGTGGTTCATCCCTGCATATTTCAAGAAGACTCAAGCATCTAAGCTTGGGATGCCCAAGGCATCCCCTTCTTCATCGACAACTTATCAGGTCACTTCTAGTGAAACTATATTTTTATTCCGTCACATCTTATGTACTTTACTTGGAGCGTCTGTTTGCTTTTATTTTCGTTTTGTTATTTTCATTCTCTGAATAAATTCATGCTTGTGTGGGAGAGAGACACGCTCCGCTCGTTCATATGAACACTGATGTTCTTAGCTTTACTTTTAATGTTCATGGCGAAGGTTGAAACTGCTTCGTTCATTGTTATATGGTTGAAAACAGAAAATGCTTCATGTGGTAATTGGTATAATGTCTTGAATAATTTGATACTTGGCAATTGTTGTGCTCATATAGATCATGTTTAAGCTCTTGCATCATGTACTTTGCACCTATTAATGAAGAACTACATAGAGCTTGTTAAAATTTGGTTTGCATGATTGGTCTCTCTAAAGTCTAGATATTTTCTGGTTAAGGTGTTTGAACGACAAGGAAGACAGTGTAGAGTCTTATAATGCTTGCAATATGTTCTTATGTAAGTTTTGCTGTACCGGTTTATACTTGAGTTTGCTTCAAACAACATTGCTAGCCTAGCCTTGTATTGGGAGGGGGAGGGAGATGTTGGGGAACATCTCCTAGTAGCTAATTTCGCTGCCTTCAATATTGTTGCTGCTCCATCTCTTCCCCCTCCGGCAGTCGTCGCAAGCTGCTCATCCGGAGGGGAACCATACATTCGATAAACTGAAATAGGAAAGGAGAAAACAAATAAACAACAATCACAGCAAAATAAGAAAACGGCAGAGAGAATCAATCAGGAAGAACATACCATACCTTGAGGACCGACAGGAACAGAGGCGGCAGCGGCACCACCGAAAAGGCGACCGTTCAAACGGCAAGCACAACAACAGAAATCAGCAGCCAACATCAATGGAAGAACAACCTGGCTGATGGAAGAGTCACCGGCATCGAGAGAGGAGCCACCGACAGCATGAACCGTCTCCAAAGATCCAGTCCAAAGAACCACATCGGTCAAACCACACGGAGGAACCCACGAAGAAGACCACCCACAGACCAAGGAAAAAAAGGAGACATACACACCCGCAATCTATCCCAAAGCCGATGACCGGTTGGGTCCGTCTAAATCTCAGCCGACTAGCTGACATCAGTGATTAACTAACAGCGCACGAGACGGAAGCATCGCTTCAGTTGGCTGGGAACATAGCGACCATCCATCGAGTACATCCAGCACCTGCCGCGACACATTATCGAACGAGGCGCTCGCCCGGCCCTTGCGTGCCGAGTGGCCTATCTTGGATGGCCTGGCAAGGCTCCCCGTACCTCCTACGTTCATCACTTTAGATGACAGGCCAGTTCACAACTAGCTTGAACGTGACGCATTGATCCGACCAGTTCACAACTGAACACATTTACATTTTCTCCACGAACATTTCAAACGATCTAATTACTTCGCGCAGCCCAGGTGCTTCTTTTGGATCTTGTTACAATTAAAGAATCTCAGATCTCAGTTATAACTTTGTTTGGAGTTGATCCTGTATGCAACTAAGAAAATATCAATTTCACTAAAGTTGTAGCGTCATATCACCTTCTTTCTGAATGTATATAAAGTTGTAGCGTCATATCACCGGCATGGTTCGGGAAAAAATGCTGCTATTTCCCGGGAAGCTCAATTGGCTAACTACTAGCGCCATCCCAAAGCTTAAGGTTTATACTTAAAAAAAAAGTCAAATCAAGTAACGTTTGACCAAACCTTTAAAAGAATCTATATATATATATGATATTTGGTTGATACCATATGAAATATATTTTATCTATCTAATGATATTGATTTTATATTTGGCATGTTAATGATAAAAAAATAGTCTAACTTAACATAGTTTGACTTAAAAAAAAGCTTAAACTTTAGGATGAAGGTAGTATAAGAAAGGCCGTTATGAATACAAGAAGTGGCACAACTAACCTGTTGCTGGCAAATTGAGCCAACACCTAGTGGAAACGGACAAGGACAAGGACAAGCAAGTGGCTGCAATACCTGTTGTGTTGCCCAAAAATGATAATCTCAGAGCACACAAGCGTGCTAGGGGAGAATGCCTCAAGTGTGGGGGCAAATATAGCCGAGGACACAAATGCCCAAATCAAGTGCAATTAGCAGTGGTTGATAAAAGTTATGCTACTTTAGAATTGGTTAATGACAGTTGACAGCTGCAGTGGTGAAGATGGTAATGATCAAACTAACAGCTCAGTTTCTGAACCTAAACAGGCTATGGGCAAGTCTGCTTCTGCAGGAACAACTGGTAAAAAGACAATGAGATTATTGAGACATATTGGGACAAATCGAGTGCCCACCCTTATTGATAATGAAAATTCTGGAAACTTCATCAACAGTGAACTAATTGCCATATTACAACTGCCAGTTCAACAGCTTCCTCCAGTTGAGGTAACAATTGCTGATGACTCTAAACTGACAAGTAATGAAGGTGTTTCACCATTGCAGTGGGGAGTGCATGATACAAAGTTTTTTCCACGAGTTAGACTATTGTCAATTAAATGTTATGATGTGATCTTGGGCATGGACCGGTCAGAAACATGCAACTGAGGCAAAATGTCACTAGTACAAAAAAGCATTATCGCTGAAGGACTGTCTCTGATGGGCTCTAAAAAATCCATCCGCGATGACATTTTCGGACACCGAAAATTGTCCGGAGGTGCTACGCTGACGGGCGGCATCAGTGGTAATTCCAATCAAAGAAGAGGCTCCTCAGAATAATAGAGCAAAAAACTGATGGCTGTTAATCGGAGACGTCATGCAAAGTGTGCTTACCATAACGGATCCTTTCTCTAACGAGTGTATTATAAAACCTGTCCGAAAGTTAAGTCGGTGTTGTGATGTTTCACTGACTCTCTGACGATCAGTTTTTCTTTTTTTGAAAAAAGGCAAAAAAATTGCCATTTTCATTAATTAAGGAGAAGTTAAAAGAGGTTTTACAAACCGCACATTACCACTTGGCCGGCGGCCAAGCACAAGAAACAAGACTACTCTCGCGGCATTACATTACTCGAAGCCTTAGCTATGGCGAGGCTCCACATTGCTCTCTTCTTTAATCTTGGTGAACACCATATTTGATGATTAGTTATCAGTTAGTAGAAGATGGAAGGGACTTACCACCATCTGGATATATTAGGGTTGTTTTGGGAAATGAGCAGTTACTGATAATTGTGCTTCAAAAAGAGATGTTTTGTGGTATCCCAAATGAACCAGATCCGTTTGTTTTGGCCAATCTAATGGTTGTGTATTCGCTTAATATGGTTATTTCGGTTCGGTTAATATGGTTATTTGGTTAGTATGGTTTTAATATTTTGATAAACAGGTTTCATATAAAAATACGGTTGGGTTTAGGTAATAACCATATAAATTCGGTTTGGTTTCGGTAATAAACAAATTAACCAAAGTTGACGCGAATTTTTAAATAACATATATTTTTATGGACATATATTTGGTTCTGTATTTTTTAAAAGATTAAAACGATTGTGTTATAGGAGAAAGAAATGATAAATAATGAAAATGTGGTCAAAAAAATTTATAGCAGTATTAGGGACTGACATGACCCGTCGCAAACATATATGTACTAGCAAATACATAGCATCACGCTGTAGTATCTTCCTTATGCAGTGTGCACGCTAATTTTTTTTTTTTTTTTGCAGCAACCGGCAGGAATTCTGCCTATTCATTAAGAAGAGGGAAATTTGGCCGGTTTATATGGAAACCTGGCCGAAAACCGATACAAACTCGACACCCGTGTCCGGTTTATAAGGAATATCACACAAAGAAAACCTACACAGCACAGTTTTAGGGAAACCTGGTGAAAACCACACACTTGGCCACACAACCTAGTTGAACTAGGTATGGAGCGCCGTCGAATGACACCAGCACGACGGCAACGACGAGCTCCACGACTGCCCGGTCCACGTCCCTGGAAAGGAATTCAGAGCCGAAGGGAACGACTAGGCCCTTCAAGCTTCGAGGGGCGAGGCCGGCCGCAAGAAGCAACCAGCGGCACTCACACACCGACGGAACCCGATGACCTCGACCCAAACCAGTGGTGCAAGCATCGACAACAAGTGGCTTCCAAGACTCCGAAAAATGACGCCTCCAAGGAGGTCACGATGTCCACAGACGCCGCCGTCATCCAATCCCGTGAACCGGATTTGGGTATTCACCCTTGAGAGATGGGCGAAGGGGTGTCGGGACTCCATGACAACACCTTCAACTTCAAGAAGGAGAAGCAACGTCCCCAGGCGAAGGCCGTTGTCGGCACCGACAAAGTCGGGCATGATTTTCATCCGGAGACCCAAGACCACCGCCTCCACTGGGCTATCGCGAGGACAACCAAAAACGTCGGACAAGCATAGACCACCAGCCAAAGAGACGCTGCCCACACCAACGGGTGCATGCCCTGCCACCCACGCGGCCAGGGCAAAGCAACACCAACACCTCGCTCCCGGAGCTGCCACTCCGGCATCCACGCACAGCAGGCTGGCCCCTCATGTCAACCTGCCACCGTCCCGAGGCACTAAACACAGCGCCCCTCCCACTAAGAGCTGCGCCGCCGCGCTGCCGTCCTTGCACCGTGGCACACCTCCACCACAAGCCTAGAGAAAATCAGCCAGGGTCACCGCACCCCAGCCAGCCAGCCACACACGGTGGCCCTCCGCAGCCCCCTGAAGTCCGACCTCCACGCGACCGCCACGCCAAGGAGAAGCCGGGTTGGCACATTCCCTTCACCACCGCGCCCCCGGGGCTGCTGCCCCGACATCCTCTTCTCCGACCAGCATGGCCGAAGATGCAAACCGGCCTTCCCTGTCGGCTGTCCGCTGTCGGGGGCACCACCCCGACACCACCAGCGCCACCATGGCGTCCCAGGGTCGCCGCCCTGGCCTCCTTGAACGGGGCCGACCTGCCCGCCCCCAAATCGAGCGGATCTCGATCTAGGAGGACGCCGACCAGGCGGCCCCGCATGGCTCCGCGCCAATGGCGACCGCCGCCGGAGCGGCCACGACTCCCGCAGCGCCGGCGAGCAGCCACCATCGCAGCCCACGCCCGAGCCCGCCGGCTCGGCATCCTCAAGCCCAACCGCCGCCGCCCCCACGAGCCGGTCCTCAACCGCGCACCCAGGATCTCCCCAACCACCTTCGGCAACGGGGTGCCGCCACCGCCGCGGAGGAGGCCACCGGCGGCAACGGCGGGGAAGGCCTAGGCGGGGAGAAGCTTCGGCGGCGCTAGGTTTCGCCTCTGGCGTCGCCTGGGGGAGTAATGCGAGGGGATGGGTTTTTTTTATGCATATTGCATTGCACGCTAAATTTATAAAGAAGGTTATCGTGAATTTGGGATGGGCCTAGAGAGCAAAATTATTTTTTATGCTAGGCCATATGGTTTTCTTTGGTTAACCGTGGGTTTTCGGTTTTCGGCCGACTGAAGTGTCTATTGTTAGCACTTTTGCTAACTGAAGCTAATTATAAAACCATAAAAATCAGAAATTCGATTGCGATTAGATTTTTTCGGTTTGATTTTTGGTTTCGGTTCCGTTATGTGCAGTCAGAGCTATTACCGATTTCTACTGATTTTTTTTTGACCTGATTTCTACTGATTGCTAAAACAATAGAAGTAGGACCCACGTCCGGCAGGTAAAATCTGAAAGAGGCCGAAGAGTTAGCCGCGCTAATAGAGCCCAACATATACATTCTCTTTATTTCCAGTTGACCGGCCCAACATGCAACCCTAACATTTCACCCGGCGGCTCCAGCATTCGACCCGGTGGCGTTGTGCTTGGGGGACGAGGCGGCCTGCGTCGGGCTCACGGGAGGAGTAGGGCGTCAGATGTGAGGGCACCGGACCTAGGAAGTTGGGGACAGAGATCAGGTGATATGCACCTTTTGGACGGTGACATGCAGCCTAAATCCAAATTTAAATATTGCGAAATTTTTTGAAAAAAATCATGCATGTTCACTGCACATATTAAGATAACTCCTAAAAATTTCAGATTACTCTTCTCTTTTTTGTTTCTTGATGTATGTTTCGAATTTTGATATGAAATTTTTAGGGGTTATCTGAATATGTGTTGTGAACATGCATGATTTTTTTCAAAAAATTTCGCAATGTTTAAATTTAGATTTAGGCCGCATGTTGCACGGTGATATACAAAAGGTGCATGTCACCTGATCTGTGTCCGGAAGTTGTGCGCTTGATGGCCTCTTTCCCCTGGCCTGCATGCGCGCGGACGGATTTGGGAATTGGGAGAAGGAGTATGCCGGCGACCTTGGCCGGGATCCGGGAGCAGGCAGGCGCAACGTGTCGCGGCCATTGACGAAGTCGCGCAACCCCTTGGAGACGTACCGGCACGCGGAGAGCCTGTGTGGTGGGAGGCGGCCGAGCACGTCCGCGAGCTTTTCGTCTGGCAGCGGGTCCATCGCCGGCGCCTGGGATTTGGTGGCCTTCTTCCTTGGGCCTACAGACGTGTGCACGCGAGCGCGCGCCGGAAAGCGAGGCCATTGAGGTACCTGAGTTTTCCGTCCGGAGACCAATGCCGTCCCTCTTTACACGCCTGGTATGCTTCTATTTGAAGTTAAGAAATGGCAAGTTTATTATACATGTGTAACTGAAATCTGATTAAGCTGTAGTGTGTTTTTAAATTTTGAAGCAAATTCGTAGATTCAGTAGAAATGTTTGTCTACAAGCCTATAGAGTAGCCAACTAGGGGACAGAAGGATGCAAGATTCAATAATGTTTATGTGTAATGAAACTTGACTTGCTTTGGTTTTTGTACAGAAATGTTTTGTATATGTAGAAATAGTAAGAATGTTTTGTTTGGGCAACGAAGTCAGATACAAATTCAGAGAAATTCAGGCTTCGTCCTTGTATAGTACTCATGTGCTTGTGTAGTACACTAACATGTACCAATATGTAATGTCTTGTATTTTTTGGTATATGTTTGAACAACATGTAGTACAATGAGCATGATAATTTTTCTCAATATTATCTATGAATGCATGGTTATGGAGCTCTATATTCCATAGGAGGTGCTTTACTCAAAGCCTAACTGTGCTGTCATAATACTTGATATTTTGCTCAGTATCGTTATTCATTTGCAGGGATATTGACTTGACTGAGAAATTCGATTACTCTTCAGCTGTGGCTCTACCGATTTAGAACACACATCTTGTACCTTAACTTCTAGGACCTTCACTATGCTACAGTTCCTTCTGCCTTTGTTTAAGTATTTGATCTATTTTTCATAATTTCCATTTTTTTTATTTATTTCGTAATGTCTAAAGCTGAGATTGAATCCCGTGGTTCGGATTACAAAAGCAATAAGGAATATTGTGGCAATGTTGTGGTTTATCTCTTAAATGTCCAGTTTTGGGCAATGTTGTGGTTTACAAAAGCAATCAGAAATAATATTTTCATAATGTCCAGTTTTTGGCAATGTTGTTGTTTATCTCATTAGGCATTGCGGCTCAGATTACAAAGCTATCAGAAACATTACAATTCAGTTCAGATAAGAAAACACTCAAAGGTCATCACACTTGGAAGCAATCGCCAGACTTAGAACACTCCCAGTAGAAGAATTGTGAACCAAAAATATTTCAATTATATTTGAATACAATAGGCATCTGTTGTCCATAAAAAAAGACAGAAATTCTTTTGCACTATTTTCAGGACATACACCGCACCGATGACCTATCTTTTGTATTGCCGAATGATTACATGTTTACGAATCCAAGTTTCATATTATAGGATTGCAACAGATTTCAATAAGAGAAAGATTGTACTCCACATTGCTGCTCATGGACGACAGCGGCACATCATGTTGCTAGAACTGAGGTGGAATGAAAGCCATCATTAGATACCTGTTTCATAAGAGAAAGATTGAATAAATTGTAAGCATACTACATCAGAAGATAACTTGATACCAGCTCTTCATCGTATAATTACCTCGGTGCTCAGGATTGAATCTCTCGTGGAATGGCTTAGGCCTCTTCTTACATGGAGCGCCTCTGGGTTTTATCAGTAATGGATCGAGGACTTTAGCAGTAAAAGTTTGATTGGACGGTGAAAAATATGCAGGCAAAGGACCAAATTATCGGCTTCTCGCCACCATATGCTCGCCATTTTCGCCGCCCTCTTCATTGCCATCACTCTCAGCGTCATCATAAGGAGTATGGCTCTTTGTGATTCCTCCGTGTTCATTGAAGCTCTAAATAGCCATGTTGGGGAGTTCACGGAATCGATCCATCTGTTCAGTCCACACATGTCTAGTGCTATTTCTGTCAGGTTCGAATCCAAGTTTAGCTTGCATCGTCCATCTAACATCAACACAGCAGCGAGGCATGTCGCACGTGCCGGAGTGTTTCAGAACACTTCATACGTGTGCGCAAAGGATTTCCTGACGCGCCATCTTCCGACAGTGGCAGATCACACTCACCAGCGACGCCGACGCAGGTCACATCATGCTTGCCCCAATCACTGGATACCGCAAACCTGACCTCTAAGGCATCTACCTGGGTAGTCTCAGGAATTCCCCATCCCGCTGATTTCAAAAACTGCTCCTTAACCAACTTGAATATTGGTGGAGTATATATACAGGCAGCAAATTTCAAAAGTGGGTCATCGGATATTTTTGTAAAAGGTACCGACTGTGAAGCTTTGGCATCCTTCTTGGCTTCATTCCTGCTGAGACGTGACAGAAAATATTGAGAGTGCACTAGCAAATTAACAAGTGACATCAACCGGTGTTGAGTATAAAATTTGTAATTTATAGATTATGTACTAAAGTGTAAATTGTAAATGGTAGGAAGACAAGAGTGTAAAAAGAATATAGAGATAAAGCAAGGAAGAGACGGAGCTCTGGAAAGGTCTCCAGTTCTCGGTTTAGTCTGAACCCGTGTGTGTGAACTCCTCCTCTAAATCCTATCTGATTTACATCTAAATTCGAGTGTTTTTGTGAGGGATTTCAACATGGTATCAGAGCAATCGTTCCGGGGACGTGCTCCTAACTTCGATCTGGTCTGATTCGTGCTATAGTTGCTGGAATCTGGTGGTCGTTGTGGTCGTGGTTGCATATGTGCCGCGCCGCCGTTTTCGTCAAGGCCGCAGTCGTCCTTGTGCTGCACCGCGCCTCCGTCGTCTTCGTGCTGCACCACGCCGTCATCCTTTCTTCGCGTTGTGCCGCATTGCTGCCGTCGTGCCGTGTTGGTCTGAAGCTGTTCTGGTGCTGTGAAAAAATTGGAGTTGCTCTCAATCTGACCGTGGCCATCTCAGGTACAGGTCTGTTTAGTCCCTGCCCAGGTCTTGTGAATTGAGATTTCTTGATTTGTGCTTACTCGCAGGAGAGGAGCTGGGATTGTTGTTCTGGTTGGTTGCTGAGTTTTGTCTGAAGCTTTGAAGAGGTAGTGTTTGGTCTGTAAGTCCTTTTGTGAAGCTACTGTAGTTTCTAAACTGAACCATGGGAGAACCTAACAAGGAATTAGGTGTGGAGAAACTCGTTGAAAGCATGCAGAGGATGATGACTCAGCTGCTAGAGCAGGCACAAACGAAGACAATTAGTGGTTCTGATGTACTCAAGAATTTAGAACCAAATCCGGTCAGATTGACCGGTCCGGGTGATTTCTTTAGCTGGTCTCGAAATGCTTTGTTGATCCTGGAGGCACACGGTTTGGAGAAATTTCTGAGAGAAGACGAGAAAAGGCCAGGATAAGTAGCACAAGATCAATGGGACCAACAACAGAAGCGAGTCATGGTGTGGTTGCTCGGTTCGATGGAGAAGACTGTGAGGGAACAAGTTGAAGGGCTTCACTCTGCAGCTGAGGTGTGGACAAGCATTGAGAAACAATTCTCTGGGAAATCAAACAAGATGCAGGTCAGTAGAATTTTCCATGAACTAAGGCAGAATTTTCCAGAAGACTGTAACTGAATATGCAGGAGAAATCAAGAAACTTTATAGAGACCTTGAGTATTTCAGACCATTCAAAGCACATGATCCCAGGGATGTTTCACTCCTTCGTGATTGGTTTGAACCATTGTTGGTTCAGACCTTCCTTGATGGCCTGAACTCTGAGTTCAATCTCCGTTCTCAGCTCATACAAGCCACGCCAGATTGGCCTACACTAGACCAATCCATTGCTAGTGTACTTGAAGAGGAAACAAGATTGGCGAATCAAATCACAGCTCCACAAGCAAATGATGGCAGATCTGCACTATCTTTAGTTAACCAAGATCTGTCTCTTGGTACTTCAAGAAATCAACATGAAAATGTTACTAGATTCTACTACACGAGGAAACCTGGGAAGGTGTGTGACTACTGTAAACAACATTGAAGAAGAATTGTTTTGATCTAGTTGGTTACCCTCCTGGATGGCAACCGAAAAAGTTTAACAGATTCACTAGTGGCAGTAGTAATGCAAGAAGGACAGATCGAGCTCATCTTACACTATCTAGGGAGGAACCGTCTGTTGTAACAGCCCAAGCACTTGAAGAATTTAAGGGCAAACTTATGGCGAATACTACAGAAGGTCCTACTGGAACTACATCCAACGCTCATTGTGGGAAAGGTACGAATAATTTTTTAACATCTTGGATAATTGATTCAGGGGCGACAAATCATATGACGGGCTCATCTAAGAACTTTTCATCATATACCCCTTGTTCTGGAAAGGATAGGGTACGCATAGCTGATGGATCTTCAGCTCCCATAATGGGTTATGGGAACATTAATTGTACTCCATCTCTATCCTTAAATCCAGTCTTGCATGTCCCTAATTTTCCAGTGGACCTCATATCGGTCAGTTCAATTACAAAGTCACGTAATTGCACGGCATCCTTCAACCCTTACTCGTGTACATTTCAGGATCGGAAGACAAGAAGAAATCTTGGGACTGGAATTGAGCATGATGGCCTCTACTACCTTATCAATGATCCGTCTCCGTCTCCATCTCCATGTGCGCTCAGTATGATGAATAGTTCAGCTACTGATGAATTGCTACTAATGCACTATAGACTAGGGCATTTGTCGTTCCAAGTCCTTAGTCGCATGTTTCCATGTCAAGCTAAAAATTATTGAAAGGAGAAGCTTTTGTGTGATGTGTGTGAACTAGCTAAACACACCAGAACCAATTATCCTAGTACTAATGAGAGGAGTAAGCTACCTTTTGATGTGGTGCATTCGGATGTATGGGGTCCAACAGCTGTAACTACCCTCACAGGGGATAGATATTATGTGACCTTTATCGATGGTTTTAGTAGGTGCACATGGTTGTACCTCCTAAAGCATAAGTCTGAAGTTCTCCCTGCATTCAAAGATTTTTTTAATATGGTGCGTAACCAGTATGGCATGAATGTGAAAATATTACGATCTGATAATGGTACTGAATATATCAATGGTGAATTTAGTAACTTCTTGTCTACTTATGGTATTATACATCAAACCACATGTGTGAGTACTGCACAACAAAATGGGGTGGCAGAGAGAAAGAATAGACATTTACTGGAAGTTGCTCGAGCTCTCATGTTTATGATGAATGTGCCAAAATTTCTTTGGGGTGAAGCGGTAAAAACGGCTGCCTATCTAATAAACCGTATGCCTTCTAGAGTTCTGGGGCATAAGACTCCAATTGAATGTTTGCATGGTTCTAACTCATTTATTGTGCCACCAAAAATATTTGGATGTACCTGTTTTGTTCATGATTACAGGAGTTCAGCGGGAAAACTTGATCCAAGAGCCGTCAGATGTATCTTTGTGGGCTATTCTCCCACGAAAAAGGGGTATCGGTGCTGGTCTCCTGCTAAAAAGAAATTCTTTGTGAGTATGGACGTTACCTTTCATGAGAAAGAACCATTCTATTCCATAAAGGAAAATGATAATGATACATGTAGCAAGGGGGAGAATCTTATAAAAGAGAACAATGATAGGGGAACTGTAATGGTACCTATTGGGGATATTATACGCTCTGCAGATGAAACAGAGGGGGAGCAAGTTACCAAGACAAATAAAGAAGGTGAGAATACAGTAATACCTGAATCGTATGAAAATCTTTCAGGTCAAGAGGAGATGGAAACATATGATGGAGAAAGTGTACCACAAGAAATTAATGAAGGAGCCATTAACCAGCGAGAAGTACTAGAGGAGGCACCAACAAGTGAAGAAATATCCCATGATGAGGGCGATACTGAAACCCATATACCATCCTCTACTACTCAAATAGATGATGAACCAATTGCCTTACGAAAAAGAAAAAAAATAGTAGATGTACCTGCACGCCTAAAGGATTGTGTAGGATATAAACATGATCTTGCAAAAGTTGTTTCATATATTGCATCCTTAGATTCTACATCACTACCTAAAGATTGGAAGGATGCATTTAATGATCCTAAATGGAAGGCAGCAATGTTAGAGGAAATGACTGCTCTAGAAAAGAATAATACGTGGCAATTGGTAGAATGGCCAAAGGGCAAGGAACCAGTCAGGTGCAAATGGGTTTATACTATCAAGTATAACCCTGAAGGTAAAATAGAAAGGTATAAAGCTCGGTTAGTGGCCAAAGGCTACACAAAAACTTATGGTGTTGATTATGAGGAAACATTTGCTCCTGTAGCAAAAATGAATACAGTAAGAACTTTGATATCTTGTGCAGCTAATCTTGGATGGAATTTATTTCAGATGGATGTAAAAAATGCATTCTTGCATGGAGACCTCCAGGAGGAAATTTATATGCATATACCACCTGGTTTTAGCACAACACAAACTGAAGGAAAGGTGTTGAAACTCCGCCGTTCACTATATGGTCTAAAACAATCTCCTCGTGCTTGGTTTGATCGATTTAGGAAAGCTGTGTTAAAATTGGGTTTCAACCAGAGCAATGCTGACCATACTTTATTTTATAAAAGATGTGCCAGAAAACTGACGATATTAATTGTCTATGTTGATGATATTGTTATTACAGGAGATGATGGTGAAGCTATTGAAAAAGTGAAGCAACATTTGATGAACGAGTTTGAAGTCAAGGATCTAGGACAAATGAGGTATTTTCTTGGAATTGAAGTCTCACGAAGCTCAAGAGGTATCTATTTATCCCAAAGAAAATATGTGCTAGATCTATTGTTAGAAACTGGTATGTCCGGGTGTCGTCCAGCATTAACACCAATTGAACAAAACCACAGATTGACTAGTGAGTCAGGAGAACCTGTTGACCGAGAGCGATATCAGAGACTTGTTGGTCGTTTGATCTATTTATCACATACTCGTCCTGATATAGCTTTTGCTGTAAGCGTGGTGAGCCAGTTTATGCACAATCCTAAAACTCACCACATGGATGCAGTAAATCGAATAATTCGGTATTTAAAGAGGTGCCCAGGTCGAGGTTTATTGTATAAGTCAAGTGTCAACTTACAAATAGAATGTTATACTGATGCTGATTGGGCTGGTTCATTAGATGATAGAAGGTCCACATCAGGATATTGTACGTTTGTTGGAGGAAACATAGTTACTTGGCGTAGTAAGAAACAAAATGTTGTTGCAAGGTCCACTGCAGAAGCAGAATTTAGAGCTATGGCTCATGGAGTATGTGAAGTCTTATGGCTAAAAATCTTACTGATGGAGTCGGGTCTATTCCAGAAAAAACCATTGATTATGTATTGTGATAATAAGGCTGCACTAGATATAGCACATAACCCGATTCAACATGATAGAACAAAGCACATAGAAATTGA
This sequence comes from Lolium rigidum, assembly GCF_022539505.1. NCBI lineage: Eukaryota > Viridiplantae > Streptophyta > Magnoliopsida > Poales > Poaceae > Lolium > Lolium rigidum. Next base: position 312,365,877 of record NC_061508.1, on the reverse strand, counting down.
CCGACACTTTATCAAAGAGAAACTTGACCAGGGAATAATATGTATGCCTTATGTGAGCTCTTCAAACCAAATAGCAGATATTATGACCAAAGGTCTAGCTGAAAAAGTGTTTTCTAGGTTATGTAGCAAGATGGGGTTATATGATGTGTTTGCCCCATCTTGAGGGGGAGTGTTGAGTATAAAATTTGTAATTTATAGATTATGTACTAAAGTGTATATTGTAAATGGTAGGAGGACAAGAGTGTAAAAAGAAAGATAAAGCAAGGAAGAGACGGAGCTCTGGAAGGTCTCCAGTTCTCGGTTTAGTCTGAACCCGTGCGTGTGAACTCCTCCTCTAAATCCTATCTGATTTACATCTAAATTCTAGTGTTTTTGTGAGGGATTTCAACAACCGGTCTAGATGGTTATGAAGGTCAAATGAACACGATGTCCAGATTAACAAACCATTCATGAACATTGAAGTTCTCTTCTCCAGCACCTGGGCGGACGGTGGTGTTAATTGCATGGGTCGGCGTGATAGGACAGGGAATCGGGCGAGGTTAGATGCTTGCGACTTGCGTCGTAGCGCAGCAGTGAGGCGATCTTATTCAGTTGACGTCGCTGCACAGCGGAGGGAGGTATGCTTAGTTTAAAAGAGACTGATATATGCTTAGTGTTGTCACCATTATGACTATTGCGTCGCATTATTTTCTGAAATATTGTCACCTGTCAATCCTCAAATTCAAGCTTACTATTTCTCAAATAGTCATTGTAATTTTCTGCTTCAATCAAGACATTCACAGAAAACGAATATGTTGCCCATATGCGAAAGAATATTATTGTCATTTAATCATTTTTTCGTACCACTTATTTTCTTTCGAATTACATCGCTTCTCTGCATTTGTTTGTTGAAATGTTACTTAAATTTCTTATTTCTCACTAACTTTTCCTATTTTTTTAGGTTTCCTAAAACTAACCAATGCAGTTGCTCTAATGATTTTTGAAGCTGATGATGGTACTTTGATGCAGTCTCGTTGTATTTTAAATCTAGAGAAGTTTGGGTGTCTTAACGATTTGGTTGCACTTTGGTGATCAGCCTGAGAAGGTTGGCTACGTTGTAGGTGTTGCTAGAGGGATGGCTCGAGAGGGCCGGCCGGGGGCCTTGCCCACGGCCGGTGGCAAGAGGGAAGGGATTTCCTTCTTAATTCTTGCTTGATTAGATTGATACATCTCCTCTCCATATATAGAGAGGTTTACTTGACTCCCAAGCAAGGCTTACTTGACCCCTAAGCAAACCATAAGACTAACGGGCCTAGGCCCATGACGTACTCTAACACTACACCCCACCTGGACATGCAGCTCGTCCTCGAGCTGCAACCTAAACAAACCATGACTCGACGCAACACAACCCTAACACCTAAAAACGAGCCTTTTACATCTCGGCTTGTTTTATTACTCTCAACCTGAAATAGACTGGGACGCTTTATTGTTGACCCCTGAACATGAAGTGGACACCATCCGCCCATCGGACCTGCACCTGTCATGACCACCCGGATCCCATGGAAACCAACGGAACAAAAGGAGCCCGCGCGGTGGCCGGCGGCGGAATGCGGTGGTGCTACGCGGTGCGCTCCTGTCGGTGACACCATGCCTTCTCCCCGCCGGATGACTGTCGATGGCGCAGACTTTGAGGTCGCTGCCCGCGGGAAAAACAGCATGTCCGCCGCCCGTGGGGGAAACCGCACGCCTAAGATCCCCGACGCAGCGGACGAGATCGAGGTTTGTTGCGCAACGAAGCGCAACTTGGAGGAGCTGCAGCTGCAGATCACGCATCTCCCGCACACGCCGACGCACTAGGAGGCCGCGCGCAGCAGCCTGCAGCCTCACCGCCGCCGACACGTGGCGGATAGCGATCCAAGCCGGAAGTGGTGACGGCGACGGAGGGAAATGGACCTGGTGGAAGGGCATCCCGGGCGGTGTCGATGTAGAGCCCGGGGCCAAGGTCGCTCCCACACCACCGAAAGGCAGGGAGGGCGTCGGTGGCGGCAGCAGCCGCTGCTGCGGTGTTGGTGGCGACGGCAGCTGCTGCTGCTGTTGCAGCTGCCCACCGAACGGCAGGGACATCGTCGGTGAGGACAGCAGCTGCAGCGGCGGTGTTGGTGGCGGCGGCAGCTGCTGTTGCTGTAGCGTCCCGGTGGGGAAGAAGGCGGCCGGCTGCTGGAGAAGAGGGACCCCCGGCGCCGAGGTAGGGCCCGGCCTGGAGATGGTGGACAGCGGCAGCGGGGACTGCAACAGCCCGGCATCGGGTGGCGGCGACGACAGCAGCAGCGTCGGCTGCAGCGGCCCGGCGATCGCGGCGGAGGCCGCCTGGTGCGTCGGCTGCCATGGCAGCAGCGCCGTCGGCAGCGGCGGCCTGTAGGGACCGGCCAGGAAGAGGCGGATCTCCTGGACAGCAGTGGTGAGATCACGCAGGGCTGCGGTGATCTCCGCCGGGGAGAGAACGGCGGGGACGTCGGAGTGCGGCGGCGGCGGGTGGGAAGAACTCGGTGGAGGGCTGGACATGATCGAACCCGGGAAAGCTGATACTGGCTCGAGAGGGCCGGCCGGGGGCCTTGCCCACGGCCGGTGGCAAGAGGGAAGGGATTTCCTTCTTAATTTTTGCTTGATTAGATTGATACATCTCCTCTCCATATATAGAGAGGTTTACTTGACTCCCAAGCAAGGCTTACTTGACCCTAAGCAAACCATAAGACTAACGGGCCTAGGCCCATGACGTACTCTAAAAGATGAATATGGGAATTGTTTTCGGGGCTTCCAGTTTGAGGTGGAACATTCCAATCGATTTACTCGATTATGTCATCAAGTAATGACTATGACAGAATGCTATGTTCTTTTCCAGCATCTCATAGAATGGCATCCACATTTTCATTATGTTATGGAAGATATTATGCAGGGATCTACCAGACATGTATATTGTGCGAGACACCTTTGCTGAATTGATCACTGTTTCAGTTCATCGGTATTGACTCTCCCGATGAACACAAATTGTACTAAAGAAGGACACAGATCACCATGCACATTGAAATTAAGCTATTACCTAGGTGCTAATGCATCAGTTGCTATTGCTAGGCAAGAAGGTGTGGAAAAAACGGATTAAATTTTACATGTTAATCAACCGATGAACTGCAGTACCGGGGGCTAATTATTTGATTCACAATTATAAAGTACACGGATTCAGAAACTGATATAGGTTCAAACAATCAACAGGTTCGTCATCTCAACATCACGTCGGTCTCGTGGTGAGAAAATTACCTGCTATAGGGAGGTGGCCGCGGCGGCTCCGTCGTCCTTGCTGGCACGGGAGGTGGTGGCGGCGTACCTCCTACTGTGGGCGCGTGGGATGTGGAAGAGGCGGCGTCGTCTAGGAGGAGGATGCGGTGGCGGCGTCTAGGACTTTCATACGGCGGCAGATAGGAGAGTTTGGGAGCGAGGCGTCGATGGATTATGTTTCTTCCCATCGATGGATTATGTTCCTTCCCTTTTTTCCTGTCGGTCTTTGCTAAAATTAAGGACTAATGGGCCGTATGGGCCAAATCTAAATGGAACAGTCTCAGCCGTGCGATTTTTTCTACTTGTTCCTTCCGGATGGAAGTAAAAGGTACCATAAGACAAGCCTTTAAAAAATCTCATCAGGCATGGATCGGGCTTTAGAATCATCACATTCAAAATTATGATGCTAATTAAGTACAACGTGTCAAACTTTTATGTGTTCATACTGATCAAACCTATACGTGTTTGCATTTCTACCATACTTTAATTTACCGCACATCGATCCTCCTCATCTGCAATTCTCAACAAGGACATGTACCAGGGCCACGAAGGCCACATAGAGGAGGTCACATCTCGTCGCTTTCTTGTCCTCGGATGCGGGAGGTCGTTCGAAAGATTTCTCAGTGGTAGGCGAGGGTCTTCCTCATTTCAGAAGCGCACCAGCAAGGGAGGCAAAGTGACCGAGATCAAGAATATGAAGAAGGAGATCGCCCATTGGGCGAAGCTGTAGGGAACAAGGCCACGGTGAAGAAGGAGATCGCCCATTGGGAGAAGCTGTAGGGAACAAGGCCACGGTGAAGAAGGACACCGCCCTCATCAAGGAACTTATGGATAAGAAGGTGAAGCTCCAAAACAAACGCAACCTTCCGCGGGAGGATTTCTTCTCTGCTCTGAAGCAACGCCATGAGAACGTGAAAGAGCCCATCAGCACTAGTCTCGATGGTCTCTCATTTGATCTCCCATATAATGACTACTTGTGTTTCTAAAGACGATTTTTGGAAGAAAGAAATTAGAGCAAACCTATCCATGTTGTAGTGCAAATTTAACCTACTTTCTACGTAATCGGCAAAGAGTCGTTTAAATGGGGAGAAGTAGCTACTCCCTCCTGTTCAAAATAATTGCTTAAAATGGATGTATCTATATATTAAAATATGTTTAGATACATCTATTTTTAGACAATTGTTTTGAACCAGAGGAATGCAAAGTATAGAAATTCCTAACATTTAGAGTAGTTCAATTAATGTGGTCTAGTTTGAGTGAAAATTAGAGTCATGTCATTTTGCAACGTATTCTTTGCAAAAAGAACCACATTTTGGATTTCGAAAATAGAGAATGTTTTTGGTTAAAAAAACAGAAACTTCTATTATTTGTCATCCCAAAGTGCACGCCACACTCGGGCTATGCTTCTCTCTGACTTTACGTCTAGCAGTGGTAGGTGAACAAAAGAGCAGTAGGGAGATTACCGAATGTGATTCTCTAAGGCTAGTAGTACAAAGAATCGGAGGATCATTTCAAGGTAACTCCCTATATCGGCAGGCCTAAAATTGCACATCTTTGAATGCACCTACTACTGGTGGGTAACCGCCTACAACTCACATGGATAATTCAGTTTTGGAGATATCCATCAGATGGAGCACTAGTACCCATGAACCAAATAGTTTTCTGGGAAAAGAATCAATCAAAATTGCACTCTATATCATGTGAGCTCAACGTGTTGTAACTACTCTCTTTACAAGTATGATTGTAAATAAAGCAGTTCCCAAATTCATCTTACAGTTTCTTTTTGAAATGGAGAATTCATCTTACAATTAAGTCTAACAGGACGGTTACGTAGGTCCAACGACTTGCTTTTATTAACCACCAGCATGGGCTCCTACAGTAGTGGCTTCTGTTATTGCCTCAACAATTAGTCTACCAGAAGTAAACGAGCTACAGACCTTATGTTTAACACATCATTGCTGGATAAACTTCCTGAGTCTAGGTTTAAATAAAGGAACACAAAATGGGCACTTATTGTACTGTTGCTCGAGAAGACTCGCAAAGCTTTATGGAGTAGATTGAATGGCAAGTCATATAATGAAATGTTTAATCTATTCAAAGCGTAAATCATGCACGAAGATGGACTGATCTCACATAGATTGAACAGAGAGAAAGCACCAAGAGTATTATAACTAAGACAAATAGATGCACGTGTATAACCATAAAAGCAGGCATATGGAAGAAGCATATAACGGGAAATGAACATTACATGAAAATGTACCTCATACTGGCTTGCACATCTTACAAAGTTTGATAACTAAGACAAATAGATGCACCTGAAGAACCATACAATCAGGCATCTGCATATGAACTCATATCAGTGAAGATGGCAAGCAAGTGCTTCCCACATTCATAAGCCAAATATTCTGCTGTTGTTAGCGCAATACGAGGAGTGATGATACATTCAATTATGGGATCATTTGCCTGAAAGACAAACAGAACAAGTGTTAAAAGAATCTTGGTATTTGCAAAGATTTTTTTTTTGTTCAGGAGACATAAAACATTATTTAAGCAACTATAACAATATCAATTATGGGATCATTTGCCTGAAAGACAAACAGAACCAGTGTTAAAAAAATCTTGGTATTTGCAAAGATTTTTTTTTTTCAGGAGACATAAAACATTATTTAAGCAACTATAACAATATTAGCAGTAATAATTGTCTTGCAATGCAAAAACAATCTGGTTAACAAGTATAATGTAAGGTTGGCCCTTTCCATAAGTGTAAATGTATGGTATAGTAGTCAGCACAAACTGCATCATAAAAATGTTTCATCTGTCACTTGAATGGTTCTTCCTTTTTACGTTTTCGTCATACTAGGTAAAGAGATATCAAATTGAAGTATGAACATAGGCAGCAGGTGTATAGCAAAGTATCAGGACAAAGCACCACAGGTCACATCCTTCACTGTTAACTCTGTTATATTCCTCTTGGTACATATTCCACGGCCCTGCAAAAAAACTACAGATACTTGTATAGCCTTCTCAGACAAGTTGTACAGTATCTGCTGCAAGTAATGGTAAATCCTTCAGAGAAAGAAGCACATACAACAATGACAGGAGCTGCCTAGGTCAGGAAAACAAGATTACAAGACATGCAACATGGGATAGGACAGAATTTCCCCCATATACCAAGGAAACAGTCCAGCGCCAGCAAAAACAGAGCAAGCAATATAATTTGCAATTCAACAATTTGAATCAATGGACTTTCCAGATTAAACTGGCGACTTGGCTAGAGGGCTACATTGGCTAGGGTTCCGGGGAGGTGGGGGCGGTGGGAGGGAGGCGAGCGAGCGAGGGATGGAGGATTTGCGGCTGTAGGTGGAGGGATGCGGGGCGGGGCGGTGCGGTGGAGTAGGTTCTCGCCGGCGATGGGGAAGAAAGATGAGACAGCGGGCGGCCCTAGAGGTAAGAGGAGGAGGTACCGTAGCTGGCCCTGGCGGGTGGCGGCGCCGAAGCCCGACTGGGGAAAGAAGTACGAGGGCGATGAGTACCCTCCGGAGACGTGGCGGACCGGGACCCCGCTGCCGTCGGAGTCCACGGCGATCTCCTCTTCCACCTCCTCGACGCTGCCGGCTTCGGTGAAGAAGAGTAGCCGGCGCCCGCGAAGGCCGCGGCGGATATGTCGTCATTACGCAAAGGAAGAGAAAAATAAACCCCGCGTGGAGTACAAATTGTACGAGCAGAAAAAATATTACTCCACAGTAGTTCATTTATTGAACAGAAATAAACCGCAGCACGAAGCTCATATAGTCATATGTCAAATATGTCTCCACAACATCACACACAAGCTCATACAGTATCATATAGGAGTACCTAGTTCTAAACACAAACAATCACTCAGTCTCACAATCTCACATGATGGGACACCCCTGCGCGGCGTTGGCAGCGGCCATGGCGTCGCCGGCGTACGCAATGTCGTTGCCGTCGTAGGCGTACGGGATGGTCGCCGGGGGCGCGTAGCTGGGCGCCGAGGCCGCGTAGGCGTAGCTGGGCGCCGCCGGGGCCGCGTAGGCGTAGCTGGGCGCCGCCGGGGCCGCGTAGGCGTAGCTGGGCGCCGCCGGGGCCGCGTAGGCGTAGCTGGGCGCCGGCGCGTGGAGCTCCGCCGATGAAGACGTCGCCGTCGATGACGTCGGAAGCACGGGCGCGGGCCGGCGGCGGCGGCGGCGGCGGCTGCACAGGTGGGTCCCGATCCAGGAGAGCGCGAGCAGCACGGCCGCTCCGGACCCGACCCAACACCCGGCTGTGTGCCACCCGTTGGGGGCGCCCCCGGCGGTGCACACCTGAGTGTTGGTGACGTTGAACGCCGCAGCTTCTGCTGTAGGTAGAGGCATCTTTTTCTACTGGTGATGTTCTGCTTGCACGTACGCGCTGCGAGAGCACCGAGCAGGCCTGCTTTTATAAACGCCGGAGGAGAAAGAAGGTGCTCACGTAGACGGTGATGTGTGTGATGGCGTATCAGCGTAACCATGAGCGTTGCAGAGCTCGAAACAGAGCTACAATTGCAAGTACTAGGAGGCAGTGGTGCGTGGCCTTTTGTGTGTAAAATGTTAATAAGCCTAAATTAGTGCTAATTGTGAAAGCACTCTTAGAAGTCATCATTTGGGTCTGGAATCCTGAAATTCATTTTGGAATTTCATAGGTGGGCTGTTTGGTTGCTACAGAATTGGACCGTCATTTCATTTAGGAAATCCAGCAAAATGATGCCATGGGTGAACACAATTCCGAGCTGAGACCTGTCATTTGCGTTTCTCCACTACAAGAGAATTGGCATGTAGAGACACTATTTTGGTCCCGTAGAGACACTTAAATTGCTCCTACATAGTTATAGAGGCACTTTCCATATTGTCTCAAAACTGTCACTACGGGCGGTGTCTCTACGTGGTAAGGACAATAGTAATAATGTCTTTACATTTTAGAAGACATAAAAGAGGCATTATATTGTGTCTCTAGGGTAAATAAATGAAAATAAACCATCTGAAAAGCGATACTCGAACTCATGACCTTAGTGATTAAGACTTATTCCATTAACCATCTCACCCTTTCACAAGTATATGTTGATACTTGGAACAAATTTCTAATTAGTATTATCCACCATGACCCAAATATAGAACAAATGTCTCTAGAGAACAAGCAAAGTGCCTCAAACATTGCCTCTAGATAAAAATTAAAGACATACAACGAAGTGTCTCACGAGTTTCCTCTTGATAACTTATTTGTGACACTTTGGAGTGTCTCATAAGTTGTCCATAGAATGAAAACTACAACCCCTTACAGAAATATCTCAACTAACGTCTCTACATATGAGACTATTTTTGAAGTGTCTCAAAAAGTACCACTACAACATGCAAAGTGTCTTAATGTGATTTTTAAAGAGGCAAAGTAGGAAGTGTCTCTAGTAAAATGTCTCTATGGAAGGTTTTTCTTGTAGTGCTCTATGGAAGCCATTTATAAATTCAATATTGAATTCTGCTGTCATTTGCAATTCATGTGGCAACTAAATAAGTGTTTATTTCTGGAATCACAATGTAAATGAAATAAATACATGTATTCATTTCAAAGTGCTACAAATGAAATGAAAGCCTAGCTTCCAAACGACTTCTTAGGGATATGTTTTCTATTGAGATGTCAGTGATGGTGTTAGCAGAAGGTACGTGGCTAGCGGCGCCACTTGGCGGCAGAAGGCAGCGGTAGCCAGCAGTAAGATCTATAGACAACATGCCCTCCAGCATCTTCAACGTCGGCCCTGCCGCTGGCCGTTCTCCACTTTGCATGCACGTGCTGAGGCTAGCCTCCGCCAGAGCAGGCGCCTTGATGCAGGTGTTGAGGCTGGCCTCCCCCAGTGTAGGCACCTTGCTGGCCCAGGGTGGGAGGTCGTTCTGATGCGGCTCTGTATTTCTGCTGATGTAGAAAGAGATGCGGGAACTGCTAGCCGATGACGATAAGCATGAGCAAGCATGGATTCAGTTGTCCGTGGCTGGTATGCTATCTTTTCATGTTGCATCCCAAGAGTTTTATTTCCGTTCATTGCTGGTAGATAGTGCATAAATTCGAACCAAAATTGTTGTGATGAATAAAATGAAGAGCAAAGGCCAGATAAACAGAACAGTTAGAATTTCTTGAAATACACCATTATTTTGTTCACCTGGTGAAATTCCTTGTTAGTACCATGACTGGCAACTGTAAATTGAAGAGATTAAATCAGAACAACAACACAGATGCAAGGGATCTAAATTTTAGAGGATTGAAATAACAGTCTATGTGATGGGGGAACCTGGAAGCACCATTCTCAAAAGCATCGAGTTAAAGCAACACTTCATTTGTGTCAATGCTACATACTTGCAATAGCAGTAAGAAGCAACAAAAAAATTCATAAAAGAGAGACAACTCTTGACAGATTTATTCATTGCAGATACACACAATTACACATAGTACTGACAGGTAGAAGGTCTATGAAATGTTTCAGTATAGTTGTGTATGCCGTAAGATCAATGACTATTTGATATACGATGAAATGATTGTAGTTCGTACTCAGTAACATGAACAGATCATTGCAGAAAATTGCTTATTGATGTGGATATAAACAGAAAGCATCGTACGATATAGATATGCATTACATAGTACATTCTTTGGTTTTGCTGCATTTACATACTACATGATTCCTAGTCATCGATAGATACTTAATGCCATCTACCGATTATCTATAGAGTAGCAAAATTCAGATGACAAAAGCAGAGCATATCCTGATATATATGGGCTATCAGGTGGGAGTGGTGATTCTGTGGTTATGGTGATCTGTAGTGGATGGAGAGCTTGGTGGTTCAGAACGACAGTTCAGCTGATTAACAAAATTAGCCGTACTTTGTTGAGATAGTCGGCGTGAAGCTCGTCAATAAGATGCATTGTTGTCCTCTTTGTCAGATGAGGGAATGCTTATGGTCTTCTTTGTAGGCATTATGTGGCGAGGATGGGTCCGCGGACGGCATTGCACCTTGCTTGAGTGGGGACCTTCAGTAGGGCACCTGCGGCTTCGGTGGTAGTTTTAGTCTTCCATCCCCATGAAAGGTGGCGCAGTAGGTCGATGGGCATGTTGAGCATGGCACAACAATTACCACGGCTTTGTGGGCCTAGAGCATTGTTGACGGAAACTACCTCAGTTGTCGAGGAGGTAATCAATTCACATATGCTCTGAAGTTTTTGTGCAAATAGTTATTAAGCCAGAACTAACTCACTAATTATTAGACCAAAACAATCAATTCCTTTTTACGAAATAATTAAATACTTTAACTACAGGATCGTAATAAATAAGTAGCAAGTTTATTTATCCACACGAAGTGAAAACGGGGAGTATGTAATTTTTTTAGTTATTATGTGATTCACTTAAAGCAATTACCTTTTCTATTTTTAGGTGCCGCCTGGACCTGATATGTATTGTTGCGTTGTTTCAGCATTGTTATTGTAAAATTACGTGGTAGCTCGATGAATCTTGTCATGTGAGAAAACAGAGCTGAAATACCTAAAGACATATCCTTTGAAAATTGTCAGGTGCAAGCAGACTTCTTTTTTTTGCGAAGCAAACTATATTTGGCCTAGTTCAAATTGTGATCAGCTAAGCAAACACAACACAATTGGACCAAGGAAAAGAACCAAGGTTCTCTGTGAATAATACAACCACTTAATTTATTAATTCTGAAATGTTGTGGAAAAAATTACTGAGAAATAAAGGATATCTAAAATAAAACACTGACATACTAAAGAAATTCAGAGAGCAAGATGAATACACAAATTGCTAGATAGGCAAAATGGACAATTTCCTCAATTAAGCAAGACACTGGTTTAATGCCTATCCATGTTTTAATACGTGAAGTTATGAACATGTATAGTGGTTGCTAAAAACAATAGAGAAAAAAGATGAAAAAAGATGATCTTATGCTATTACTATTTTACCAAATGGCTACATCAGGAAGTAAGTATGTACAATGAACCCTAGTTTCTAATATTGTGATCGGAGTAAGGTAATGGATGAAGTTTCTTGGTCGATGCAATTGATGACTACTTAAGTATACATATTTCCGCTAACAATTTGGCAAATCAAAAAGTCAACCTGGAAACTAAGCACCATGAACCTTTCAGTAAAATACAGAAACATCAATTTATAAACTCATGAAGATCAATTTATAAGAGGAAATCACCCTGCCTCAGGTTTGGTCAAAATATTATGAACTCATCAACTCAATTCTTATGTGGTCATGTATAACCAAGAAAAAGAAAAACATTGCAGGTTGTGGTACGTCTCTTTCATTGAAATGTCAATGCATAAGTTATTATGTTTGGGGCACCGGCACCAACCAATATTTCTCTAGTTGAAGAGGACATCCATGATATTACGCAAATTTCATCAATTGAGAATGACATCTTGACGGCCCCCTTTACGGAAGAGGAGGTTTTTGAGGCAATTTCTCAGATGGAACTGAATAAGGCTCCTGGACCAGATGGTTTTCCAGCTGAGTTTTATCAAAAAAATTGGAATGTAGTAAAAGATGATTTGATGGCTTTGTTTTCGGAGTTTAGCAAAGGGGATTTGCCCCTTTATAAACTAAATTTTGGTGTTATTACATTGTTACCTAAAAAACAAAATGCAGTCCAAATACAACAATACAAACCTATTTGTTTACTAAATGTGTGTTTTAAGATATTTACTAAGGTTGGTACGAATCGCATCTCGGGGATTGCCCCAAGAGTTATAAAGCCAACCCAATCCGCCTTTATGTCAGGTAGGAATATTTTGGAAGGGGTAGTATACTCCATGAAACAATTCATGAGTTACATACTAAGAAAATGGATGGGGTATTATTTAAAATCGACTTCGAGAAAGCTTATGATAAGGTGAAATGACCTTTTTTACAACAAACCTTGCGAATGAAGGGTTTTGCTCCGAAATGGGGTAGATTAGTGCAACATTTTATTCAAGGAGGTAGTGTTGGGGTGAAGGTGAATGATGATATTGGTCATTATTTCCAGACAAAAAAAGGATTAAGGCAAGGGGACCCTTTGTCTCCAATGCTGTTTAATATTGTAGTGGATATGCTTGCCATCTTGATTGAACGTGCAAAAGAGGATGGTCAGGTTGGAGGGTTAATCCCACATTTAGTTGATGGAGGACTCTCTATACTGCAGTACGCGGATAATACCATCCTTTTTTCGGAACATGACCTCAACAAAGCGGTTAATATGAAATTGATTTTGTGCCTCTTTGAAGAGTTATCGGGGCTTAAGATTAATTTTCATAAGAGTGAGATTTTTTGTTTTGCAAAGGCAAAGGAGGAAGAAGACCAGTATAAGCAGATATTTGGATGTGATGCTGGACAACTCCCCTTCAGATACTTGGGTATTCCAATCCATTACAAAAAAACTAAGGAATTCAGATTGGTATCCGGTAGAAACAAGGTTTGAGAGTAAACTAGGATGCTGGAAAGGGAAGTTACTATCCTATGATGATAGGTTAGTCCTTATTAATTCAGTATTAACTAGTTTACCAATGTTTATGTTGTCTTTCCTGCAGATACCTGTTGGGGTAAGTAAACGTTTGGACTTCTATAGATCTAGGTTCTTTTGGCAGTCCGATGAAAACAAAAGAAAATACCGGCTTACCAAATGGAACATTGTTTGTCGTCCCAAAGACCAGGGGGCTTAGGTATTGAGGTCCTCGAAATCAAAAATAGATGCTTATTGAGTAAGTGGCTCTTTAAACTTCTTAATAAGACGTGGTGTGGCAAGAATTGCTACAAAATAAATACCTAAGACAGAAGACGTTATCGGAGGTGCAAGCTAGGCCTACCGATTCCCCATTCTGGAAAGGATTGATGGGAGTTAAACATGAGTTTTTTTCTAGGGGCTTTTTCAAAGTGGGTAATGGTATGAATACCCGCTTTTGGGAAGAAATGTGGTTAGGAAATACTTCTTTGACTCATCAATATCCATCATTGTATAATATTGTACACCATTAGAATGTAATAGTTGCACATGTATTAGCCCAAACACCGCTGAATATTACATTCCGAAGGGTTTTAAGTGGTAATAAATGGACTTCATGGTTACAATTATGTAGAAAACTCATGATGGTTACTTTGAATGAAGAGAACGATCGTTTTGTTTGGAAATTGTCATCAAATGGTTTATTTACAGTGAAGTCGATGTATGAAGATCTTATGTGTGACCACACCCCTTTTCTAAGGAAGTATCTCTGGAAGGTTAAAATTCCGCTTAAGATTAGATTTTCATGTGGTTTTTGAGTAATAAAGTTTTGTTAACTAAGGACAATCTAGATAAACGTCATTGGAATGGGTGTACAAAATGTGTTTTTTGTGGGGAACAGGAGACCATTCAGCACCTTTCAATTGAATGTCCATTAGCAAAGCTCTTATGGCGTACGGTTAATTTCAGTTATGATCTTCCACCTCCGACTAATATTACTAATATGTTTGGTAATTGGTTAAATGGAGTAGATAGATAATCTAAGGCTTTTATTCGGATTGGGGTTTCTGCTTTATGTTGGTCTATTTGGAGGGTCAGAAATGATATAATTTTTAATAAAACAGTCTCTTTTCATTTCTTGCAGATTATCTATATTGTCTCCCATTGGGTTCAGCTTTGGTCCCTACTCTCTTCAGAGGGGCAGCGGGATGCTATGGCTACTGGCTGCACACGGCTCCTGATGGTCGCTCAGAATATATTGTGCCAGGCTGGTTGGCGGCATACTAGAAGGTTATGTTGATATGTAGCCTAGTATGAGTTGTTTTAAATGGTTGATTTTTGTATCAATCATCGGTGATGCGTGAGTTGTAAACGTTACATTTCCGAAACTTTTTTATCTAATAAAACGGCGTGTGCATCGTCACGATGCAGATTCCGGGGTATACCCCCATTTCAAAGAAAAAAACTTATTATGTAGGAGCATACATTGGAAAGGCTCAACAAATCCAGACATGGAGAATGTATTTATTTCTAGATACGTTTAGTCTCTCTCAACACGTCTTGCAGCCTATGTAACAAAAGTTGTCCGTGCAAATCAACTACGCGATGAGCACATTTCAGGTTCAGTCACAGACCTGTAATGTTATGAGCAAATGTAGAGGTCAGTCATTAGTGGTAGGTACGGTAGTAGCTTACCATTTTTTCAGTCTAGTATTACATGAAAAACTATTGATTTGAATAAACCCTGTCATATCTCATTCTCCTGTAACATCGTACTTTGGTATAATATTGTAAGCATACAAATGACAATTCAAAAGAAAAATAATAATATATCATCATCCTTTCTTCTTTGTTTCTCTCATAAACTATTCCATTTGAG